>NW_020173491.1:5062164-5464601 GCF_003031525.2 Neophocaena asiaeorientalis asiaeorientalis | reverse complement strand
CAGGGGCCGGGCCCCCTCTCCGTCCGTGCCCCGCGGGCCACCATGTCCTTCCCCCAGCTCGGATACCAGTACATCCGCCCGCTCTACCCACCCGAGCGCCCGGGGGCCGCCGCCGGCGGTGGCAGCGCTGGGGCACGGGGCGGCCCGGGAGCCGGAGCCTCAGAGCTGGCTGCCTCGGGGTCCCTGTCCAACGTACTCTCGTCCGTGTACGGGGCGCCCTACGCCGCGGCGGCAGCGGCAGCCGCAGCCGCCCAAGGCTACGGCGCCTTCCTGCCCTACGCGGCCGAGCTGCCCATCTTCCCGCAGCTGGTAAGTGGCCGGGGAGCCGCAGCGGGGAGGTTGGAGCTGGGGCGCCGTACGAGGTGTACGCGCAGGAGTAGACTAGAGGGGCCTGGGCCGGGAGGGTGGAGGCGGCGATGGCCAGCGCTCATCCACGCTCCCTTCGCGCGTGTCCCTTCCTTCTCCCTGTGCGTACAGGGCACGCAGTATGAGCTGAAGGACAGCCCGGGGGTGCAGCATCCGGCCGCGGCCACCGCGTTTCCTCACCCGCACCCCGCCTTCTACCCATACGGCCAGTACCAGTTCGGGGACCCGTCCCGTCCCAAGAACGCCACCCGGGAGAGCACTAGCACGCTGAAGGCCTGGCTGAACGAGCACCGCAAGAACCCCTACCCCACCAAGGGCGAGAAGATCATGCTGGCCATCATCACCAAGATGACCCTCACCCAGGTGTCCACCTGGTTCGCCAACGCGCGCCGGCGCCTCAAGAAGGAGAACAAGATGACTTGGGCGCCCCGCAGCCGCACGGACGAGGAGGGCAACGCTTACGGGAGCGAGCGAGAGGAGGAAGACGAGGAGGAGGATGAAGAAGACAGCAAACGCGAACTGGAGCTGGAGGAGGAGGAACTCGGGGGGGAGGAGGAGGACACCGGGGGCGAGGGCCTGGCTGACGACGAGGAGGACGAGGAGATCGATTTGGAGAACTTAGACGGCGCGGCCGCGGGGCCCGAGCTGGCCCTGCCTGGCGCGGCGCACAGGGACGGCGACCTCGGCCTGGAACCCACCTCAGACAGCAAGAATAGCGACTCCGACGACAGTTCCGAGGGCTTGGAGGAGCGTCCACTGCCTGTCCTGAGTCTGGCCCCAGTGCCACCGCCGGTGGCCGCGACTCCGCCATCACCGCCCTCGCCCTCAGCAGGCCTGGACCCCTGCGCTCCCGCACCAGCGCCCGCCTCGGCCCTGCAAAAACCCAAGATCTGGTCCCTGGCCGAGACCGCCACAAGCCCGGACAACCCGCGCCGCTCGCCTCCGGGCGCGGGGGGTTCTTCCCCCGGGGCAGCCGTCGCGCCCCCAGCCCTGCAGCTCTCTCCGGCCGCCGCCGCCGCGGCTCAGAGACTCGTCTCGGCGCCGCTGGGCAAGTTCTCCGCTTGGACCAACCGGCCGTTCCCAGGCCCACCGCCCGGCCCACGCCCGCACCCGCACCCGCTCTCCCTGCTGGGCTCGGCCCCTCCACACCTGCTGGGACTTCCCGGAGCCGCGGGCCACCCGGCCGCCGCCGCCTTCGCTCGGCCGGCGGAGCCCGAGGGCGGAACAGGTGACTGCGGAGCCCAGGATGCGGAGGAAGGGGGCGAGTTTGGGGGTCGCGGCCGGGCAGGTCCCGGGGGGCGCAGGGCGCTTACCACTCCGCTCCCGCCTCCCGCGGTCCTGGGCGCCAGAATGGAGCGATCTAAAGCCCTTCCTTTTTCTCCCGCTTCCCGTAGATCGTTGTAGTGCCTTGGAAGTGGAGAAAAAGTTACTCAAGACAGCTTTCCAGCCCGTGCCCAGGCGGTAAGAGACCCCGAGCTGGGGTGGGGTGTTGGGACTGGCAGTCGGGGGCAGGGAAGAATGCGGAGGAAACTCGGGCTTCTGCCCCCGGGGGAACGCAGCTAGGACGAGCTTCTAAAAGGGGACGAAACGTACTCCTCCGTCGTCGCCACGGGCCCAGAGATGGCTCGAGAGTCCCAGTCCAGACACCCGGGCGGGGCCCAGTGTACCTCGGAGCGGGCGGTGGCTCCGTGAAGCTCCACCACCTTCCAGCAGTGCACCTCGGGTCTTGACGCCTCCCGCCCAACCTTATAGTTAAACCGGAAGACCAGCATCTACAGCTGGACCTCATTGCACATTGAGACGTCTCCCTTCCCCCGGCCTCAGCCCCGGGTTGGGTCTCCCAATGCTAGGCAGCGTCGGTGCCCCTAACTCACTTCCTTTGCTACCACTGCCTCTCTCTTGCAGGCCCCAGAACCACCTGGACGCCGCTCTGGTCTTATCGGCTCTCTCCTCATCCTAGTTCTTTTTAAAAAAATTTTTTTTTAAATCGTTGTAATAATTGTAAAAACCAAATCGCTCTGTATAGTTATGACTTGTAAGCATGTCCGTGTATGAATACCTAAAAAGAAAACGAAACAAAAAAAGAAATAAAACAGATCTCCCCCCGGTCCTCCCCCGGTGGTTTCTGTACCCCACATTAGCTGAGTTTGTGAGGTTTGTTCGGTTGATTTGGGGGGGGGTGGAGTTTCAGTGAGAATAAGCGTGTTTGACTTTTTTTGTATATACAGAAAAATGTACATATGTGTGAACCAAATTGTACAAGAAAGTATCTATTTTTGGCTAAATAAATGAGCTGTTGCCACTTTGACTATAACCTGCCTGTCTGCCCCCGGAGGGATCTGTTTGGTGCTTTTCGTTTTGTTTTGTTTTACACCCTCATCCCCCCATGTTTGAAGAGTCGCCCGAATCAGCGGAAGAGAAGCAAGGCGAGTCAGGGCCCTGTAGTCGGAGGACGGCGGAGGAGAAGCTGGAGTGGCCGGGCTGGGGGCGCCGCTGGAGAAAAGAAGGTTGGAGAAGTACCTGGGGCGCCCGAGAGAAAGGGCAGAGGAGACAGGTGGGAAAGGGGGCAAGATTACCTACAAGGAGCTGGGAAACTGGGCCCAACTCCCCGGTCCACTGGAGCAACCGCGGGGCCTTGGGGCCTTCTCTGATGACGCAGCAGAAAGACTGGGAGAAGGATCTGGACGCCTCCCTCCCCCATTCTTCGATAGGCACAATTGAGGCTTTCTCAGTCTTACATAAGGGGCTGTGCAAGCTCCGCTTCGGGCCCCCTTCCAACCACATTGATCCCCAGACTCCTCATATAGATGCAGGGATGTGGGGTGGCAGTGAGTTGGGGGGGGTATGCAGGAGCGGGGAATCCAGGGGTGCACATCCTTTCCCCTTGGTGACTTTGCCCAGCCCACATTGCCCGTTGGGGCTCCGGGCGGCATGTGCGTCTTGGCATCCCAGTGGGTTTTGCCGAAGTACCCTGAAAGGGCAGCTTTCTGAGGTCCCGGCGCGGGGGGTTCGGGCAGTTGCACCGGCCCAGCCGGGATTCCGGCTCCAGGCCGGACGGGGGTGGTCGGGCCGGGGGAGGGAGCCGGGAAATTTGGGGCTGGAGCTCCCTCTGCAGGACAAAAGGGCCGCTCGGCGCCTGCCTCGGCGGCCTCTCCAGCCAGGCCGGGCGTCGCGTCCCCTCTGCACCCTCTTTTTTCTCTTGCAGTCAGCTAGCCTTGCCCAACTTTGACTGAAAGAAGTTGTAGGGATGCTGGAAGAGTGGCGCCTTGGGGGTGTCGTTTTTGCATCTCCTTCCGCATGCTGAGTTAGTAAATTTATAGGGCGGCCAGACGCCTGGTTTTTGCCCCGCAGAGTGGGACATGTCACAATCTCGTGGGTCCCCGGCAAGTTTGGGGAGCGCTTGCACACCTGAAGTCACGGAACAAGGCGCCGCGTCATATTGTACGTCTTGGAGTTTCGGCGGGAGCCGAGGGAGTCCGGCAAGGACCGACCCATCGGGCACAGCCGCCAGCGCCGGCGCGGGTGACCCCCACGGAGGCTGGGGCCGTCGGCGTGACGGCGCCCCAGGGGCGGGTGGGAAGGAGGGTCTGTCTGCAGCCGCTGGGGCCCACCGGGGGCTGGTGAAACAGGAGCGCACACCCATCGAAGACGTTGCAAGGACGGGACTCGCTCTTCCAGTCCCTTCCCCAGAGGCCAGAGACGTCTAAGGTTTCGGTTCAGGCTCCTTCCCAGGTGGCAGGCACAGACTTGTGGTTCAGCTCTGACCCTGGGCACAGCGCCCCAGACGTGGCGTCCGTTTCAACTGCCTGGGCCTTGGACCTCAGAGGCGGGACAGAGGCCTCGGGTTAACATCAGTATCTTTACATGAACAACAGCCTGATAGCCCTTCAGTGAGTGCCTCACAAGCTTCGGCACAGGCCGAAGTTCCCCTCTCTGCATCCTGGGAAACTCCGGGCAGACAGTGAGCGTCTCTGCCCCCCATTTCATCATCTGTAAAATGGGAATAATGACACCTACCTGGCATGGTGGTTGTGAGGATGAGAGCCAAAGCATGTCCAGTGCTGGCATGTGGTAGGAGGAGTGATAGCCCTAGTCTTATCTTTATATTCCAAAAATCTCAAGCCCACTCCTCAAACTCCCGGTAGTATTCTGCCCTACCCCATCCCATTAGCCATAAAAGCCGGGTGTCTGCACCCAGACATCTGAGGACCCAGCTGAACCCAGGGAGAAAGGACACTCTCCGGGGAGGAGTGCAGCAGGGCGAGCAGGTGAGAGAAGTCAGGCAGCCTTCCCACACGGACTGTCCAGCAAGAGAGGAGACCGTGCGTGAGTCTGTTCAGAGGGAGATGGGTGTGAAGAGGCCAGGCCCAGCTGGGAGAGGTCTGATCACCTCTGAGGTTCGGTCAGCATTTCAGCCCATCCTATTCTGGGGATATTAGTCCTTGGAGGGGACCAATCGTGCCTCACTGAAAGGGCGGGATGTGTGATGCCAGAGGAGGGTTGAGGTACACCTGGGAGAGACCCCCTGTATGTGTGTATCTTCTCTATCCCATAGAACACATGGCCCCTTCAGATGGCCCCACGTTGACCCCCATAACGTAATGTGATCAAAATGAAAAGGAACCTCATAGGCTTTTCAGCTAAAAAGGGGAAGAGGAGACCACTTCTTTGTACCACTTTTATTTCACCAAGGAACAGATTCCTCAGCCACCTCCTGGGACCTCCTCCCTGAGTCCCCTGCCTTACGCCCTCCTTTCAAGGATCCTAGGAACTGTCTCTGTCCTTTATTATCTGGCCCTAAAATTTAAAAAGGAAAGAGGAAGCTAGGGAAGAGAGGGAGAGAAAAACAGAAAGGCAGAGAGAGAGAATATATGGGGATCTCATTCTTGGTCCTGATTAGGGTTCAGTTAGAAATAAAATATGTCAGTCACTCTGCCTGGAAGGGGTTCCTCCTGTCGGGGCTGGTTATGCAAAGCACTCGGAGGTGTGTGTGGATAATCAATTAGGTCAGAGGAGGGAGTATATGTCACTGCTTCCCTCATTATCTGCATGGAGGTAGAGGAGGGGGGCTGCTTTGCTGGGCCACGGAGCCAGAGGAGAATAAAATTATCTCCCTAAGTGATGGCCCACCTCTGGGACCAGGACGTTCATGGTTTTCAGTTGAATTTATTTTTGGTTGGAATACAGCGAGGAGGAAGTGGGGTCCAGGCAGAAGGCAGCACGGAAGGGCCGGAGGGCTAGGGCAACAGAGGCTTTGGGGAGAAGGAGGGATGTTCCAGCCACTCACCTGCCCCAGGGGAGCAGCAGGGAGAGGGAGGGCTCCTGGGCTGCTGTTCTCTGGGCACCTGGCAGGTCTGCTGTCTTAGGTCTGATTTCTGGAAGGTTAGAGAGAGGGATTGAATACTTGGGGAGGAGCTGGATGTCTGACGTCTTCACTGGTTTGTTGGGAGCTTCTGTCAGGAACTCGCTTTGGGCCTAATTATTTATATCCTTCTAGAAATGTCCCCTGCATCCTATAGTTCCTGGTTGTATGGACCTTCTACCTCCATCAAATGAAAATGGGCAACCGCGGGTGTGTAAAAATTGCATCTGTGGTTAGAGCCACCTCCAACTTGAATGGGCGCAAGCTTCATCCTTTCTCAAGGCCCCGCTTTCACCATCTGCCACTTGGAGGAGATTGGATGAGATAAATTTATTCAAACTTTCTTACAAAGCCAACATTGTCTAGGATTAGGCATGAATGTCGGAAGTGTGGGTCCAAAGATAATTATTGGGATAAGGAGGCCCCATAACCTTTCTAGTAACCACCTCTGGATCGTAATTGGCCACTGTCATCTGATCCAGGCAGCCAACTTGACCGTATTGAAAGTGTCCATCTATTGTGTGACCAACCTAGCTTTGATGCAGCTGCTGCTCGCCTTTGAACAGAAGCTCCAGCCCCTCCGAAGGCTCTCCTGATGGTCTGGATGGAAAACCCCACAAGGCATCTCTTCCTGAGGGTGAAAGGGATGAGTACTCAGGGCAAGAGACCTGGAAGAGCTCCTAAGAGAGGTCCTCAACCAGCTGTTCCTCCCACTTCCAGGACAGATGGCAATGTCTGGAGACACTTTCAGTTGTCATGCCTGGGTTACGGGTGCTACTAGCATCTCATGGATGGAGACCAGGGTAGCTGCTAAAGGTCCAGCAAGGCACAGGCCAGCCGCGTGCAACAAAGAATTATCCAGTCCAAAATGTCAACAGTGCCAAGCTTGAGAAACACGGAAGTGAGGGAGGGGAGAGGAGTCTGAGGCAATCACGGAAGATAGTTTCTCCCAGAAACCACAGCTCTGTGGAGAGAAACATTAAAGCAGGGCACTAAGTGGGGCGTTTTTGTTCTTTAAAAACTTTTGGCCCTGGAATGGGGAAGTCGGTGTGAGGGAAACTCTGCCAGCCTGGGAAATAAAAAGAGCGGGTTTTCAACTCAGCCTGGTGCCCGGGAGCCACTGAAGGTTAGACGGTCTCAGGCAAGAGGGGCAGAGTCAGCCCCGAGGAGGATGTGTGTCTGCAAAGTTGGGGCCTTTCTCCCTGGGTATTTGTATCAGGAACAGGTTACAGGAATATTGTCACAGATGAAAGCTTAACTCCTGTGGTTTTGCCTCAGAATCATCGCCACCTCAACTGCTGCCAGCCCTTCCGTGCACATAAACGCGTCTATTTATTTACTTGCTTATTTTACCTGGGAGTGTGTGTGTGTGCATGTGTGTGTGTGTACACGTGCCCGCACGTGTGTGTCCCATGTCAGGGAGCCAGAGGGAGACAGAGGCAGGGTAAGGCCTTACTCCGGGGCTGACCGTCTAGGACGGGAAGGCTGTGATGTTACAGCTTTTTTCTTGCGTTCTCTCACTGCTCTAGGCGGCTAACAAGTGGGCCCACAGCCCTCGGGGCCCTTGGAGTGCACTCATCTGAGAGATTGTGCTCTTCTCAGCCGCTCAGATTTATTTTGCCAGAGTTACAGGGCAATTATGGAAATGCGCCCTTTGAAGCTGGGCTGATTTCTCTTTATTTTCTTCTCCCTGACAAAGTAGAGCGTCCCTGCCTCTTGTGGGCTTTTTTTTTTTCTCCCCCCTCCCTTTCCTTTTCCTCTCTCCTTTTTTTCTGATAATTATTAGATAGTGGGAGTTTCCAGGGGTAATTTGAAAAAATCTTTTAAACAGTGATAAAAATACCTATAGAGTAAAAGAAACTTACCATTATTTAAATGTTACGTTGGGTTTTTTTTTTTTCTTTTTTTTTTAATGGGATTTGATGGACAGGAGGAAAGAAAGAAATTCATGATACTAAGAGACAGACCCCTCCTGCCCAGATCGTCATGGGGAGGCGCACGGCAGCCGGGCAGGCCACCGGCTTGGCTAACAGACTGTTCCAGTGACCTGGGGCTCCTGCTAGGCCCCTGGAATCGTAGCTCACACATTTTAGCAGGACAAGCACCCTGCTCCCCTTCGCTCACACCTCTGGATGAATAAGAGGCCCAGACTCAACAGGGCTGTGTTTTCTGGGCCTTGTACACTATTCATCACTGCAGCATGGAATCTGGAGGCTCTGTGTGAACCAACCCCATTTATTTCTCTCCTCCCGCCCCACTTTGCTTGGCCTGACGCTGGCGTGTGGAGGGAAAGTGTCTGAAGCCAGATGGTGTCCGCCTCAGTGCTGGCGAGGCCTTCGACGGGGAGAGTCGGCCTGTTTGGGGTCGGGGTGGGAAGGGGCCCAGGTTCTATTTTTCAGAGTGACTTTGAAGTTTTCTTCGCCCATCTTTTTGTTTGCTCCTTCCTTCTTCCCTTCCTGTGTCTGGGGGTGAATGGCTCATTATCTGTCCACAAACTCCGACAGGAAGTCTCGTCCCCTTCAGGAGCTGGCATTGGCCTCAGAGGCCTGTCCGGAGTGGAGGCCATTTCAACTCTCACTTCCTTTACCCCACTTAAATAAAATACAGTCAGGTAAATGGAGTGGAGTGCTTCTTATTTGAGAGGCCGCATGGTAAGCACCTTCCATGCATTCTATTTAATGTTCATAGCCACCCTCGGCCAAGGCACAGACAAGGACATTAAGGCTTGGGAGAGGGGGATGGAGTTTCAGAAAGTCTTCTGGTAACGTGAACATTCTCCATGGAGTGAAAGATAGCCACGCGGAACATTCCATATGGCGTGCTACCATCTGAATTAAAAGGAGAGTGTCCATTTGTTTGTACAAGAAGCTGGTAAGAGTGGCCGCCTTAATTTAAGGAAAGGACCTGGGCAGCTGGAGGTCAAGGCCCCGAGGGATATCTTTCAGTTTATATCCCTTTGTTCCTTGTGAACTATGTGAATGAATATGTTAGCTCTTCAAAAAGCTTTTTTTTTGGCTTGTTTTTAAATAACTAATATACGTGAGAGAGGTAGAGAGCAATTTCTCTGGACCTCACAGTGGAACTGAGGATCATTCATTCACTCAGTCATTCACTGAACATCCACAGATAGTCATGAAACGCCAGGTCAGACTCCCATGGTTCAAATCCCAGTTCCATCACTCCCTAACTGTCTGACCTTGGGATACTGACTGCATCTCTCTGAGCTTTGTTTCTTTTAAACCAGGAAGAATAATTACAATTTTACCTCCCTCATAGATTGTTGAGAGAATGAGTTAATTCACGCTTAGAACAAACAATGCATCATGCATAATGATTTGTCTCATGCATAGTAATTACTTAATACATTACAAATATTTTTATTTACGACACCAACAACCCTAGGCAATAGGTATTGTTGTCCCCAGTTTATAGATAGGGAAACCCAAGCTTAGCCCCTTATTCAACTTGGCCAAGTGTTCTGACCCAGACCTCTTGGACCCTGATGCACTTGGCCTGACCCTGTCTTGGATGGACCCAGCACCGCAGCTCTCACTGCAGCCCACCCTCTGCATAGAAGGCAGTGGAATGCAAGGGCATGGGAACGGCTGGGCCAGAGGGATAACCTGGAATCTGTTGCCTTTGACTTTATACTTTTAACTAAGCACAGGACAAGATGAGGGGCTCTGTCCACTCGTTTCATTCCATCTCCCATCCTGGTGGAATGGGCTTTCAGGAGAATTGCACACCAGCGTTTTGCTGTAAGAGGCCATCCATATTAGCACAAGAAAGGCTTGTCCTACTTCTATATTTCTGCTCCTCCATGTGTGGTCCCTGGGCCAGCAGAACCAGCATCACCCGCAGAGCTTGTTAGAAATCCAGCCTCTCAGGCCCCTCCCAGATCCACCGAATCAGAGGCTGCGTTTCCCCAGGACTCTCTGGGTGATGAGCGTGCATACTGAGGTGTGAGAAGGGCTGGTGTAGATGTTCCTTAGTAAAGCCTGTGGTCCTTCCAGAATGGAGACAGGAAGAGGCTCCGAGACTCTGATCTCCTTGGGATGCACAGGAAGGAGGATACTGGAGGGAGGGAGGGCAGGGCAGAGGGTAAAGAAGGAAGGAATGAGAGAGGTCGAGGTGCCAAGTGCCAACCCAAGGCTGATTTTGCCAGGGCTGAAGACGGATTTTGCCCTTTTCTCCATCTTCACACATGTTCAAGGTCGGCTGTAACACTGGGTTCCTCGCTGTCACAGCCTCTGCTCACGTGCCCTTCCAGGTATTTCACAGCGTAAGGATATATGTAATTAGGAAATGTAGGACTTTTTATTAATTGTAACTGATTTCTTACAGCCTGCCTCACAGCTGATCGCCACTAAACTCGGGTACATCTCGTGAAGAGCGGGAAGGAGGGGGTGGGAGGAAAAGAGAGAAAGGAAAAGAGGAAGGAAGGAAGGGGGGAGGGAAGGAGAAGGGAGGGAGAGAGGAAGGAAGGAAGGCCAGCTATTCTGAATGGGCACAAAATAGGTAGGAACTTTTGAGGCCAAGGATTGACTCCTTCACTTATTTTTATTCATCCATTCATTCAAGAATATTTATCAAGGATAACGATATTTATTTTTATTAATTAATTCATTCAATAATGTGTCAAAGAGACACAACATGAACAAAGTCCCTGCCCTCCTGAAGCTTTCAGTCAACTGGAAACACATAATTTAATAATAATAATAAAATAATAATAATGCTGGATTATGAAGGATAAGAACAAGATGCTATTAGAATGCATAAGGAAGTGGGGTATTATTTATTATTAAAATTATTTATTATTAAAATTATTATTATTATTAAAATAAATGTCACCTGTATTTTTATACGTTTTAAAATGCAGTTACAAGAAGTTTTTAAATTTTATTTATTTATTTATATAAATTGCATTTCTAATGTGTGGCACTACTCCCAGGAGACTGAGATGCCAGGAGTCCATATGCCAACACCACTGCTTCCTAAGTCACCTTGAGTAAGTTAGCTTAGCTGCACTTAACCTCAGTGCCTTCCTCCATAAATTATATTATCTAGCATTTATTGAGCACATATTATGTGCTCAATTTAATCGTCCCAAAGACCCTATGATATAGATCAGGGATTTGAAAGCATCAGTACTTTCTTTTTTCATTTCAGCTTCTGCTTCAGTGTTGACTGTCTTCTCTCCTCCAGGTGGCAGGTACACAGGTGTCATTAACTCTGTGGCCATGGCCTTAGAACTGATGATCCAAAGGGAAAGAAATGGTTTCTCTTGCTTTGCTTCAGTTGTAAGATCCCAAGGAAGAACTCTGATGGGCTCAGGTTAGGTCATGTGTTCATTGCTGGTCCAGTCGCAACAGCCAGGAGTGGGGCAGGAAGAGGAAGAAAAGTGAGGATGCTACCAATCATAGAGATGGGGAGGGTGGGGGAGAATGTGTGCTGGGAAGACACAATCAATCTGTATCTACTACACTGGAGCGGTAGGGAAAGGGTATAAGAGGAATAAGGGAAGGAAGTTCTATGAAGAGGCTTGGGAGGCAGGTGAGAAGGGAGAGTAATCAGCCATTTCACTAAAGGCGAGTCTTGCAGGTAACTGAACAAAGGCCAAAGCCCAAGGCGAGCAACACCCCAGCCCTTCCAGGCCCAGCGGTCTCCCTCTGATTACATATTGAGATGGACGTGGGTCATGCCACAACTTCTCAAGATTTCCCACCTGAGTATTTCTAGGAAAAGGGGTGAGTGAACATACAGTCTGAAGAATCTGAGGTCAGCCCCAAAGTGGCCCTCCACAGGAGTGCAAGTCCTTTCATGTCTCAACTTTTATCTTATAGAAGAATGCACATCTTAATCCGTGATATTTCCCTCTTTGTCTTGTTATAAACGTAGTTTTTCTCATAAAGATCTTCAGATAAAATGGATAATTCAGCACCCTCATTTATCCTGTGGCTTTGATATCTCCTGGGACACTGCTGGGTACCACAGAGGTCTGGGGCCTTGATTCAAGAAGCTTGGGCACATGCGTCGGCAAGAGTTTGACCCCAATGTCTTGGAAGGGTGACAGAGACCAGACTCTTGTGGACTCACGTTTTGCTTAAAGTCAGTAGAACTTTAGAGCTTGACATGTTCCCTTCTCTTTAATTGTCCCTCTCTCTCTCTTTCTTCCCCTTTTACACTTGAACCTGAGCTGGGGGATGCATCTTTGGCCTGGAGATAATCTTGGTGCTGGGTACCTCCCAGGGCCTAGTATTAGTGATTGCTCAATAGATATGCACAGAATGCATTGCTGCTTTGGAATTCAGCAGTCAAATTAGGTTATTCCCAAAAATGTATTTAGATGGTTAGAAAAATCACTTGCAAATATTTTACA
Source organism: Neophocaena asiaeorientalis asiaeorientalis (assembly GCF_003031525.2). Classification (NCBI taxonomy): domain Eukaryota; kingdom Metazoa; phylum Chordata; class Mammalia; order Artiodactyla; family Phocoenidae; genus Neophocaena; species Neophocaena asiaeorientalis. The sequence continues at coordinate 5,452,494 of NW_020173491.1, read as the reverse complement.
AAATAAGAATTATTTTCATTACAGATAGAATTTGGGGAAAATATTTTAATAATCGTCCAATACAACAACTTTAAATACAATTGTAAGGTGTAATCACTATACAAGATAGTGAGAGCTACGCTTTGTCCGGGTTCGCCGCGTGTCAGGGACTTGTCCTCATGTCTTGCTCTATAAAGTCAGCGTGAGATCATTGTTTGAAGGCAGCAGCCGCTCCATTTTTAGTTGCCCTCTGTCCTCCCCCTGCCATACCTGAGCACCCTAAATATATACCCCGTCTCTCCTGACCGCTCATCCATTATGGTGTCATAGGGACCTTTTATGAGGTCACTCAGTGAGGTTGGGGCCAGGGTACTCTGTCTTATGCTCTCACTGATTTTCCTAAGATATTCCTTTAATGGCCACATAACAGTCAGGCCAGGAGGTCTCCACACCACGCAGTCTGTCCTCCCGGCAAGTCCCCTGACCTTTTGTGTCCTGGACTACAGCAGAACAGGATGGCACGGCCCAGCTGGAAATAGCACTTGGGAAAAGGCCATAGACTCAACCGTTTGCTCCGCAGCACGCAGAAGGGGCATTGCCAAAAAGATAATTATCCAGAAATGTGGAACGAAGACACTGCAGGAGAGAGGGGCTGAGCAGGGCGGGGGGAGGGAGGGGACAGAAGGGCTGGCAGAGGCAGAGCCCGTCCAATGGCAGAGTCCCTCTCCGTGGCCTGGCGAGCTGCACAGTCTCGGGGGCTTAGGAGGCACCAGGCACCAGACTTATCCACAAATTAGAGGCTTCTAGGGAAGTTGTCTCGATCTTTCAAAAGAGAGAGGTCCTTCCATCCCATCAAATTGTGGACTGTCAGACTCGCTCTGCGAAGGGAGAATCAGGGCATCTCCCCTACAGGATGGTACAGGAGGAACCCCCCCAGGTCATCTCCCTGGTCCTTAGATGACACATTTGTGATGGGAGCGTAAGATGGGCTACACGTTTGCCTGTGGAGAAACCACAGCAGAATATTCTCTTCTTGCCGCCTCTGAGATCTTTGCCTCACAGGTTTTCATGGAACTACTGAGTTCACTCTTGGGCAGGGTCCACTCTCATCTACTCCTCACGGACATGCTAATTACAGAAAAGGTGGCATTTCTCTTTGCTCTAGCAGCACCCCCTCGAGATACAATACATGGTTATTCATGGCACGTTATGGGACATCTCTGAATTGATATTAGTATCTCCAACCCTGAGACTGTGTCACAGCACACACCAACACATAGGTGGAATATTCAAAATACTTAACAGCATCAGAACCAGCAGAGACCTAAGGCCTCCTGCTGTGCCAGACATTGACAAGTCAGTCTGTGAGTCATGGGAATGGCCAGGAGGTCTGGGGAGTTGCCAGAGCAAAAGAGGGGACACTATTTACCAACTGGCATGGAGCTATCTCTATATTTTAAAAATGGAGACAACTGGATATCCAAGTCCAAAAGAATCAAGTAGGATCCTTCCTAATTCCATATACAAAAATTAACTCAAAATGTATCATAACCTTAACTGTAGGAACTAAAACTATAAAACTCTCAGAAGAAAATACGGGAAAAAATACTTGTGACCCGAAGTAAAGCCTTCTTAGATAGGACACCAAAAGCACAAGTAATAAAAGAAAAAAATAAATTGGATTTCATCAAAATGTAAAACTATGTGCTATAAAGGATAACATGGAGAAGGTGAAAAGATAACCCATGGAACGGGGTGGAAATATTTACAACGTATATCTGATGAGAGAATTGTATCTGGAATATATATTAAAACACTATTTCAACTCAATAATAAAAGACAAATAACCCAATTTAAAAGTGGGCCAAGGATCTGAATATACATTTCTCCAAAGATGATACACAAATGACCAATAAGCACATGAAAAGATGCTGAACATGATTAGTCATTAGAAAAATGCAAATCAAAACCACAATGAGGGCTTCCCTGGTGGCGCAGTGGTTGAGAGTCCGCCTGCCGATGCAGGGGACACGGGTTCGTGCCCCGGTCCGGGAAGATCCCACATGCCGCAGAGCGGCTGGGCCGGTGAGCCATGGCCGCTGAGCCTGCGCTTCCGGAGCCTGTGCTCCACAAAGGCAGAGGCCACAACAGTGAGAGGCCCGCATACCACAAAAAAAAAAAAACCACAATGAGATGTCACTTCACATCCATTAGGATAGCTATAATTTTAAAAAAATGGACAGTAACAAGTATTTGTGAGGATGTGGAGAAATTGTCACCTTAATATTGATACATTCGCAGTAATATAAAATGGGGCAACCCTTTTAAAAAACAGTTTGACAGTTATTCAAAAAGTTAAACATAGTTTCTGTATGACCCAGAAATTTCATTCCTAGATACATGCTCAAGAGAAATGAAAACACACCTCCACAAAAGCTTGTCCATGAATGTTCATAGCAGTGTTATTAATAATAGCCCAAAAGTGGAAACAACCCAAATGTTCCTCTACTGATGATTGGATGAACAAAACGTTGTCTAACCAAATAACAGAACACTGTCTGTTTGGCTTTAAAAAGGAATGACGTACTGATACATGCTACAGCATGGATGAACCTTAAAAACATGCTAAGTGAATGAGCTCACCCTAAAAGATCACATGTTGCATAATTCCATTTATCTGAAATATCCAGGATAAGCAAATCTATAGAGACAGAAAGTCAATTAGTGGTTTCCTAGGGCTGTAAGGGCCGGGCAGACGTGGGGAGTGGCGGCCAATGAGTACAGGATTTCTTTCTGGAGTGATGAAAATGTTCTAAAATTGACTGTGGTGATGATTGCACAACTCTGTAAGTATACAAAAGCCGCTGCACACTGCACCTTTTAATGAGTTAATTACAATTCATGTGAATTGTATCTCAAAAGCTGTTAGACATGCCCCACTGGCCAACACACAAACATACTATTTAAAGACACTCCCCAAAATGTTCAGACATCCGCTCGCACACACACACACACACACACACACACAAACCAGACACAAACACAAGAAGAAAAATAATTGAGAGAACTAGGTCAACACAAATAGCTGTGAACCTTCTCCTCCAAAACTGGTAATGGAGAGTGAATTTTTTTTGCAGAGTTTTGGCATAAAAAGTCCTGCTGGAAGTACTTACAGATAATTTTAACCCCCCCCAAAAATAGGAAGCTTTTGTACCCTCAAATAATGATGTTCTGGAGCTTTCTTATTTGGGAAGCTCCCTGGGTTGTGCTCATATCCCTATTATTACAGTAATAAGACTGCAAGTGGTCGTATTTGAAGGAGGACCTGCATGGGGTTTATGAAAGCCTGGTGCTGTTTCCCCCTCAGAAAACGGACGACTTTCCCTCCACACCAGCAAACTGCTGTTGCCTGACACTCACTAAGGGGAGGCAGGGGAAGAAGGTGCTTTCTGGAAAATTACAGCACCATGGTGCAGTTCTGTGTCCAGGAAAGATGGAAGCTTGAGTGACAACCCCCAGGCCAGGCCAGGAAGCCCTGAGTTACACACCGTGTGGGAAACACTGGGAGAAGAATATTTGCCAGGCAGGTTAAACCCACATCTTTATCCAGAGGGCCATGAAATCTATCAAATGCACTGGCTGGTTAAATGCAATTCCAGGGAAGATGAGTTTGGGTTCAGGAAAGCAACATGGCCTTCCCAATGGCACATCTTTTGCACTGCTGCACAAAATCGCCACCATCAAATCCTGCTACCATCTAACATATTTTGAGCATTATAATAAACACCTATATGCTTATCTCATTTAATCCTCAAAACCACTCAATAACGTCAATGCTATCGTCATGCCCACGTTGCAGGTGGGGAACTGAGGTCCAAAGGGCAGAGTGAAGTTTTGAACCCAGCTGCCAAACTCTGAACCACTCAGGCGCTCTCTGAACATATATTGACAAACTCAAAGAGTTGGATGGCCAACAAGGCTCATCCCTTTCTCTTTTGGCCATTGCGTTCAATTACTCTTGAAACTCTTGAGAAGCAACATTTTGAAATATAAGAAGCATATGAGAGAAATGGCCCCATCCAAGATACAGGGAAAGAATTAATGAGGGGAGGGATCTATTACACTGAAAATATCTTCCTGCACATGTTTAGGGAAGACAGGAGGACCGGTGGGTAAGAGACAAAGATGAGAGCCCAGAGAAGACCCTCAAAGGCTGAGCCAGGCCCCCTTACCTGTGCCCACACCACAACCCAGACAAACATCTCTTCCTCTAGTGCTACAGCAGCAAGAAAAGATCCTGGAGACGTGGCCGCAGCTCCCCCAGAGGGCACCCCCTGCTCTCCTCCTGCCTGTGCCAGTCTCAGGGTCTCTTCGTGCAGGTGAATGAGTAGGGGGTTGGGAAACCCATTTGCCCAGCGTTGACCTCCACCTGAGGTTCCCCTGTAGGTCCACACCCAGAAGGAAGAGAAGGCTGTGGGACAAGAACGAGAACCCCGACTAGGGCCAGAAGGACTGGGTTCAAGCCTCAGCCTCAACTCTCACGAGCCAGACATCCGCTTTGGTTTCTTTCTTTTAAAATTTTTAATTTCGACCTACTTTCAGGTTTACAGAAAAATTGCAAGAATTGTACAAAGGGGTTCCATAAACCCTACACCCAGATGCCCCAAACGTGAACATTTTACCATATTTCTCTCTCTCAACAAATAGATATAGAGACATCCAAGTATATATCTTATACATGTATAAACATATAGATATATCTATACTTATACATATATCTAGGTTTATAATATATACTTATAAATATATAGATGTGTTTATATTTATGCAAATACTATCTATGTAAATATATACAAGTACATATATACAAGTGTGTATATATATATATATATATATATATATATATATATATATATATATATATATATATATATATATATATATATATATATATATATATATATATATATATATATATATATATATATATATATATATATATATATATATATATATATATATATATAAACATTGTACTTCCGATTCTGATCCAACATGGCAGAGTTCATTAGATCTTTCTTCTTCCATATATGTAACTCCCTTCGCTGTCAATGAGAAACCTGGCTCTCATTATGCACAATATATTTACTTCTATGCTCAATCTCAGAATACGTAGGAAGTATTTTCAGAATTGCTAACCTATACATCTGCAAAAATAGAAACCAACTATCTAGAGTTTAAGACTCATGTAGGATTCTTTTGTCTTTCATCTAAACATTGTGTTCCAAAATCACTGAGGTCAGCTCTCCCTGACCCCTCCTTTCAGTGTGGTTGTCTGTTTCACTTGAAAAATAGTTCAATTCATTTGCTTTTACTTGTATCTCATTTTAAGATTTTTCCCCAACCTTGTTGATTTTATTTCTTTTTTTTTGAGTACATGAAATAACAACATAGTTCCAAAAGTCAGAAGTATACAAAAAAGTATGCTAGAGAAGTGTCACTCCCTCCCATTCCTTCTCCTCTTTCAGCCCCATTCCCCCTCACTTCCTGTAACTAACCAGTATCATTAATTTCTGTTTGATCCTTCTAGCACTTTTTTTGCACAAATGAGCAAATACATGTATATTTTCTCCCCCACACCATTCTACACAAAAGGTAGCATCCTACTTTAACAATATGTCCTGGAAATCATCCCCAGTTAAGGACATAGATATCATCCTCAGTCATTTTTACAGCTGCATAAAATGCTGTTGGGTAGATGTACCACAATTATGCAACCAATCTCATACACGTGGGTTTTTAGATGGTTTCCAATATTGTGTAATTACAAATGATACAGCTGTGAACAACCTTTTGCATACATATTTTCACATTATTGGAATGCCATCCACTTTTAAGTGTTATGTATCAGTAAGGATTAGACCCAACTGCATGTAATAGAAAATGCAATCTAATAGAAACACTTAATCAGTTAGTGTTATATACATGAAAGAAATACTGAGGTAGGCAGTCCAGGGTTGGCACAGCAGCCCCATGGTCATCAGAGACCCCGGCTCCTTCTGTCATTCTGTTCTTTTATTCTTCTTAGTATGTTGTTCCATCCTCACAGTTACCTCATGATCTAAAATGGCTGCTGATACTCCTGCCATCACATTTATACCCCAGAAAGGCAAAGGAAGTAAGGGCAAAAAAGGCCTTCCTCAGCAGTCATTATTTATGGAGAGGCTGGAAGGCTCTCCCACCACCTTCTACTCGCATCTCACTGTCCAGAATTAAGTCTCAAGGAAGGTTGGAGAAAATAGTATTACAGCTGGCCACACTACTATGTGACTAGGGTTCTTTTGGTGAAGAATCAGGGGAGAATGGGCTTTGGCTGGGCAGCTAGCAATCTCTACCATGTAACTACAATGAACTTTTCAGCCCTTCCATTCTACCACACAACCAGTAAATGTTTCGTGTACAAAAGTGAACAAAAAAAGTCATTTCTTTTCCTAGGGTACTTGGGACAATTTTAGGAGCATTCTCATAGCTCTGAACCAGTGCAAGGCCCTCCTTCCCTTGGGGACCAGGAATGCCCCTGAGACAGCAGCCACTGGGGACCACCCCTGTTATCTGAGCCACTGGGAGGGTCAGTTGTTTTCACGAGGAGAGGAAATACAGTGATCCTTCAACAAGCTTAGGAGATAAGCCCAGAAGCCAGATGCCACTGTCTTTCACCAGAGGCGAAAGTAACAAGGTATTCGATGTTAGCCAGAGAACCAAATGTATCAGAAGACATTAAAAAGTGCCCCGGTTCATCCCAGGGGGATGGGGACTGTCATTCGAAGCAGCATTAAGTATAAACTGAATGATGTCCGAGGTGCCAGAAGAGGCAGCGTTTCTGTGTGAGTTTGGGAGCAGAGGCTGGGGAGGGATGAGGTTAGATGGGGAGTAGAAGGTGAGACTGAGCTGACAGTCTGGACGCGAGCACCCGGACATGGAAAAGGGGACTGCTGGGGCGGCATGGGGGAAGGCACTGGGGTTCCAGCATCCAACGGAGCTGAGTTCACACCCCAGCTTTATGTGTAACAGCCACAACATCATTTCCCCTCTCTGGGGCTCAGTTGTTTCATCCACAAACTGCTCTCTGGCTTGGAGGGTGTGGAAGGAATTAAAAGATGAATTAAAGATCCAGCAAAGCAGTTATTTCCTTAATAGTTACTATTGTATCATTCACTACAAAGGCTCTCAGCTGGTCCTCCCCCAGGTGTCAATGTCTACTTAACAGACCCTGCTGTACGAGGACGGAGGCTCAGGGAAGGCAGGATTGTGGACAAGCCAGCCTGCGGGAGGCCCCAGGGGAGACGACGGCAGAAACCCAGTGTTAAAGGATTCTCCACTCTCCTTGGTTGAACCTCCTAACCCTCCACTAGGTAAGGCCAGACCAAAAGAGGCCACTTCACATCAAGATGTGAGAGGACATTTGACGTTTCCTTTCTCACATGTGCTGGGTAGGAAGGAGTTTTGTCCCCAAGGCTCTGGCCATTAAGGAGGCACTTTCCTCATACTCAGGACTGCAGGGTGTCAACCTATAATTTAGTGTTGTCCGAGTGTCCACTGGACGTGCAGCCTTGGACATGTCTCAGCTTCTGGAAACGTCCCTCCCTTCCCCCTCAGGCTGTTTTGAGAAGTCAATCAAAGCTCTGCTCTGAATCGTTAAAGTATCAGAAAGTGTTCACGCCCATAAAGCAAACATGTCCTTATTCACTGGACTGAGGAAAAAGAGGAAAGAAAGAAAGAAGGAAAGGAAAGAAAGAAAGAAAAAGAAAGAAAGAAAGAAAGAAAGAGAAAGGAAGGAAGGAAAGAAAAGAAAAAGCAACCATTTATTGAGCATCTACTATGTTTTTATACTTTATATGCATTATCTCCTCTTATCCTGACTACCATCCCGTAGGTGTGGGAAGCAACTGTTATCATGCCCATTTTACTGAAGACTAAAGTGAGATTCGGAGAAGTTAAGGGGCATGTCCAAGGTCACAGATCCAGTAAATAGTAGAGCTGGAATCTGAACCTAGTGCCATATAACCCAAACATAGAGTCTTAAAAAGTTAGGCCTTTTATTTATTTTTTTTTGAATTTTATTTATTTATTTATTTTTTATACAGCAGGTTCTTATTAGTTATCCATTTTATACATATTAGTGTATATATGTCAATCCCAATCTCCCAATTCATCCCACCACAATGCCCCACCCCCTACTTTCCCCCCTTGGTGTCCATATGTTTGTTCTCTGGCAAAGGGCCTTTCAAAGGCTGAAAGGCAGGGCTTGGATGGGAGGGCACGGGGCAGGTGTCCTCTCAGGTCCCAGGAGCCTCCTTCCCTCAGAAGATCCACCCGTGTCCATTGGCAACTGCAGGCACAGGGTATCCACTGCCTGAAATCCAGACTTCCTGACTTTGTTTCTCAGCCACAGTAAAACCAAAGTTTATTTTCATTCCCCCCGTCTCCATGTTAAAGGAAAGCAGAGCTTGGGCCCCAAATTCCATTCTAAATAAGGGATTGGAGGACTGTTCGATCTAATTAAGATGATTTGGCAGTTTTGAAAGAAGTATTTCACATGCGCGCATTGCGCTCGCATACACACACACCCCTCCAGGCAGACCTGTCGGCTCATCCCCAGCCATGACCTCTGATGCCAGTCCAGAGCCACAGCAGCATCTGTCCACATCACAGCTCTCCAGCCATGACCTCTGATGCCAGTCCAGAGCCACAGCAGCATCTGTCCACATCACAGCTCTACCCCAGGGTCCGTGGACAGACGGCGTATCATTTCAGGAGCTGCGCGTTCAGCTGTGGTTGGTGAGTAGCCCGAGCCCCTCTCCTTCTCCTTCCTGATGAGAACCTTTTTGGATTTCCTCTGCTCTCTGGCTCCTTCTACTTTCAAGACAGGAAGGCCATTGCTCCCTAGGAGCAACTATGATTCTGACAGTAGGTATGGAATAAGTGGGGGATGTGAACCACTTATAATAATTATTATATTAATAATGGTGATGATAAAACTATGACTGCCCATGCTGGCCTGGAAATCCTCGCGGCATCCCCCTCGAGTATTAGCCAATTGAGGAAGGTTGTCTTCTAAGACCCTCCTTCTCAAAGTGTGGTCTGTGGACCAGCATCTTGGGCATCACCTGGGAGCCCGATAGAAACACAGGTTCCACACTAATGCGTACATAGTAAAATTACTGAACCTCTGCTCTAAGATACTGAAAACTTTGAGACCTCCTCCACCTCCCCAAACCCTGGTCCAGGTAGCTTAGCTTTCAGGGCTGATCATCTGGCAAAATAAATCAACAAACAGTTCTGCAGGAAGATACGTTTGAAAAATATGACAAGCCACGTTCCTCTCTAGAGTACACAAAACACATCAGCACATTAGAGGTCCTGATAAGTCCTGCATTCAAGAAACATGTTTACTTTTTCATTTAACTGAACGGCTCCCAAACTTATGTGACCACAAACTATTCTTTTCATAGAACACCCAACGGTGGAATATATTTTGAGAAACACCACTCTTCCTTGTAAGAAAGGCAGCCATAATCCCTTACGTTATCTTTAGGAGAAGACAGCTGGGGTGTGCCTATGACATTACGTTTTTAATAATCAGTTCTAAGACCTCAGGATGTATAAATTAGGAAGCTATTTTAAAGGTGACAGGAAAGCTTACACCACTTACCTTTAACTAGGGCCACACCCTCATTGCTTCTGGATTCCAATCTGCATTCCCACGGTCCCTCAAACTCAAGGTCCCCAACCCAATTTCATTACACAGCAAACCTCTCCCCTAACAACATCACTATTCTCCCAAGCTCTAGAACAGTGTCTTCACTACCCGCTCCCTTATTACCCCTCATTCCCCTCCCACTCCCACTGCTACATCCCTTCATCTAATCTAGTGCATCATACTTTATCTGCGTTACATCTTTCAACCCTTCACACCCTGCTCCTTTCCACTCTATCCGGCCTCCTGCCTCCTAAGCACCACCCTGCCCTGATTTCTCCATAATTCATCTTACCCACTACAACTAGAGGGGTTTCTCCATGCACAGGTTTGCCTGCTCAAACAGTATCAGCAGCAACATCACTGTGGGTGACATTTATTAAGCACTTGCTTTGCTCCAAGTCTTATATTATGATTCCTATTCTGAAGACGTGGAAATTGAAGCACAGGGAGGCTAAGTGACTTGCCCAAGACCTTACATTTAGTAAATGATGGCAAGAGTAGATTTAAGGTTGGGCAATATGGCACCAGTAGCTGAGTGCTCCACCCTTGCATGGCCCCGCCTCCCTTCACAGACTCTGCCATGAAGGCTACCTTGACCTTCCACCAGCCCTGCTTGCACCTCTTGTCTCAGTCACGCCAGGCCCATCACTCAGGTGGAGGGTGGTACTCTGACGCATCTCCACCTGTTGACATCATCTTGACATCTTTACTCAGACACATTTCCTCCATCCCCCGACCCCACATCCCTTTCCCCCGCAGCTGCCCTTATTAGTGGAATCTTTTATCACCCCTATGAGATGGTCAACTTTCTGAGGCTGAGGACCAGACCTTGCCTGTGTCTGCCTTCACTGGGCCCCACACAGGGTCAGTGCCCCTCTCTGCCTCACAGCCCACTCTCCCCTCAGCTTTAAAATATCTGGAGAGAGCTCGAAAACTTTTTATTATGGACATTTTCTAACACACACCAAAAACATTTCTAATAAACAAAAGCAGAGAGAAGGGTTTGATGAAACTCCATCACCCGCGTCTTCAACAATTATCAAGATTTTGTCAGTCTTGTCCCATCTGTTTATCCCCTTTGTTTTTGCCAGAGACTGGAAAAAATCTCAAACTTTATGGCCTGTCACCCGCAATTTCTACAGTCCCTAGCTTTAACAGGACTTTAACTTTAAAAAACTGTAATTACAATATCGTCATCGCTGACAAAATTAACACTATCGCATAAAAGGTGCTGGCAAACTTTGGACCTCGGGCCAAATCTGGCCCTCTGTCTGTTTCTGTAAAGAAAGTTTTATTGGAACGCAGTGACATCCATTTGCTTTCCTATTGCCTAGGGCTGCTTTCAAGCTGCAACAGCAGAGTCGAGCAGTTGTGTACCGTGCACAGAGCCTAAAATATTTACAGAGATATTTGCTGGCCTTACACAAAGTTTGCTGGTCCCTGCTGCATAATATCTGGTCTGCTTTGAAATTCCCCAGATTGAAGAGAGATCTTTTTACTTCTTTATTTTTTTATTGAAGTACAGTTGTTGTACGATATCATATCACTTACAGGTGTACACTGCGGTGATTCACAATGTTTAAAGGTTATCCTCCATTTATAGTTATTATAAAGTATTGGCTCTATTCCCCATGTTGTACAATATAGCCTTGTAGCTTATTTTATACATAATAGTTTGTACCTCTTACTCCCTTACCCATATACTTCTCCTCCCCGTTCTCCTCCCCACTTCCCTCTACCCACTGTAACCACTAATTTGTTCTCTTTATCTGTGAGTGAGAGATCTTTTTTTTTTTTTGGCGGTACGCGGGCCTCTCACTGCTGTGGCCTCTCCCATTGCAGAGCGCAGGCTCCGGACGCGCAGGCTCAGCGGCCATGGCTCACGGGCCCACCGCTCCGCGGCATGTGGGATCTTCTCGGACCGGAGCACGAACCCATGTCCCCTGCATCGGCAGGTGGACTCTCAACCACTGCGCCACCAGGGAAGCCCTCCAGACATTTTTAATTCACCTATAAATGTACATATATATGCAAGTATATATGGATAGATACTATACACACTCATGCATATACCCACCAACACTCACACATGCAGGGAGTTTTACAAATACAGGAGTATTCTCTACACGTGCTTCTGAATGTGTGCTCTATGCATTCAACGATTCATCATTTATTTCATGCTCTAGGCTGGCCAGTGTACCTTGCATTAGGGTCAGGACCAGAGAGGCACCCTGCACTTTAACGACCCTGTGGGCATCTCCTTAAATTTTTCACCCTGGGCATCTCATTCTTCTCACTCTAGCCCCAGCCCTGGCCCGGCTTTGCAATACAACATCTTCTTATTTAATCCTCAGAGGAAGTCTATGTTGTAGGTAGGTACTATTATTATTATTATTATCTCCATTTCACAGATGGGAAAACTGAGGTCAGAGAGGTAAAGTGATTTTCCCAGGTTGATTCCAGATTGAACCTCAGGCTGTCCAACTCCAAAGCCGTGCTCTAAACCATGGGGATTCTTTGAAGGTTGGAGAGCAGCACAAATGAAGTCCATACTTGGCAGACTGTTCCCACGTACAGGGGCAAGGACACAGATGGAGGGAGGAGGAGCTCTTGGGGGAGGTGGCATTGAGATGAGACCTGAAGGACGGCCAGGATTTCAACAGGTGGCACTTTGCAGGAGGTTATGCCAGGAGGAGGGGACAGGAAGTAGAAGGTCTGGAGGCGGGAAGGGCAGGGGCTGTTCCAGGAAGGCATGGTCGGGTTTGGCTAGACCATGGTCACGTACACAGAAGGGAGTGGGTGGAGGCCCCAGCTGTGGGGTGTGCCAACACAGGGGTGCCCCTGGCTGGGGTTGGGAGGGCTTTACCCAGCTGTGCCCAGGGGCAGTGTGACTTCTCTTGGAGTGGAGTGGGCACCAAGGCCCCGCTGTGCCCGGAAGTTGCCTACACCTGTGGGCCTTAGTCTGGAGCAGGTCTTTGCTGCTTCTCCCTGGGGAGACAGGAGACTCAGGCAAGGACTCTCAGGCTGCTTGGAGAAACCCCTGCTGTATTTTGGCACCAAAGCATTCAGCTGTAAAGCATGACCCAGAAAGTTCTAGTGATTCACGGGGCACGGGCAGAGTCTCAGAGGGGCACACGGGAGGTGGTACTGCAGGGGCTCAGGTGGTTTCTGGGCTCTCGGGGAGGTGAAGGCAAGGAGGCAGGTGTGAAGAGAGGGCTTGTCCTGCTGCCCGCATCACAGAAGATTCCTCCTCTCCCCGCTTCCTTCTCCATTCCATGGACAGACACCTTGATTTCCTCCATCCTAAGAAGCATGGAACTTCTTCTAAGGATGACTGGAATGCCTAGGTTTGGGGAAAACAGGCTCTTTCTCAATGATTTGTGTCCAGATTGCTCTCTCTGTGGATCATCTGTGGAAAATCGTGAATCCCTTAATGGGCCTCAGAGCCACCCAGCTCATTCCCCAGCTAACTACCAGCATACACCTCCCAGAGCGTCTGCCCGGCCTCTCTTCTGAGACCTTCATCCTCAGCACAGAGGCGCATGTCAGGGCCAGAGGTCCATACAGGCCACTTCGCCCCGACTTCTCATCTCTTGCCCATCAACTGCTTCATTGCCCTCCCCAGGCCAGCAGGGGATCCCTCAGAACAGGCCTGTCATTGTGATGATTGTGGCCTCACCGCCTGGCACCTAGGAGGTGCTTAGTAAATTACCGGAAGTAATGAGTCTTTCACATGGGGTCCGTGTCAAGTCTCCCGAAACCTGAGTCCTTGGTCACCAAAGACCTCGCAGGCGACTCTCATGGGACTATACAGCCACTGAGTTTTTCCTGTAACTTAACTGAACTGCCATGTGTTCTTTATTAGAGTAAATACATATAACATAAAATTTACCATTTTACCCTAAAGTACACAATTTAGGGAATTCCCTGGCGGTCCAGTGGTTCGGACTTGGCGCCTTCATTGCCGTGGCCCCGGGTTTAATCCCTGTTTGGGGAACTGAGATCCCGCAAGCCACACGGTGTGGCCAAAGCATTTTTTTCAGTTAAAAACTAATTGTCATAATTCAATGCCACTTAGTACATCCACAGTGTTGTACAACCATCATTACTACCTAGGTTCCAGAATATTTTCATCACCCAAAAGAAACCCTATAGCCATTAAGTCTTCTCCCCACAGCCATAGGCAACCACTCATCATTATGCCCTATAGCATAACGTTTTCAGGGTTCATCTATGTCGTAGCAGGGGTCAGCACTTCATTCTTTTTTTATGGTCAAATAATATTCCATTGTATGGATATACCATATATCATTTATTCATCCCTTAGTGGACATTGGGTTGTTAAATAAACCTTTGGCTACTTCGAATAGCGTTGCTATGAACATTCAAGGACAAGTTTTTGTTTGAACACCTGTTTTCAATTATTTGGAGTATATAGTCAGGGGTGGACTTGCTGGATCACACGGTAATTCTATGTTTAACTTCTTGAGGAACTGCCAAAGTCGGTCACCAGTTTTCCCCAAAGTCATACATCTTTATCATAAGACATTCAGAAAATGTGTGCAGAGAAAAGAAGAAGTTAGAATCACCCATAGTCTTGGCACTCGAAGATTAGCATTGTCAAATTCTCTGAACGTTTCCCACCAGGACTTTTTAGAATTGCCTAAGCTGATCCTTATCAGTACGCCTTCTTAAAAATTTTATTTTATTGAAGTATAGTTGATTTACAATGTGTTAATTTCTGCCGTACAGCAAAGTGATTCCGTTATACATATATATACATCCCTTTGCATGTTCTTTTCCATTACGGTTTATCACAGGATATCGAATATTGTTCCCTGTGCTGTACAGTAGGACCTTGTGGTTTATCCATTCTATTTATAATAGTTTTCATCTGGTCATGTTAGTACACTTTTCATTGAGCAGTTTACACGAAAACAGAAATGCCATTTCATGCCACCTTCGGGGTGACAAGCCTATTTCAAATGGCAACTTTGGTCCTCCCTACTATACTTTATCCCCTAACACTTATCATCATCCACGAAACTCTCTTGTGCTTATTGGAAACTCTGTTGACGTTGGGATTGCCGACTGTTTGGTTCACTGCCCTGCCCACAGTAGAGATGCGATGAGTATCCATTGAATGAATTAATGTTTCTGAATGAATGAAACATGGCTGCCAATTTAAGATGTAAACTGGGTTTTAAATGCATTTGCTGGAACGCAGCAGAAACGGTTGTGCATTATTCCCCATTGGTCGCCAGCCACGCTGGAGTCTCCCCAGCCCTTATTTTTGTTATGAAGTATAAAGAATAATAAGCAAGGCATGGAGGTAGTCCCTGGGAATTCCATTGGCTAGAATCGAGTCCCTGCCCACCTTGAACTTTCTGCATACTATTTGGCAAGGAGGCCCCTCTCATTTTCATCCCAGTCTCCTGGAAGGGGCTGGAAAAGATGGTCCTGAAAATCTCCTCAGAGCCCAGAGCTCATTTGGTCCTAATTTCAGGACAGGTTTCTTCCGAACTCCAACCAAAGCCAACGGTCCCCAAGGGGAACTACGTCTCTGCCTCTACCTTCCTGTCCATGTCAGAGCAATTCTCCCAGCCACCTTGTCACGAGCCTGCTGCGCTGCTGCTATTAGTTACAGATGATGGCAATTAGAGGCTGAATCTCCCTGGCTCCTGGTAGAATATTGAGACAGAGCTACAGCTATTTTAAGATTTTAAGCAGATTTATACTTAGTGCTTCAAAGCGGGCCAGCCAGCAAGGAAAATATGGTAACTGTTGCTTTAAATTATAGCTATCATTACTTCAAAAGGAGATTCAATCAGAAACCACTGAAGACTAAAACTATTTACATCTCCTGACACTTAAAAGCAAGCGAGCAGTTTTAACCTGTCAGCCTTGGACATATCGGCTACAAAGAGAGAGAAACCTCACTGGCCTGCGAAGAAAAACATTTTCAAGGGAGCAGGACCTGAGAAGGGATCTTGGGGGTCCTCCCACTCAGATCTTGCCTCCCATCGCTCTGTCGAGGGCCAGGAGGGATCTGGGGTCTCGGGTGAGCAGCTCTGCCCAGGTCTGCAGGCGGCGGTCTCCAAACCCCTGGGAAGCCTGGCTCGCCCCAGAGCAGGACAGCTGCCTTTTCTGTCTGGCCTCTGGCCTTCCAGTCCCTGCCCTGGGGAAATCCTGTCTCATCCCATTAATACAAGTCCCAGGACAGGACTGTCCCTTGGTTCCTCCGGGCTCAACTGCGTCGACTGGACAGGAGGGCTGGGTTATATATCCATCAACTCAGAGCCTTAGACAGTAATCAAAAGCATCAGCTTTGGAGACAGACTTCTCTGGGTTAGAGTTGGGGCTCTTGAATCTACTGGTTGTGTGACCTTGGAAAAGCCACTTAACCTCTCTGAGACTGAGCTTCTTCCTCTGTAAAACTGGGGTGATTCAAGTCCCTATTTCAGCGGATTGTGGAGAAGCTTAGATGAGATGATGTGCGTAATGCAGCCTGCCCCCCCACTCACACAAACACACGCAAACACATACACACGTGCCCATGCAAACCCACGCACACTTGGCACCCGTCATCTGAATCCTACAGCGCCTGCAACTCCTCCCCGAAGTTTTACCTTGTCTCCTCAACTAGACCTTTAGCTCCTTGAGAGCAGGAATAATGCCCTAGAACTCTTCTGGATTTCTCTTTGCCCCAGCTTGGCCTGCCAAGCAGGGATGGAGGCGGGGGAACACCAGCTTCAGGGTCAGGAAGAACTGGCTTGCGTTGCAGACTCCAGCATTGCCAAGCTGTGCTGTCCAGGGCAAGTGCCTGAAGCTCTCAGAGCTTGTTTCCTCAGCTCTAACTGATCCACGGAGCTGTTCTGAGGACCAAATGGGAAAGCATAAATAAATTACCTAATGCGCTAAAACGGGCTATTGCTATTATCATAATTATTATTGACACACGAGCCTGAAGGCAAATACATGTTTTTTGAGTTGCAAAATGGCTTCTGTTCTTTTCCAGGAGATGGTGGTATCCAGGAAGGTTTTAACAAGAACCGCAAACTCATAGAACTATTGTTGAGGCCCTGCCACTCAGATTGTCCTGACAACTTCTCAGCACCTGCTCTGTCAGGCACCCTCCCTCCCCGGGTGCTTCCAAATAAGTTTTCTGGAAGCCAGAAGGTCCAGGCAACAAATAAGTCCCTTTCAGTTCCTCCTCATTTCTTTCAGGAATGAGGAGTATAGCACAGAGATCTCATCTTCTAAATGGGTGTGGGCTTCACCTATTTTTCTGATGGGATGCCTTCCCTGTGGCAGGGACATACCCTCAGGCTGTCAGCGTGGACCCTTAAACACCGGGAAGCCTGTGCTGTGTTCTGGGCATGAGAGCACCATTAAGCTGTCATCAGATGTCCCAAAAGGCAGCCATCAGCCCCCAGAAGGAGCCGAGCCGAGGGTGAGACCCCAGGTTGACCAGAGTGCTGGTCCTTTCCTACACAGACGAGAGTGACAGCTCAGGGCCCTGGGGGACAAAAGAGGGCACAGAGCCATTGCAGGCAGGGAAGATGTTTCCCAAACAACAGGACTTGCCGGTGCCGCCGGCCACCTGTGTGCCCCGGCCCCCCAAAGCTGCTTTCCCCTCTCCTCTCCCTGCTCTGTGGCCCAGGGGGCTGATCCTGCTGGTCAGGATCGAAGAGGTCCAGTGTGTTTCCTTCTTGCCTCCCCACTGGGGAATTGACTCTGTGGCTCCTTCCCTGGGGCACCTGGGACCGGCTGTGGGGTTAGCAGATGCCTCAAGAAGGTCCGTTCTGTAGGTTCTCTCTTCTCGATTCTGATAACTGCTCCCTCCCCTTGTCCCTTTGGGCCAAGAGGTGGCAACAACTCCACTGTCATCCCACAGTGGGTCTCTCTGCACCCTGCCCACGTCTTTGCAAACACAGTGAGTCCCCTACGCACGAACCTTCAAGTTGCGAACTTTCAAAGATGTGAACGTGCCTCTGGGTCCAGCAAGGAACCAGAACCTGTGCCATCAGTGTCAGGTGTGAGTGCCACTGCAGCTCGCCCTCCGTCTCCCATTGCTGACGATCCTTCAGCTCTGCCATCCCCCAGCTCCTCTCCCTCCTCCAGTCGGTAACTCTTCTCGCCTGTTCACTCGATGCCAGCCCCTGTGTGCCAGCTGTTGTACTGTGCTATTGTACTTCTCATGGGACTGGCCTGTAAGGTTAAAAATGTTCTCTTTATTTTTTGTGTTTTTTTGTGATGTATTATTTGTGTGAAAAGTATTATAAACCTATTATAGTACAGCACTATATAGCCGATTGTGTTAGTTGGGTACCTAAGCTGACTTGGTTGGACTTACGAACAAATTGGACTTAACGAATGCGCTCTCAGAACGGAACTTGTTCATACGTAGGGGACTTACTGTAGTGCCTTTCAATGGCCTCCTTGAATGACCCTGTTTCCTACTGAAGGCGTAACAGCCAACCTGGTATTGATGTCACCAGCCCTCTCCAGGCCCTGTTTTCCATCAGCCTGCATGATAGGGACACCCCTTCCAATCCCACCAGAGAGGTGGCTGTGAAATAGGCCCTGCTGCGGGGGGGGCTTGAGAAGAGACAAGGAACCTCACCCCTGCCAGGCGGTCAGGGCCCGCAGGCGGCCCAGGAAAGCCCACTCTATAAGTAGCTGACAAACATAGATCATTCTAGGCGAGCTTCTGTGGGTGTCTCAGCCACAGTGAGGACAGGGGTGGAGCAGGGAGGGAGAGGCAGAAGGAGGGAGGGGTCAGAGAAGGACTGAAGGAGGCAGATAGCCCTTACGTAATCTCCTTACGACCCCAGGGAATTCTCTTTATTTCTAAGCGATCATAAAATACCTAATTTAGGGGGAATCGGTGACAAAAGAAGTTGCTTCACCACGAGCACTTTGCACAAGACCGTCTCCAAGATAAGTCATGGAGGATTTAAAAGGTTGCTGACGTTTTCCGTTATGTATCTTTTCATTAGAGGTAACTATCGCTTTAAGCAAATTGTTTCGGGGCCTGGAATGTGGCAATAAGTGATCTAATTAGTGTAGGTTGTAATTTAGGAAGGTTCATTATGTCACAGACATTATGACTCCTAGGTATTACTAAAGGACTCATTTGTAGCCCTTGAAATGATTTTCTCGTGAACACACATAATGTCACTCATCAAACTAGTGTGAAGCCTTAAGATGCCTGGACATGTAGGAAACTCCAGCTTTCTTAGGAACTGGGTTTCCAGACAGTAATAAACAAGTGAACAGACAGTTAGAGGAAAACCCAGTTTTGACTAAAACAACACTGGACCCTTCAACTCTGTTACACAACATCAAACTAATTACTTAGGAAAAATGTGGCATTCAGTGAAAACCAAGAAGACTGTGACCTCTAACTATTTTCAGTCTCATGGAGCCAGAAAGCCTGAGAAACGGCTGGCTTTGAGTTTTTGTTATTTTCTTTGGTACCTTTCTGTCCCCCCAAAGAAAGCACCCTTGTGATATTCAGAGTCACAGAAATAAAACATGCTGTCAACTGAACCACCAGCTTGTAATTGTGTCACTGGGGTGCGGGAGAGTCTAGCTGCTGTCCACCCACATTTTTCCCTTCCTCCTGGGCACCCAGCTAGACTACATTTCCCAGCCTCCCTTGCAGTTAGGGTGGCCATGTGACTGGGTTCTGGCCAATGGGATGTGGGCTGATTTGCATCTGTGCCAGGTGTGGCCCATCAAACCTCAGCACCATACTCCACGCTTTCTCTTCTTGCTGCCTACTGTCAGTAAGCAAAGATCCAGTGGCGGTTTGGCAGGTGCAGGGGATGGCTGAGCCACCAGAAAGAAAGAACCTAGACTCTGAAGGACTGGGAGAAGAGCGTCTCCTCCTACCCACTGTCAGCAGGACAGGATATGGGTGAAAACTAAACTGCATGTGTTAAGTCATTAAGCATTATGTGCTTTTAATAGTTAGACCCTTGATTAATACATGCCTATGGGGCTCCCCATTACATCAGCGTTTCTCAGCTCCACTAGCCAAGATCTTGAGAGTCTCTGCTTTCCATAACTTGTGTTCTAAAAGCAGTGGGTTTCTTTTCCAGTATTTTCAATATTTTTTTAAAGAACTATAGAAACATACTAGCTTTCAAAGCTTTCAACTACCAACAGTCACAGACATGAACAAAGCTGAGTGCCAGAGTAAACCATGTTGGATTCACTCCCCATGAACCATAGTTGTTGATATGGTGCCAGGGAATTGAGTAGCTTTGCTTCTGACTAGAACGGACCGATCACTGGAGCAAGAAGGATGCACTGCTCTGATTGGACAGGCCTCGGTCACGTGGCCATCCCTAGTGCTAAGAGATATCTAGTTCCCCCAACCAAAGGGACTGAGAGTAGGAAAAAGATGGTTTCTCAAGGCAAATCAAGATGCTGTTATTAGAAGAGAGGGGAAATGGATGCTTGGCAGGTGAAAACTAGAGGCATCAATTGGACACACATTCAGATGAGGAAACGAAGAAAAAATTCTAGGTGCTTGTCTTGGATTGGTTTAAGAAGATGTGAGATATATAGATAGATAGATAGATAGATAGATAGATAGATAGATAGATAGATAGATAGATACAATGTAATATTACTCAGCTATAAAAAAAGAACGAAATATTGCCATTTGCAGAAACATGGATGGACCTAGAGATTATCATACTAAGTGAAGTAAGTCAAACAGAGAAAGAAAAATATCGTATGATATTTATATGTGGAATCTAAAAAATAATGCAAATGAATCTACATAGAAAACAGAAACAGACTCACAGACATAGAAAACGAACTTATGGTTACCACAGGGGAAATAGATGGGGAGAGAGATAAATTAGGAGTTTGGGATTAACAGATACAAATTACTATACATAAAATAGGTAATCAACAAGGATTTACTGTATAACAGAGGGAACACTATTCAATATCTTGTAATAACCTATAACGGAAAATAATATTTAAAAATGTATATATAACTGAATCACTTTGCTGTACACCTGAAACTAACACAATATTTGTAAATCAACTATGCTTCAATTTTAAAAAAAAGAGTGTACAATAAAAAAAAAAAAGAAAGAAAACAATTCTAGGGACTTTGCCGACATCAAACAGCTAAGAAGAGCAAGAGGACAAACCATCCTTTCCTATGTCAGCTTTCTCCCCATAGCCCCTGGGGTAGCACGGGAGAGCGTGTCCACAGCGCAGCTGTTTTTGGCTCTGTGACCCTCAAACTGCCAACAACTGTGGATAATTATAACCACAGAGCAACCATGTTCCCTAATGCATGGGCCATAAACCCATCGGCTATCCGGAGGCTGCAGAGGGATTTATAAAAGGCCATTCATCTAATTAATAATTGATCTGCTGCCAACTTAAGTGGTTTGGTGCTGTTAACCAAAGTATGTTTTTAATGTAAGGAAGTTACTCCCATTAGCTGTCTTCTCTTTTGAAAATATGACCAAGTAAGAGGCTGAGATTTCACAGGCTGAGAGAATCACCTGGCATTAGCTGGTCTCTTACGAGTTTACCTGTGCAGCCAAGTTTATTTTCAACATTAAGTCCCAAAGGACAAAACCCACCTTCATGGAATAAATGTTGAGGGAGAATCCCAGGCAGTGCTGGTCCTTTGGCACTTAATTTTGTTCTGGTTCACAGCATCAGGGGCCAGGCATGGAATAAGACCTCCTGGGTGACAGTGTTAACTACATCAGTGATTAGGACATTTATCACCTTTGTGCTTCTTAATGCAGAAGCATTTCTAGCAGACATAATTTGGGGGAGGCATTTGTGTCTTGGTTTGTTAAATGTTTTGATGAATACCTTGTGTCTCCCCAAAATTTTTATGTGGAAGCCCTATCTCCCAATGTGATTGTATTTGGAGATGGGGCCTCTGGAGGTAATTAGTTCATGAGGGTGGAGTCCTAGTGATGGGATTAGTGCCCTTATAAGAAGAGACACAAAAGAAAAAAGAGCTGTCTTTCTCTGTCATGCAAGAAGACCATGCCAGGAAGAAAGTTCCCACCAGGAACTGAATTGGCTGGAAACTTGAACTTAGACTTCTCAGCTTCCAGAACTTTGAGAAATAAATCTCTGTTGTATAAGCCATCCAGTCTACAGCATTTTGTTATAGCAGCCCAAGCTGACTAACACACTTGGCTAGACCCTTTTCTGTCTGCCAGTCACCCCACTGAGAACCCTGCAGTTAGGAATAAAACAAATCCTTCTTTCCTTAAAGAGCAATGGCAATGATTTGCTTCCCCAGCCTTCTTCTTGGTGATACTTTCAAAATATCCTCAAGAATGTTCTTCTGGGCCAGGCACAAATCATAATTCCTCCAGCTGATTGTGATTTAAAACTATGATTTATTGAAATGTTTAATTTGGTCCAAAGCTTGCCTCAGCTGCTTGATCTGATAGATTAAAACTAAAGAAAAAAATTTTAAATCCTCTTAGGACTTTTCCAGACTTTCTCTGCTTTTGCCAGGCTGTGATCTAATCCTAGAAACCTCTTAAGGACGGTTTGGGCCTAGTTAGAGTTATTTAAGGCAGGCCGGCCGCTCACTCTGCAAGTGGCACTCAACACCTACCAACAGTCAGATGCCTGGGCCCTGTATGCTTATATTTAAATAGCAGCTGCACTTTATGACCTCAAGCCTGCTTAATCCACCCTATAAACATTTGGAAGTTTCAGGAAAGCCCTTTG
The DNA here is from genome assembly GCF_003031525.2 of Neophocaena asiaeorientalis asiaeorientalis. Classification (NCBI taxonomy): domain Eukaryota; kingdom Metazoa; phylum Chordata; class Mammalia; order Artiodactyla; family Phocoenidae; genus Neophocaena; species Neophocaena asiaeorientalis. Next base: position 5,430,008 of record NW_020173491.1, on the reverse strand, counting down.
CATAGAGAGAATAGAGTCGGTTTGGGGAGAATCAATTTGGATAAAGCTTTTCTGTAAATGGGAACCGGCTTTATAAAGATGCTAGGCGTGTTAGCCATTTTCCCTCAAGCATCCAGCTGTTTCTTCTAACTGACTCCAGAGAACCCAGACAGAACCAGAAATGCTCTGAGAGGAAAGATTCCAGCATTGCTGAAAAACAAAACCAAATCCCCTCTTCCAGTCCCCACTGGAGGGGCTTCACATCTTTTTGTTGAGACTTTGTTCAGGGGACCGGCTGTCACATCTGCACAGGTGTGCGGTCTGTTGAGGGGTACCTGTCTCTTCCTGAGGCAGACATACCCACCGGCCTATTCCGCCCACTCTTGCTTGTCTGCAGTCAGACCCAGTTGTAAAAGAGATTACAGTTTCCATATTTTTTTGAAAGAAAAATACACTCGCGTCTCCTCAACGTTCCCTGCAGTGAAACCAAGCCAGCTAAAGAGAACCCATAGGAGGGGGAGGGATGCATTGGGAGTCTGGGATTAGCAGATGCTACTATTATATATACGATGTATAGACAACAAGGCCCTACTCTATAACACAGTGAACCATATTCAGTATGCTGTGAGAAACCATAATGGAAAAGAATATATATATGTATAACTGAGTCACTTTGCTGTACAGCAGAAATTAACACCACATTGTAAATCAACTATACTCCAATAAAGTTTTACAAAGAGAGAGAACCCATGGGAGAATGTGACCAGAAGAGTTGGTGCCCGACAGCCCGCTCCAGATCATGCCGGCTCTGCAGGTCTGGAAACATCTGGAGTGTGGAGATCAGGCTCGTCTCTCCTTCAGCTGGAAAAACACGCACAGCTGAGAGGCTGCCAGGGACCATGGGGAAGGCTCCAGACTTCCCAGCTCACCCCAGCCTTCTGAGGTTAATATCCAAAGGTAAGGACTTCATTTGAACACCCTGTTCTGTTGTTAAGCCCTCACTTTGCTGAATCACTCACTTGATGCTTTTTAGCAAGGGTGAGGTTAAGGGCAGAAAAAGGCCTACAGACAGAAGATACTACACACAAAGCAGTGATTCTGCTCACTTGTGGCATCTCGTACTTGGACATGTGCTTCCAAATCCCTTCTCTTAGATGATCCCTGCAATAAAGCTGCCCACAAAGGTAAGACGGTGACTGGCATCCCCATTTGATGGATGAGAAAACTGACACACAGAGTTTAAGTGGCCAAAAGAAAGACGTTTAGGAAGATCTCCCGCGCGGGTCACCATGATACATCCATACTATTGGGCACAGGGAAAGTCACCCAAATCATTCTTGCTTGTTCTACCACTTCACAGCTGTGTGACCTTTGGTAAATGTCATCCTGTCACAGATTTCCATAACATGGGACTGTAATCATACCTGCCTCATAAGGTTGTTGCAAGTAAATTATATAAAACTTCGAATAGTACCTGGAACATAATAAGTACTCAGTAAATGTTCACAATGATGGTGAATGTGTAATGCTGATTTCGAAATATATACTTATATATGTTCCTAGAAAAGATCAGGTGTAAATTTGTCCATCAGAATTCCAAATAAAAGAAGACTATGATTAGATGATACTATGGGTCTTTAATTTCTTCCCAATGTCAAATATTTAAAGAGGCGAGACCATGACTTTCCCTCCTCCATTCTGGAACAGGGTCCTGTGGTCATATTTGAAAGGTTCTGAATTCAAGTGTCAGAAAAACTCTTCTGCTATGTATAAAAAAGATAACCAACAAGGTCCTACTGTATAGCACAGGGAACTATACTCAATATTTTGTAATAACCTATAAGGGAAAAGAATCTGAAAAAATATATATATATATTACATGTGTATAATTGAATCACTTTGGTGTACACCTGAAAGTAACACAACATTGTAAATTGACTAGACTTTAATTTTTAAAAAAAAAAAGGGAAGAAAAGGAAAAACTCTTCTGCTATCTTCTCTGCTCTCCAAATGGCCAGTTGAAGAATCTCCCACTTTGGCAGCCGTCAGAAATAATGCAGATAACATCTAACTTTCTGCTTAGGGAATAAAGAAAATCTAGAAGCCTTTGACCCACCTCTTTCTCTTGGAATCTAACATTTTACTGTTTCTTTGGGATCAAAAACCATCCAGAGGCCCAGTGGCAGAGACAGCTGGCACCCCCAAAGTCCATGTTCTCCTTGTCATCCTAGCACACAGCCACCCTCACTGTTAGCTGTGGCCATAGCACTGACTTCTGACTGATGGAATGTGGGCAGAAGTGATGTGCACCACTTCCAGGCCTCCCTTAGCTAACCTTCATTTCTCATGTACCAGCAGAATGGAAGCGCTCCACAGACCAGAGGAGGGCTGAGATTCAAGGTGGAAGGAACCTGGGTCCCTGAGTCACTACATGGAGGAAAGTTGTCCATCAATCAAGAGCACCTGTTTTTGCTCATGAATAAGAAATAAACTTACATTAAGCCACTGAAATTAGGAGTGATGGTTTAAAAAGTTAACCTGCCCCTGACTAACAAGGCTCCAATTGTGGCAAACTTCTTGTCCAAAGCCCTCACCATTAAAAGCCTATTAAAAGATGTCATCCACTAGTGCCTGAAGGCTCTCCAAAGTCAGATGGATGGATGGATGGATGGGTGGATGGATGGATGGATGGATGACTGGCTGGGTGGATAATGGACAGTTGCAGGGTTGGGGGAATGGCAAGGATTGGTGAATGGACGGATAGATGGATGGGGATGGTGGATGGATAGGTAGATGGGTAAGTGGACAGTAACCCTATGGTCACTTTTTCTTTTTTTTTGCTGTGCCTCGCAGCTTGCAGGATCTTAGTTCCCCGACCAGGGATCAAACCCAGGTCCCCCTCAGTGGAAGTGTGAACTCCTAACCACTGGACTGCCAGGGAAATCCCAACCCTATGGTCACTTAACTGCTAAATTGTCTTCAGTTTACAGAGGAAGTGATCAGCCCAGAGCCCTCAGAGAGATGGGCAATCCTGTTTGGGGCTGTGAATCCTGACCAAGGGCAGTTGGAGACACACGAGAATCCCTAGGAAAATTAACCATTCAGACTCACAGGGATCCCGATTCAGTCTTCCAGTGGCCGCACTGCCACTCAAGACAAGATAGGCGACAGCTTTCTAGACTGGTCTTGGCCAAAAACTACAATATAGTTACCAAGAAATAGGGGGTGTATCAGCCTGCTGGGCCAGCCCCATCCCATTCATCAGTGCTTGTCTTCCCCAGAGCGCCCGTCTACCGTGCTGAGGTGCAGAATGCTTCGGCCTCCCCTCTGCGCAGGATCCGCCCTCTGCAGGACTGCAGGGGCTGAGTCCCCGTGCTCAGCTCTCCATGGGGACAGCTGGTCTCCCCTCCTCCCAGGGATGCGCCAGGCTCTCTGGCTCTGGCAAGCAGGTCCTTTAAGCCTGTCTTTATGTCCTTATCAGGGCTCCACGGCAGGCCCAGGTGCCAGGCCTCATTCACTCAATTACCGTCTTCACAGACACAATGCTCTCTTCCGAAAGCCTACACTGGGCGCAGATAGAGACACTTTCATGGCAAGGGTTCAGAGCTAAATCCTCTTTTGATACTGTCAGAACCTCCCTGCCAAGCTGACACTGTATGTTAGAGGGAAGAGAGCTCACCAGCGCAGAAAGCCGAAATTAAATTAAACAGGATATTAATACCTAGTAGTTAAGGAAATGATATTTCCTTTTTCTGATTCCTCTCTCTCTCTCTCAGTGCCAAAGCCAAAAAATGCATCCCAGTTTGGCTGAACCGGCCGGGCCCCGGGATTTTAAAAGCAAAACACCAACGTGATTCCTCTCAAAGAAGAATCTTCCACGGGGTTCCTTCCCCACCCCTGGCCAGCCCCCCAAATCTAGTTTCTCTCTGTTCTATTGAAATGCAGTCTGTTTAATCCCTCTGGAGTAGAAGGAAATTGAAACTCAATGAAAGTGGTGAGATTATCGGTGGAGATTTTTTCTTCTCTATTTTCTAAATTTTAAAAATTAGGGTCACGTTACTTTTACAGTAGAAATTGTGTTTATATTTAAAAAAAAGAAAAAGAAAAAGGAAAGCTCCCTTTGCCCTCGCTTTGAATCTGCAGCCCTGTGAAATTTCTCTATCAAACGCTTGGCTTCCACCAGGGACTTCCCTGGAGGCCTAGTGGTTAGGATTCCGGGCTTTCACTGCCATGGCCTCGGTTCGATCCTTGGTCGGGGAACTGAGATCCCACGAGCCGCGCAGCGCGTCCAAAAAATAAAATATGCTTGGCTACGATCATCATTGATAATAATGACTCTATTGTTATTGAATCTTTATTGAATGGCATTCTTTCGACATTTTTCATGTGCCAGGTCCCGTGCCAAGCAGTTTATGTGAATCGCTTCATTGCATCCTCACGACAGTTGCGTCAGGCAGGTAACTACTGCCATCCCCATTCTAAAAATGATGTGTACACCCATGTTCATAGTAGTGCTGTTCATAATAGCCAAAAGAGGAGACAACCCAAACGTCCATCGATGGATGAATAGATAACCAAAATGTGGTCTATTCCATACAGTGGAATATTAGTCACCTTTATTTTAGACAGCTTTTTCTTAGAAGGAAATTCTAAAACCTGCTACAACGTGGATGAACCCTGAGGACATTATGCTAAGTGAAATAAGCCAGACACAAAAGGACAAATACTGTATGATTCCACTTATATGAATTACCTAGAGTAATCAAATCTATAGAGACAGGAAGTAGAATGGAAATTGGCAAGGGTTGGGGGAGGAGGAAGGGGGGTTGGTGTTTAAGGAGTACAGAGGTTCAGTTTGGCATGATGGAGAAATTCTGGAAATGGATAGTGGTGATGGTCACACGACAATGTGATGTGCTTAATGCCACTGAAGAGTACACTTTAAAAAGGATAAGTTAGAAGGATGCATTTTGTGCTATGTATATTTCACCACAATAAAAATAAAGAAAGAAAGAAAAAGAAATGAGATAATTGAGACTCGCAAAGGTGAAATGACTTGTCCAAGGGCAACAGCCGCCAGTGGCAGAAGCAGACTCGTCTGTGCCAAAGCCATGGGCTCACCCTGCCAGGAATTCTGCTTCTCTGTGATAAAGCACAGGTGCTGTCATGACAAGTCTCTCTTACACTCCAGACCCTCCGATGGATTCCTGTCACTGCTTAAAATACAATCCAAGTTGGAATACCATTTAGAAATAAAAAGGGGTGAACTACAGATACGAGCCAGGACAAGGACAAATCTCAAAAAACACTATCCTCAGTGAAAGAAGCCAGACAGAAGAAATTCCATTTGTACGGGACATTCAGAAAAGGCAAAGCTAGAATGACAGCAGAAAGTAGATAGTGGTTGCCTGGGGCAGGGGCGGAGGGGAGCGGGGATTAAATGTGCGTAAGAACTCATACTGGGCTGATGGAAAGGCTCTAAAACAGATTTAGAGTGATAGTGGCTTGGTAAATTCACTTTTAAAAAGCACTGAGTCGTATACTTGAAAAGAGTGGATTATATGATATGCAGAATATGTCTCAATGAAGTTACTTTATTTAAATACAATCCAAGCTCCACAAGGCCTTACAGATGCTTCTCTGATGACTTTCCCCTATGTCTCTCCCCACTTCTCACTCCACTCAAGTCACACCGGCCTCTCCCCTGTTCCTTGAACACATCAAACTACACTTGCACCCCAGGGCCTTTGCACTGACTGCTCCTGTTCCTGGAATTACATTCCCTCAGATATCCACACAACTTCCTCACTCCATCCAGATCTCTACTCAAAGGTCACCAAATCTGAGGGCCCTTTCCTGATCCCCTGCCTAAAGCAGCCCTCTTAACCTCTCTGTCCCTTCAACCTGCTTCGTTTTTCTTTGTAGCATGTATCCCAGCAGCCTCCTGACCTATTATGTCTTTGTTTACTCTCACCCCGCATAGAAACTTAAACTCCAGGAGAGCAGGGACTTTGTATTTGTTCACTGCAGGATCCCCAGAGCCCGGAACAATGCCTGGTCTGCAATGGGTCTTCAATATGAGTATGTAGAATAATGAATAAATCATCAATTAAGGAAGTAAAAACAACTGCCTCAGTAAATATCATCACCATTTTGGGAAAACAAGCTCGTTTTCCCATCTCCCTCCCTCCCTAGTCTTCTGGCCTCCACAGTGTGGGGTGGACATCTCCATCTTTAGTGAAGTCTCAGGGAAATCATAGACATTATAGTGCCCCAGAGAAGGTTCCCCTCTAGGCTAGGGGGACTGTGGCCTTTCTGATGAGCCAATCACATTTCTTGGCATAACTTCCTGGGCACTCAAAGTCATTATCATTACCCTGAACATAGACCCCTGTGTTCAGACCTTGAGCTGAGGGGTCCAAAGAGTCCCCCAGTCTCATCCCTGTCCTGAGGAAGCTTGCAAATAGCACCAAGGGAAGGATGCCACTGATTCTGCCAGGGGCTCTCCCAGTCCTAGAGAAGTCCCAGCTGCCCCTGACTTCCTGTCCTCTCAGGAGGCCCAGAAATGAGCTCAGCAAAACAGAGTTAACTGCTCCTGGGTCACCCTCATACATCACATCCAGGTATAGAAAGACTTTAGAGAAACAGGCCTCCAAGGTCAGAGAGATCCCAGAAATGTTGATTCCATAAAGGCTCTGAGAAGTCCTGTAAGGGAACTTGGTTTGACTGTTTATCTCAACCTTTCCTAAATGAACTTGACCACAGAGCCCTTGTCTCCTCTTCTTTTGCCCGCTGAACTATAAAACATGGTAACATTCTTAGAATCTCAGGGCAAACCTTGAGAAATGCTGGTTCCAGTCCCAGCTTTCATTTCCCAGGAGAGGAACCTGAGTCTCAGAGAGGAGATGGGGACTCAGCCCAAGGTCACAGAGCTGGGACCAGAAAGCAGATTTCCCAGCTCCCAATCCCATCCTTTCATTATTAACCTTCGTTTCTGGATGCCCCACAGATACAAGGCATTGTGCTAGACGCAGCAGAGAATAAATGTACCCTGTTTCCCAGAGTTCACCCTTGAGAATGGTAGAAATAGGGAAAGAGACATGTATGACTCTTCCTGAAGTGCTGTGACCCCTCTGTATCCACTAGCATTTATTGAGCACTTACTATACAGAAGGCACTATGCCTAACGCTTCACACACATCAATTCTTTTCATGGGACACTAGCCCAGCAAGGAAGTCCCATTTTATAGATGGGGAAACTGAGGCTTGGCAAGGTTAACTGACTTGCCCAGGACCACATGGCTAAGAAGCTTGGAGCCTGGATTTGCACTCTAACTGCCTGACGTCAGAGCCCACGTTCTCAGCCCCCTTGGGACCGGCTGCCTCTCACCAGACCCACTGGAACCTTCCTGTACCCCTAAAGTTAAGAGCTTTGCAAATCTCCCTTAAACTCTACTCCCACCCCCCGCTAGGTCTGCAAATGAACAGATCTGGGGAACTGCAGCTTTTATAACTTCACATCCTTTTATGTGTTCCAGGCGAGAAGGGGTGGGGGAGAAGACAGGTGATCTGGGCTAGAGTTAGGGCTTGTTCTCAAGATCCCACCTCCTCACGTACGGCTGTGTGACCATTAAATAGTAAAAGGTACAAGATGGGGAGGAAAGAGCACTGTTTTCTGGGCTCCACATCTGCAAGGACACTCTCACCGTCTCACTGCTTGTTTTCTCTCTTCTAGTAAAATGAGCTTCTCTGACAACCTCTTGGCACGGAACCCTGTAGAACGGAGATCAGCAGAAAGATTGATCCCCCATAAATCAGTACAGTTCGGTCTAACAAGTAATTATGTGATTGCAACAAGCGCTGTCAGAGCGGGCAGACCGCGGCCCACAGTAGCTCTGTTTGCCTGACACACTGCCTTCCAGGCAGCCCGAAGGATTTGTGGCCTCAGATGGCTTCTTGACTGAAGAAATGTGTAGTTTCAGGCCCCTGGAGCTGGGAGGTGATGGTGGAAGAGGACACACCACGATTCATAATTAGTGGTGGATCACTCAGGGCAGGGGGATCTCGGAAGACAACAGATCACGTTTGTACTTGGAGGACAGTATCTTCTGTAAATGTCGTCCCAGCGTTTATGGGAGGGGGACACCCAAACGACGTTGCTAACTTGAAATTTCTACCTGGCCAAAATCCACCAGCCCCTTTCCTACCATCCCAGAGGTTTCTAGACAGTGGGTAACTCCAGACCAAGCAAAGCCCAGCCCCCAAACCAGAGCCTTAGAGGACCTGGGCACCCACAGGGCCCAGATCCAAAGACGCACAGGGATCACTACACTGGTCACTTTCAAATGCCAGCCCAAAGTTGAACGGTGAACCCAGGCACAAGACCAGGGTTCAAGCTATGGGAGCAAAGGGTTGAGAGCTGGATGCAATTTTTTATGATGATGATTTTCAACTCTACCAACTTAGCAGTGACAGTCAGAAATCAATCAAGCCCTGTCTTCAGCCCCTGGGATGAACAAGAGCTCTGAGGGGTCACGTTCCCATCCAGACACAAGCTGGTGAGCACAGATTGTTCCAACCTTCCTTCCCCATCCCCAAGGGACATCTGGGCCCAAGAAGTCTCATCCGATGCCTGCAGCCTCCCACAGCCACGCTCCGCTCTTACTATTTCTGATTTAATAGTTAACACAGGGCCTCCGAATGCAGCCCCAGTGGGCAGAGTTCAAATGAAGGAAAACCGGAAATCTGCCCTTCCCCTTCTCTCTTCATGTTCTCCCCAACTTTGGCAGGCAGACGACGTGAGCAGGACTTCGGGAGTTAATATTTGAGGCGCCTTCCCTGGTAGCACCAGCTCCCCACGTCTCTGTCTTTTGTGCAAGTTTAATAAAATAAATTTTGAATATCAATAAAGTAGGTCCTATTTTTCTTGGCATGTCCCGGCCCCGCTCCATCCTTCTATTGCAGAAGTCATGCTACAGACAGATCACTTTTCCACAGATCATTGATGTGGTGCCACGAGGACTGTAGATGATTTGCTAAAATGCTCCAAAGGTATTCAAATTTCTTTAAAGAAGAAATTCAATTTATGTGCATTTATATTACAATGTCTGTCAGGAAGAAAGGTTATAATCACCAGCATATTTTAGATTTACATTTTCTTCTGTACATGAGGTAATGGTATTAGAGGGAAAACTCTGAAGCCTAGAGTTGAATTGGACGCATGGTCCTATTTTCATTGCTGCTAAAAGCAGGTTTTTGAAGTTCTGGAGGAAAGCATATGTTAGCATATGTTAGGGAAATAGCAAGAACAGGAGGCCGGGTGGTTGAGAGTTTAAAACATTTGTCTTTCCTTCTGACCTCTGCATGTGGGGCACAGATAGGCTATTTCTCTACCCCTCGAAACCTCAGGAAGCCATCTGGGGTTGCAGCACCTGACACGGACTCAGGAATACAGAGTCCAGGCTAAACGGGCTTGTTCCAAGAGCACTGTTCTACCTCACCCTGGGAGCGCCCGGAGAGCCAACGCGAGGCTCCAGGGAGGGCAGGAAGGGTGAACCACGAACTTCCCCAGGAAGCAATCCTTGGTCCTGGATATTTAAAAATTATTTCTAGTGCTTTCTTCTGGGAAAAATGCACCCATCATAGGTGCCCAGGAAGCTTCCAGCTTCAACTCTTTGACCAACTGATGGACCAGTACATGCAACATGGCGCTGATCCTGCCTCATGTAAACAAAAGGCTGAAGTCTGTTTCCTGTCTCAGATCCAAAGCTGGTAACAGTCAAAGCTAGGATTTCAATCCAAGAGGTTTGTTTCCGTGAGCCACTGTGTTAGTCTGGTTGCCTTGGGCCATCGAGGTGGAGACCACATTTAGGTTTCTTGAGCCATGCTCCCTAAATAAGGATCTGAAGGAAGTTGAGTAGACGGATGTCCCTTAGGGATACTGACCAGGTCCACAGCCTCTCACTCTTCATCATGGCAGAGACGTGAACACCTGGCCTCACAACTTCCAAACCATGCATTAAAAAGATTCGGCGAGGGAAAGACGACAATGTCTCCCCAACTTCTCTTCCATGATTAAATATATATTTTGTTTGATGGCTGTTTTTAACTAAATGTCACTTCTTGTATTGTGTTTCCTCCTAAAACAAAAGGAATAACCACTGAGTGTAGAATATTTGGGAACTATGTAAAATACATAGATAAGCTGGGGGGAAAAAAATCCTAAAAGCAATCTTCGTTTTATCTCCCAGAAGGAAGCATTGTTAACATTTTTGGTATATATCCTTCTGTATATTTTATACACATCTATATTATAGGTATAACGTATTTTGTATAAATACAGTTTTCAGAAAAGTAAAATCACACTCAATTGTTTATTGGTTCACAACAGATTTTGAATATCTTTCTATATCATTGAATAGCCTTCTACAACAGAACTTTAACAGATGTATAGCATCCCCTTCTATGGCTATACCTTAAAGTATTTAACCAATCCCCTCTTACTGGACATGTAGGTTATTCCCTGTTTTTCACAAATACAATTGGTACCATGAGATACTTTTGTGTAACTAAATCTTTGCTCATAGCCACAGTTATTTACTTAGGACAAATCCCTAAAAGTGAAATGCGGGTGTCATGGGATATGTATATTTTCAATTTGTTTCATCAAAATTGCCCCATTGTCTCCAGAAAGGTCATATCACTTACTCTGTCCATCAGCAGTGGGTAAGATTCCATGTTTCGTGACCTAAACTCTAAATTAATTGTTTAAGAAAACCTCTGATAAGTTATTCTTCCACGTGGAGAAATAGTGGATTTCTTGGGAGTTTGGCCTCCTTCTGGGGGAACAGGAAAAAAATCATCTTTAGTTAACAGAGGATTTGGGGAAGAGTTCATGGGAGAGAGAGTCCATGGCTTGTAAACAGGTGTTCATGGGATACCTATGAGCCTTTTGGGTGATAACGAGATCTAAGGTTCATATTTTATTTTTCTGATCCTCCAGCAATCACTAAAACATGGTAGGATGGAAATTCCTAGCTGGGAAGTGACCATGAAAGGGAAGATCTTTTGTGTTTTAAAAGAAAAAAAATAATACCAAATAGAAGGAGTTGGATAAAACAGCACCACATACATCTCCTCAAAATCCATGAAGAAACAAAGAAATGGGGAAGAGTGGGTAACTAAAAGGAAAGACACGCGGATTGGCTTAGAACAACAATATCATTATTACTCCTGGTTCTGTGGGTTGGCCGTGCAGTTCCTCCGTGTGTTCTGCCTGGCCTCAGTCATATGACTGAAGTCAGCTGGGGGGGTCAACTGGGCTGGAAGGTCCCAGATGGCCTCACTCACACTGGCTGCCGGTGGGGGTACCTCCTGACCCTCCAAGTGTCCCCTCATGCTTTCAAAGGCTAGACTGGTGGTGGGGGTCTTTGGTCCCGGGGCCATGTTCCAAGAGGACCAAGGCAGAAACTTCAAGGTCCTTTAAGACCTAGCCTCCAAACTTGCCCACTCTCAGTTTTTAAAAATTTATTTTTGCTGTGATAAAACACATATAACATAAAAGTTACCATTTTAACCATCTTTAAACGTACAATTCACCGACATTAAGTACATTCACATTGTTTTGTCACCATCCACCATGCATCTCCCAGGACTCTCCCATCTGCCCAAACAGAAACTCTGTACCCATTAAACACTAACTTCCCGTTCTTCCCACCCCCTAGCTCTTGGTAACCACCTTCTACCTCTGCCTTTATGAATTTGACTACTCTGGGAACCTACAGAAGTCGCATCATACCGTATTTGTCCTTTTGTGATGGGCTTATTTCACTTAGCATCGTGCCTTCCAGGCTCATCCATGATGTAGTATGTGTCAGAATTTCCTTCCTTTTTAAAGCAGAATAATATTCCTTGTATGTGTATATCACGCTTTGTTCATCCATTCATCCGTCCATGGACACTTGGGTTGTTTCCACCTTTTGTCTGTTGCAAATAACGCAGCCTGACTTCTGCCACATTCTATAGGTTAAAGCAAACCCCAAGGCCAGCCCAGACTCAGGAGCGGGGAGTAATAGACCCCATCAATGGATAGGAGGGGTAGCAACATCGCATTGTGAGACCCATGGATGCAGGGAGACCAGATTCCTCGGGACCATTGTGCAATACCCGCTCACTACAGAAGCAAGCGATAGCGTGGACATCCAGAGAGGTCTCGACCGAAGCACAGTGAAGTGTAACAGGTTATGAGTGCAAAGTCCAGAACTGTTGGTTCAATGGATAACTCGCACATGTACAGGAAGGGGAAAGTGGGCGTGTTTGTGGCACATAGATTCGGGGTGAGACAACAACTCTGCTTCCTTCCAATTCAAAGACATAATGAGTTTAGTGCTGGGCTTACGAATTGAATAGAAACGATCTCTGTATGATGAGCGGGCTGGTCTGTGCAGCAGATGAAACAGAACTGTTAGAAAAAGGGACAGGTATAGGAGCAGAGAGCCTAGTCTTCCCAACTCCTGAAGAAAGACTGTAGCCGTGCTACCGAGCACAAGTTAAACCCTACCTTCTCTGCGTTTACGTTTTCTCAACAGTAAAATGGAAATCATGGTATCTAGCTTGCCACGAATAGATGAAATAATGTTTGTGAAAGTCATTAAAAAAAAAAAAAGGAAAAGCATTATTGTGTCTTGCTCCTTCCTTCTTCCCCTGGTGATCTCTTTCAAGTAGCCGCATGTTCTTTTCTGGTGTCTAATTCTCCCTTTCTTCCCATCTGGGGTCACTGACAATGGTCTTGTCTTTGCTTTATCTGATTTCTCTCTGAAGTGCAGCCAGGTGCCCCCAAAAGGCTAAAGAGCTAAGTTGACCGGGGTGTTTCCTGGTACATTTTGATTTCAAAGTGCGCTGCGGGGTCTGATGCATGTTAAATAGTAACATCGACCACAACAGACACGGCCCAGCTTCCCCAGCCTCCTTGCTATCCGCTGTCTATTTTCCTGTCTCCCTGAGGGGTGGATGAACAGAGGTCCACAGAGGACCATTCAGAACAGAAGGAAGCCTGCCTGCCTGGTCAGTACCCCTCAATTAGAAGGCCCTGTGTTATATGGCAGGAGGAGAGGCAGTCTCTCTGAGACTCAGTTTCTTCATCTGTCAAATGGGGATGACGCTGGGCCAGGATTAAAGGTGAGGCGAGTGAGGCCGGGTCACACAAGTACAGGGTAGGATGCTACGTTATTTAAAATGTTCATAATGCGTTCATCGGGAATTTTTTGCATTGATTTTTTTTAAGCGGCGTGAAAATATTTTTTTGATTATTGAGTTTGGTGGCACCCCCTTAAATTGGGGGCCTGCCATGAGTGCTGCACTCGTCTCACCCTAGTCTCAGCTCTGCATAATAGGGTCGATCTCGTGGGATTGTTGCAAGGATTAAGTGAGGTGATGGTGATGGCCGGGAAACAGTGACAGGCGAGAAGCAAGCACCAGACACAGGTGAGCTGTGGTTACAATCGCTGCATTCATTTCGTCCGTCCCCTTGTCCGGACCCGGAAATCATGGCTGAGAGAGGTCACGCAATCTACCCAAGCCACCCAGTGATTAAACACTGGCCTGCCCGACTGCAGAGAAGTCCTTCTAGTCCATTTTCCTCCATGCAAACAGTCACAGAGGCAAGCAATGTGGATTCGGCCGGCAGGAAAGAAACCATTTTTTTTCCAGGCTAGGCAATGTTTTTTATTTCATGTTGCTCTCCCCAGAAATGGGCTCTGTCCAGGGGGCTGGGGAGTCTCACCTACAACCCCCAAATTTAGGTCAGGCACGACCGCCCCCCTTCCCCCCCACCATGGTGCCAGGTGCAGACGACAACAGATGCCACTGTCACAGAGCTGCTTGAATGTACGTCCTCTGTGTCCTCCGCCAGGCCAGGCCAGGGACTCCTCCCATGCAGGCGCCTGGCCCATCTCTCTCACGCTCTGTCCCCGCGGCCCTGAGCAGAGCCTGGTGCAGAGCAGACCCTCCCAGAGCACTGACGGAATGAAACCACGTTCACATGCGGGAAGGACAGAACCAAGTTAACCGAGGGCCTGGCTTCAAATCCAGCTGTCTCTTTCATATCAGGCTTCTCCTCTGCAAACCGGGCTCAGTCACAATACCTGCATCATGGTCACTGTAACGATTAAATTGGTGACACGTCAGACCCAGTGTCTGGCACGTAAAAAATGCTCAATACACAGTCACTGGGACTGTTTTGTCTTTCGAATTCTAGAATCCTGAAGAAATAGCCTAGGGCCTGGCAACAGCAGCACTGCTGACATTGGAAGCAGGGTAATTCTTTGTGTCAGGGCTGTCCTGTGCGTGGAAGGACGTTTAGCAGCATCCCTGGCCTCCACCCACTAGATGCCAGTAGCAGTGTCCAGTGGGACCATCAAAAAAAATTCTCCAGGCATTACCTAATGCCCCTTGGTTAATAACACTGATGGAGCCCGTTGATCCAGATTGTTTTAAGAGAAAAAGGGATGATTCTTTTCTTTTTCTTTTTCTTTTAACATCTTTATTGAAGTATAACCGCTTTACAATGGTGTGTTAGTTTCTGCTTTATAACAAAGTGAATCAGCTATACATACACATATATCCCCATATCTCCTCCCTCTTGAGTCTCCCTCCCCCCCTCCCTATCCCGCCCCTCTAGGTGGTCACAAAGTACGGAGCTGATCTCCCTGTGCTATGCTGCTGCTTCCCACTAGCTATCTATTTTACATTTGGTAGTGTATATATGTCCATGCCACTCTCTCACTTCATCCCAGCTTACCCTTCCCCTCCCCGTGCCCTCAACTCCATTCTCTACGTCTGCATCTTTATTCCTGTCCTGCCCCTAGGTTCTTCAGAACCATTTTTTTCTTTAGATTCCATATAGATGTGTTAGCATACGGTATTTGTTTTTCTCTTTCTGACTTACTTCACTCTGTATGACAGACTCTAGGTCCATCCACCTCACTACAAATAACTCAATTTCATTTCTTTTTATGGCTGAGTAATATTCCATTGTATGTATGTGCCACGTCTTCTTTTTCCATTCATCTGTCGATGGACATTTAGGTTGCTTCCATGTCCTGGCTATTGTAAATAGAGCTGCAGTGAACATTGTGGTACATGACTTTTTTTGAATTATGGTTTTCTCTGGGTATATGCCCAGTAGTGGGATTGCTGTGTCGTATGGTAATTCTATTTTTAGTTTTTTAAGGAACCTCCATACTGTTCTCCATAGTGGCTGCATCAATATACATTCCCACCAACAGTGAAAGAAAGTTCCCTTTTCTCCCTCTCCAGCATTTATTGTTTGTGGATTTTTTTTTCAGTGTCCATTAAGTTTTATTAGAACCCAGCTGCCACCATCATTTACTTGAGTGATGTCTGTGGCTGCTTTTTTTTTAATTTTTAAATTTAATTTTATTTATTTTTTATACAGCACGTTCTTATCAGTTATCTATTTTATACATATTAGTGTATACAAGTCAATCCCAATCTCCCAATTCATGAGAAAGGGATGATTCTTATGATGGTCTCATTTTCTCAGGATTCAGCAACATAAACGAATTACGATTGAGTGGGAAAATATTAAAATAATAAGAAATACAATAATAACAACGTTATGAGAATAGATGACATTATCTGAGTGCTTCCTGGGCTTCCTGGGCTTCCTGTGCTTGATGCTGTACGTACATCACCTCTAATCCTGACAGCAACCCTGCAAGGTAACTGTTATGATTCCATTTTCCAGATGAGGAACCTGAGGTTCAGAGGAATCAGATGACTTGCCCAGAACCACACACCCGTGAGCGGCAGATCTGGAATATTCACACCAGGTGGGCCTGACTCCAGAAGATGCATCTTTCCCACAACCCCATCTTTGTGTCTTTCAAAAAACCTTTCCATCTGTGTTCCAGTTCCTGGTTGACTACTCTCCATCTGACGGTCTCTCTCTCCACCTCTCAGCTCTCCTCCCCCTCCAGATGTTCAAGAATGAAAATATCTGAGAAAATGAGCTGAATTTCTAAAAACTTACATCCAAATGTCTGGAAGCCTCTTGCATGGGTGATTAAATTAAGAGAAAGTATGCTTCAACAGAAAATGCCCCTGCCAAATTGAATTCTTCTTCATCGTGTTGTTTTTGGATAAAGAACACGACCCTCCGTGCACGGTCAGAGCTGAGATGATTCTGCCCCCAAGAGCCCAAAAAGCAGCACACAAGCTCTCCAGGGCACAGGGCACAGGACCCTTCCTCTGCGTTTAATTTCGGAAGCTCCCTTAGGAAAACATCTCTGCTTGCACCATCCAGGGCCGTCTGGCCATCCCTCTGCAGCTCCCCGAACACACGATGAAGATGCAGAGGGGCTGCCGACACCGAGTCTTGTCACTGCTGCTCAGAGAGCAGTCCCTGGACTGGGGGCAGAGTCAGCAGCACCTGGGAGCTTGTGGAAATGCGGATTCTCAGGCCCCTCCCAGGCCTATTGAATCAGAAACTCTGTGGGTAGGGCCCAGGAATCTGTGTTTTCTCGAGTCTTCCAGGGGATTCTGATGCCACACCGGCCTTCAGCACTTTCCGTTGATGGACTTCACTTCTTTTTTTTTTGGCGGTACGTGGGCCTCTCACTGCTGTGGCCTCTCCCGTTGCGGAGCACAGGCTCTGGAC
This sequence comes from Neophocaena asiaeorientalis asiaeorientalis, assembly GCF_003031525.2. Taxonomy (NCBI): domain Eukaryota; kingdom Metazoa; phylum Chordata; class Mammalia; order Artiodactyla; family Phocoenidae; genus Neophocaena; species Neophocaena asiaeorientalis. Next base: position 5,413,351 of record NW_020173491.1, on the reverse strand, counting down.
GCGCAGGCTCAGCGGCCACGGCTCACGGGCCCAGCCGCTCCACAGCATGTGGGATCTTCCCGGACTGGGGCAGGAACCTGTGTCCCCTGCATCGGCAGGCGGACTCCCAACCACTGCGCCACCAGGGGAGCCCGGACTTCACTTCTTGAAGGAAAGAGTTCCTTCCGATCTTGGCCAAGATGAAGAATTTGGGATCCCAGCAGGAGAAAGAAGTTATCTGAATCTTGGATGCAAAGCACAGAGAAGAAGGGATGCAATGGAAAGAACAAGGAGCAAAAGCAGGGGGCCCAGTGAGGACCCGATGCCCCTGCAGGTGAGCAAAGGACAGATGTCAGAACTGCAAAAGACATCTCTTCATTTGGTCTCTTCTTTGGTCTCTGTGCCTTCAGTCCTGCCCACCGAGCTGTCCAAGAGATCTTTCTAAGTCACGAGTCGCCGGTCACTTCCCTCCGAGGCTCCCCGTCAGCCTCAGGCTCAGGTCTGAATCTCCTTAGCGCAGGCCCTCTGTAACCCGGCCCCTGCTACCTCGCCTGAGGCTGAGCTCCCAATGGTACCCACGACTGTGGGTTCCCACACTCTGCCTGGGCTTTCGTGGTCTCCAGAGCCGGTATGCCTTTCCTTCTGCCTGAGCTTATTCATCTGCTGGGGTGTCTCATGGGTATCTGCTCCCAAGAGGTCAACCCCATCAGTCATGGCCTTCTGTACACCCCCAACCTCCACCCAATTCTGGTACAAAAGACGTCCACCTGCTTTCAAGTCTTCTTAACCTTGAGGTCAAAGGATAAAGTTTCAGCAATGTCACACCATTGAGTGTCGGCCACCAGGAGCTATTCAGAAAAAAGCTGGCACCATGTGGGACGCTCAGCTGGGAATGAGCAAAGTTTCGGGGTCAGTTGCCTTGCACTGGGAGAAAAATTATGACCCCGCATCTCACCATCCCAAGCCCCTCTGATCCATCATGAGGGTGCACCTTTGTTTTCACATTTCCAAGAATCCCTCCATAGTTCCATGTGGACTTTCCTAATTGCAGCCTATGTCGAGCTTCTGAGTAGCCTAACCATCTCTGCTAAGAAACTACTACCAACTTCTAGAAGAAAAATTCAGGGCTTTTACTTTGCCCCTTGCTCGTGAATAAAGTTGTTTGGTAATTATTACCCAACTTGCTTTAATATTAACCAGCATCTTTGTCAGGGGAGCACTGATTTTCCATTGACTTTTACAATCTAACAAGATTTTGAGACTCCTTTTTTCCAACTTTCCAAGCCACAGTGGACATGTGCTTTGCAGTGCCCACTCACAGTAGCCGAAAGCAACAAGCTTTGCAACACTGGCAGACACCCCAAGGCAAGGAGTGCCCACCAGCTGCACAGGACACCTGGCAGTGGGTGGCTTCTGGAGAAATGAGGAGGAAATTAACAAGGAGGGCAAAATCCGGAGAAAGCCGGCAGCAGAACCCAAACAGTTAAGTGGCAAGGGGGAAGCTGTGTCTTGTGCCAACTTATGGTAAAGTGACACATGTTTCTGCTTTCCGTGATCAGTTTTTACTTTTAACATTGAAGATTAAAATTAAGTGCATTACCATAGATCAGTTTACAGGGATTCGGTACATCTGTTTTGGAAATGTAAAACAAAACTGAGTAACATCATTATGTGTATTACCAGAATTGGGGAAAGGTATCAGTAACAGCCTGGACCGTCTCCATGCCACCTCCTCGTTTCAGCAGTCCTCACCCTTGGAAGGCGTTTGGCCGGGCTTGTGGAAGAGCTACCCTCCAAAAATGCAAAGAGGCACTGAGATGCAGTCCAGCCCCCGTGGTGGCCAGACCCCCAAAGCAGCCACCTCCTCGGCAGAGGCCCCAGCCAGGGCTCGCCAACCCCATACCCTGTGCCTGGCCGGACACCCCATGAAGCCTCATTTGCCAAGAGTTTGACGCTGACCCCTGAGGTCTCACCAGAAGGGAGGAGACTGGCAAGTTCAATTATTGCTTCAATAACGAGCGAATCGTTTCTGGTTTGCTATTTACACTGCTCTCCGGGAGAGAAAACAAGTCTTCCAACCGAAGTCCTCCAATTTCTACTATTTATCCAAGATTACACATCTAATCCCATAATGAAACACCGTTCCTGCTCCGAAAGCAGAGTGATTGCCTACAGATGTGCCCAGACCCAAACATCTGCACATCCAGAATGGCCACAGGCAGGATATCTTATCTGCTGTGGGCCGATGACCAAAACGGCTAATTAACTTCTGAAACTTTACAAGTAGCAATCCACTGCATCTGAATTTTTATTCTGCTGACAAATGATGTGCGTCCCGGCCTTTATCTAGCTGCCTAGATTCAATATCTGAGTGCAGCAGCGATTCCTTAATTTGCTCATTTCTCTTGGTACCGTTTAGAATGAGAGCTCAGAATGAAAACATATCACGAGGCAAGAAGAGATGTCTACCTGCTCATCGCAAACCCCTGGAAATCGCTGTGCCCCCTTAGATCTCACCGCAGAATTATCTCAGCTCCACCTTGATTTGTCTCTCAATATACTGTTTAAAAAGGTAACCCAATCAGCAAGCCCGACAGGCAGTCTGTTTATTATTACTTTTGATAGAAAAGCTTCATAACATCCTGCAATGTGTGTGCATTTTTCATTCCGTTTGGCTACTAGACACTGAAACCATTTGGGACATTTATTAAAATGCATTCAGCCACTCTTTAGGATGAGGTTAATGTGGGATTTATGCCTCTGTGGTGTGCGGTGCACAAAGCAGTAATCATGCTTGTTTAGTACTTGGTTCACGTACAAAATGGTCGGCTATAAAAATCGAAGGAATACAAAGATGGGCTGAAAAAACATAGGATGGGGAGGGATTTCTTCAAGCTGGGGGCGTCCATAGGGCACCAGACAAAGAGGAGAAATTTATTTCAATGGAAAATCGAATTATCTGGTTGCACGAAACAGGCTGGGGAGGTAGGGGCCCCAGAAGGAAGCCTGGTTTGATAGACTCAAGCCTGCCAACCTGTCCAGAGAGTCCTGTGCCACCTGGCGTGGACAAGAGATGCTTTCTGTGCAGCCCTGCTTCCTCCTCATGTGTCCCTAATTCCTTTCTACCCCAGAGGCCTTCAGATAGACCCACGCCTGTGAGAGGGCCAGAGGGCCAGGGGTGGAGCCAGTCAGACGTCAGGGCTCGGGCCCCTCCAGTATCCAAACCAGATGGACCCAGCAAGATGGGGATAAAAATTCCAAGCAACTTCCTAATGGTTGGCCGGGCGTCTGGGCAGAAGGCAGAGCACACATGTTTCCTACACGTGTTGGTGGTGTGTTTGCTTCCAAGGGCGGAAGTGATCAGGAAACCCCCTGGAAACCACCCAGTGCCACCCCAGGGCAGGGGATGGCCAGTGTCCTGCTTCCCAGCAGGACTGGAAGGGCTTTGGGGGCCTATGCATGGGAGGGGTCTTCCCTTCAGCTGCATCTCAGCTCGCTTCCCTGAGACCAGGGGACGCACAGTGAGGAAGACCAAATCCATTCTCCAGCCGCTGCAGCTAGGTTTCGGAGGGATTGGACTGGAGGCTCTGCTCTCTGCTTCCCACCCCAAGTGAGGACAGGCAGGCTGAAAGTAGACGTTGACAGGGGCAGCTAGGCTGCGAGCATCTCCCCCGCAAGATGGCAGGAGCCCTCTCTCTGGTCTCCCTGCTTCCATTCTCGCCCTTCAATCTGTTGTTCCAGAGCAGCCCCAGGGATTATCTGAGACTGAAAAACATACCATGTCGCTCCCTCACCTGCACGAACCTTCCTAGGGCCTCCCGCTACGCTCAGAGCATCCAAAGTCCTTCCCAGAGCCCATGAGGCCCTATACGATCGGGTTCTTCCCTCTTTCTACCATTTCACCTCCTTCTACTCTCCCCCTGGTTCATTCCGCATCAGCACCCTGGCCTCCTTTCTGTCCCTCGTCCTCTTCAGACTCAGGACCTTTGCACATGCTGGTCCCCTGCCCAGGAAGCTGTTGTTCCAGGGACTGGCATGGCTGTCTCCTCATTATCACAACTTCCATGTTCCCTCCTCACAGACACCTTATCTTGCCACCCAGTGGAAAGTGGGCCCTTTCCCTCTCTTTCACGGCACCCTATTTTAAGTATTAGCATAGCATGCAAAGCCACCTCGTTGCCCTTGTTTGCTTATTGATGGATTGGCTGATTGTTGTTCTTTATTCAGCCTCTCTGAATATAGATATTCAGGATATAAGCTTTTGGAGGACAAGGGCCATGCCTGCCTTGTTCACCCTTGTGTGCCAGTTCCTGTGTGAGTAGCGCCAGGCGCATAATAGGGCTAAATAAGAGTTGTTGGATGGTTGAAGGGCAGCAGTTATCATGCACCAGGCGTTGTAAGTACTTCACAAACATAACCTCATTCAGTCCTTGTGACAGCCCTGTACTCTGGCTACTGGACTTTTATTATACCCATTTTACAGATGAGGAAACAAACTCAACCAGAAAAAGCACTTACCCAAGGTCACACAACCTAGCCAGAGGAGGCGGCAAGGACTCATGCCCAGGGCTGTTTCTGATCCCAGAGCCGTTATTCTTGACCACTGGGCTCTACGACCTCAATTTGTGGACGACCCAGAAGGAGGATGCTGTGTCCCCCAGATAACCCAAGCGAAAGGCGAGTCAGACTGTTTTATAAGAGCCTCTGAACAACTGGTCCTGTAACCACTTGCCTGCTTTCCCCACCCTGAGACGAGTCTGGATTCCTGGTCTCAGCGGGTGCCATGTATAAATTTAGCTTCAGTGATGTCCAAAAAGGCTAATGCAAGAGAGCACATTCTCTTCCCTACCCCTCCCTCTGGGAGCCCCAGACCCACCCCAAAACAGCTCCTAGACCAGCCCAGGGTCCCCTCGTCATGCCTTCCACCCTCATGCACATGCCTAGTCTCCTTCCCAAACTCTTGTCGGTCCCAACATCCTCTCCCCACCCGAAGAGAATGACTTTAAATATACACAGTCTAAACCATAGCAGGTCATGAGAAAGTGATGGAAAGAGGAGTAAACTGGACTGTCAATCAAATTTTTAGAAACGGGTCCTCTGGCTTCCGATAGCTTTCCCTACGTGCCTGTGGCTCATTTGAGGAATTATTCTCGGGTACCATTTGCTCTCCTGGCACCGCATCTCCAGCATGTGTATTAGACACATCCCAGGGTGGGGCGTTTTGCTTGGTTACACTGGATGACGAATGTTTCCACAGCTGCAAACAAGACACTTTTGCTACGAAGTTTGGGCTGTCAGAGAAGCATGAGGACCTTATTATTGGTGTCTGAATGAAGAAAGGGAAGGAAGGCGGCGGGGATCCCTCTAGACAGTATCGGGGCAAATGGCAAGTCTAAGAAAGACAAATAAAGTAAGTCTCTGCTGGTATCTTAACGGGCAAGGAATTTAACTGGAACTATACCGAATAATTAAATTAACAATTGGTAGAGCCACGCTGTGTGCTCCACTCTTAAAACAATGCTAAAAGCCAGCATGCATCGAGGGCTTGCTATATGCCAGGCATATACATTACTTCCCTCAATCCTCACCACAGCTCGAAGAATTGGATATTCTGAGCGTTACAGATGCGGACACTGAGGCATGATCAAGTAACTTGCCAGGGCTAGGAACGGAACCAGAGTGCCAGGTGACATCTGTCAGACTCTCAGCTCCTGCGCTGAAAGCTTCCATCCTCCACTCGTCATGTTCAAATGAAGCAGTGTTTTCGAACCCAGCTGCACAGAATCACCTGGGATGGGTGCTCTTTTATAAAACACCCCTGCCTAGACCCCTGCTCAGACTAATTAAATCAGCATCACTGACGGTGGGCCCCCAGGCATGGGGATTTTTCAAAAGCTTTCAGAAGGTGATTTTAATGTGCAACCAGACTTGACATCTACTGCTCTAACTAGTGTAGTTCTTCTCAAAGTGGGGTTCCCCGGACCAGCAGCAGCAACACTTAGGGACTTGTTAGACGCGCAAACTACAGAACCCACCCTACACCTGTTTGAATCAGAAGCTCTGCAGGTGTCAGGAGCCCAGAAACAGACATTTTAACACCCCCTCCAGGTAATTCTGGAACGTGCGAAAGCCTAAACACCACTGCTCTGGACATGGGTTAGCATCTCTTTGAGATGCCGATTTCAGGGTTTTTGGATATGTACCCGGAAGTGTGACCGCTGGATCACATGGTAGTTTTATTTTTAATCGTGTGAGGAACCTCCATACTGTTTTCCACAGCAGCTGCACCATTCCGCACTCCCACCAACAGTGCCAAGTGTTCCGATTCCTCTACATCTTCACCAGAACTTGCTGTCTTCTGGTTTTGGGGTTTGCGTTTTTGTTGTTTTTTGATAAAGCCATCCTGACGTGTGAGACGATTGGTGGTTTGGGTTTGCATTTCCCTGACGATTAGTGACAAAGTGCATTTTTTCATATACTTGTCGGCCGTTTGTATATGCCTATGTTCATCGCAGTACTAGGCAAAATAGCTACGATGTGGAAACAACCTCAATGTTCATTGACAGCTGAGTGGATCAAGAAACTGTGGTGTAATGGACGACTCCGCGGCCTTCAAAAAGAAGGAACTCCTGCGGTATGCAACAACATGGATGAACATAGAAGAAATTATGCTAGTGAAATTAGCCAGACACAGAAAGACAAGTACTGCATGATTCCACTTATATGAGGTATTTTAAAAAGTCAAAATCATAAAATCAAAGACTGGAATGGTGGTTACCGGGGGCAGGAGGGGTGAAGGGGAAATGGAGAATTATTCATCAACAGGTATAAAGTTTCAGTTAAGTAAGATGAGTGAGCTCTAGAGACCTATACAGCATTGTACCTATAGTCAACAATAACATATGGCACAGTGAATAATTAAGAGAATAGACCTCACGTTGTGTCCTTATCACAATTAAGAAAACAAACACTGCTCTTTCTAGAATATAAACTCCATAAAGGCAAGTTTTGTTCAGCCCTGGAATGCCAGCACCTAGCACCAAAATACTTATAAAAATGAATGAATGAATGAATGACTACTTGCTACACGATGTTGATCTTTCCATTACACTGAGAAAACTTGAACTGGTAAAGATTTAGATCCTACTTTGCAAAGTTAATTAAGGATTCACTTGGCTATCTATAATGGTAAGATTAAAATCTTTGCAGTCCAGAGCATTTAGTTAGTCTCTTTGGTTTTTTCCAAACAGGCTACAGAGATGAGGAAATTAACACCAACCACAGTGGTAACTGCTGGTCTGGCCCCTGTTACTCTTATAGTCCTGGTTAAGCAGGTAGGTAGCTCATCTGCCAGGCTGTTTTATTTTCTGCCATCACACCCCAAGTGGGTGGAAGGCCACCCATGACTGACAAAGACAGGGGAATTTTCCTAGCAGTTGAAAGAGTCAATCCTGCATTCTTCTGCACAGCCCAATACCCAGATTGAGCCATAGCATAATCAGAGAGAATTAACTAGCCTTCCAGCTCTCCTCATTAAACGATGGAAATGCGCTGTATCTTTCTGCAGTAGCCTGCTTCTCTCACAATTCCCTTGCCACAGCCTGACCACAATTTTACTGTGTGTGAAAAATGACTTGGAATTGCAACAGGACTGCAAGGGAGCAATGATTAAATTTGTCCCCAAAATTAATGTGGCTGTGATTGGCAGAGGGGAGGGGGGAGGGCTGGAGAAGGGAGTGTTATAGAGCAATCAACAATCAATGGCGGGAAGGTGACCCGACATCACCGTCTTCTGCAATTGTAATCAATATCACTCTGGCTTCAGCAAGGGCCTCTCAATCTATGCTGCTTCTCTCGACAGAGTTTATTCTTGTATAAATACCTTAAATAAATAGCGCAAGGAGAACACCCAGGGATACTTTAAATTGCATCCATGTCGTGCAAAGGCAAAAGCGAGTTCCACTGGGGAGGATCTGTCTCTCAGAACCAAACAAGCTTCTCCTTTAAAAACCTCATAATTGGTTATTTACACACTCCACAACTTTGCGCTCACGCTGCAGCCCGATTATCATAAGCATTTCCGATGTGACAGAACCCGACTACAGCGCTTCTGCAAGCTCTTCTAATTTCCGAAGCGGCTAACTGGAGGTAGTGAGGAGCAATGATTTATCTGTTTGTGATTTGAATAGGATAATGCCTGTAGCATCTCGAAGCCAGGGCTATTTTCTGGGAACATGTGTTGTCGTGAAACCCTGTCTGACACTCTTCAGGAATCATAAAAATGACAGGGGCCAAGATTTTTGTTGTTGTTGGTTGTGCCCACAGCTTTCATCTGGGAAGGGGAGGGGAGGAGGATTTTGTAGAGCAATTGTGCTGTGGACAGCAATGCGGCCCCATGGATACGGGCTGGTTTGTGGATTGGCGAGAAGCAGCATCAATTACATGCAGATCAATTTAATCACAAACACCAGAGCAGATGGAAAACAAAGGCACTTCCGGAGCTGCCGGGGATGCCAGGGAGGCAGCTACCCTTAGGAACCCTCTTGGAATTGCTCTTATTGATGACCGCCTCCCTACTGGGGTAGGATCCTGGATTACCATCCTCTCGCCTGCTAAAGTGTAGGGTGAATTTGCCCACTTCTCTCTATGTCCACTGCTGCCGCCAAGCCTGTGTTACCAGGAATCCAGACTACTGGGTATCCTCCTGGGAGCATCCCAGCCCATCCCTGCTTCTTGCCCGCCCCAATCCATCCTCCACAGGACAACCAAAATGGTCTTTTAAAAATTATACATGAGGTCTCGGGGCTTCCCTGGTGGTACAGTGGTGGAGAGTCCGCCTGCCAGTGCAGGGGATGCGGGTTCGAGCCCTGGTCCGGGAAGATCCCACGTGCCGTGGAACAGCTAAGCCTGTGAGCCACAACTACTGAGCCTGCGCTCTACAGCCGGCGAGCCACAACTACTGAAACCCACGCGCCTAGAACCCGTGCTCCGCAACAAGAGAAGCCACCTCAATGAGAAGCCCGCACACGGCAACAAAGAGTAGCCCCCGCTCACTGCAACTAGAGAAAGCCCGCGCACAGCAATGAAGACCCAACGCAGCCAAAGATAAAGAAAGAAAATAGATAAATTTATTTTTTAAAAATTATGCATCAGGTATCCATGCTCCTGTGGTTAAAACCCTCCGCGTCTCCGCATTGCACTTGGAACGACAAGGCTCCTCAGGAAGTGGCCGCAGCCCCCACTCCAACCCCTCGCAGGCTACCCTCCCACGCAGTCAGCTGTGCCCTTGAACACACCAAGTTTATGTGTGTTCAGGGCTTTTGCCAAGGCCGTGGCCCCGCCTGGACCACTCTTTGTGACTCCCCTGTGTCTTTACCTGGTGGGGTGTGACATGATGTGATATATTATTACATAATATACCATACATATGTATGTCTATATATCTCTGTATTACACCTATAGGTATCATCTTTTTGTGTGTGTGTGTGTGGTACGTGGGCCTCTCACAGCTGTGGCCTCTCCTGTTGCTGGGCTGCAGGCCCAGCCGCTCTGCGGCATGTGGGACCTTCCCGGACTGGGGCACGAACCCGTGTCCCCTGCATTGGCAAGCGGACTCTCAACCACTGCACCACCAGGGAAGCCCTATAGATATCATCTTATACCTGTTTCAACTCCAGTGTTACCTCCTCAGAGAAGCCTTCCCTAAATTCCTACCTAGTTCACCTCCCAGCCCTTCCCTCCATCCCTCTGTAGCCAGGGCTTGGCAAACAGTAGGTTCTCAAGAAATAGCTGGTGAATGAATGAATGAATGAGCTCCAAGAAGGAAGCTCAGTGGCTAGACAGCAATCTGCCCTAAGTCCTGGTTCCTCTCACCTGACTATCAGTTTCTCCACCTGCAAAATTATGACCCAGCTGCCGTGAAACTCCTTGAACAGAGATGCTGGCTGTGTTGAGCACCCATTGCCAGGTCTTTGCGTCTGCTGTTTCCTCCTCCTGCCTCTTTCCATATATCAAGCCCTGTGCTCTTTGGAGGCCCAACTGAAGACCCACAAGCCTCCTATATCACTTGCACCATCAAGGTATCCGGTCCATTTAAGAAGGTCTGGCCCCCAAGTTCCCAAAGCCCTACATAGAGTGGTCCATGGGCCCTTCCACCACCTCCACCCAATTCCGGCTCCTTCCATTCCCTTCCATCCATTTGAGAAGAGCCCTCAAGGGGGAGGGGAACTCAACTCCAGGGTTCCCGGAGTGGAGACTATTCTTCTCTCTTCTGGACCCAGCTTGCTGAAAGGAAAAAGAAGCAATATAGTCCCCGGAGCCCCATCTGCCCAAGCACTGCCCCTGAAATCCAGGCACCCACAAGTCTCTAAAGCTCCCGCACTGCTCACTGCCCACCCTTCACAAACCCAGGAGGTGACCTGTGGTTCTGGTCACCAGTTACAGGGGGAGCAAGTAGCCTCAGTGAGCTCAGGAGAGAGGAGAAAAGTCAACGGCCACCACGTACCGAAGATGAGGTCTCACGGATGAGGGTCTCAAAATGTGACTAGAGGCCTCTCTGCAACCGTTCTGCAGAAGAAAGAAAAGCAGGAAATCCACCCCAGATTTGGCCTACAGTGTAGAACTTGAGCTCCCATGGGTGCCTGCACTACCAGTGAGCCCCCACCTGGGCCCGTTCCCTCATCTACCACCCACAGACTCAGGACCACCACCCCCTTGCCCCACAGTGAACACCCAACTCTGGCTAGGTTGCTTCTGTTCTCAGGGCAATTGGCCTAGTTACCTTTCCCCAATCTTTCCAAGGAGGTTACACCACTTCCACTTCCCTGATATTTCACCATTAGAGATTCATTCCTTTGCATTGACCAGATGCAGTATTAAAATACAGATTACTTAGAGGATGTCCATTTTGTCCCTGTGTGTGGGAACTCTTCCAGTGGAGAAAAGGGAAAAATACAAGTTTAATTCCTAGCAGGGCATCCCCTCCAAAGATAGGCAGCAGTGCAAATTATGGCAATGAGGGCTTGCCTTGTGAGTTGCAGAGGAACTTTTACATCTCAAGAGATAAGTGTACCATCACCACCCTGCCCAAAATGCCACTTCCACTTCTATATTTCACCATTAGGGATTCATTCCTTTTGTTGACCAGATGCAGTATTAAAATACAGATTACTTGGGGGAGGTCCATAAGTCATGCATTCATCTGCATGAAGGGGAGGAGGCCATGGACCAGTAGTTCTCGACCCCGGCTATATATTAGAATCACCTGGGCCACGCTTGAAACTAAGTCTCTTGGAGACAGGGCCCAGGCATCTGGAGTTAGGAAAAGCTCTCCAGGTTCTTCTGATGCAATATGAGTACTGAGAACTGCTTCCATGGGAGAATCTTCACCTACTGAAATGTACCAGGAGACACCCCACTGATCACTCTTTGTGGATTTCCCACAGAGAAGCCAGCTACTGTTCAGCCTGGGGGCTGCCCTGGCTTCTCCCCTGTCTGAGCTCTCTTGGCTGGCAGAGTCCCTTGGCCAGGTGTGAGACGGATGCCCTAGGCTACCTGTGGTTTCTCAGTGCTCCTGGCATAGGGACTGAAGAAAGGACTCTGGATCATATGGGGGAAAAGAGAAGAAATAGCTGATGATAAGTGACGATGGATGTGTAGCCAAGACACTGAGCAGAAAAACCCCTGGCAGATGGGCAAGACGGTCTCACTCAGAAATCAGGAGCAAGTAACATGCACACTCCAGTCCCCACTGCCTCAGCCCACCACCTGCCTCGAAGGATCCAGGGAAAATGAAAATTAATGGGGTGGGGAAGGTAATCAGTGGTGAGTCCCACTTTTGTTAATAACCACGCTCCATCACGGGTAGAATGAGACAGAACATTCATTCAAGGCCAGGGTCACCTTGAGAAAGGAGGGTGGGAGACTTTGAAGGGTTTCTTTCCAGCCTGGTGCCTCCCCAGGTCATGGAAGATGGTCTCAGAAGTGGACTGTCCCTTTGGAGCTTTCGCATCCTGAGGGTGCTTTCAAGATTGGCTCCGTGGACTGAACCAGAATGTCCATCAGTACCCCCAGCACTGAGTGGTCAGCCCCACCCACTGCCCCAGCCCTCTGCCTTGGCTGCCAGGAGTCTTACACCCTCGTGTCTTTAACCCCAGCACGCCTGGCCCCTGCTGCCCCACCCCCACTGCCAGAGCCGTCAGGGAAAGGGAGACACTTTGGGATTGAAGCTGCTGCAAGCAGGTGGGGAGGTCATCAGCCTCTGAGCCCTGACGCTGCCTCCACACCCAGCCTGATGATAACATCTCACTGCCAACTGCCCTGGCACTGCCAGCTACCTCAGAATCACAAGGCCCCGTAGACAAACACCTCTCCTGAGGTGGCTCCTTGTTTCTAAAACCATGTTCATTTCATATATGTGCTTACTCAGCCTCCCCACAGCACCGTGTTGCTTGGTGATGGGTGAGATGGGCAAACAGGAGCCTCCCACGGTGGGTCTTTGATGTGTGCTGTTGGAAGCTGGGAGCAGCGCAGGGCCTGCCGTGGAAACCCTGCCATGCGGCTCTCTCAGGCACGGGGCACGATGGCCAACCTTCCTGTGAGGAATTTCCGTCATTTCCCACATGCCAGGCACCCTGAGAAGCCATTTACATGTAGTATCTCATTTATTCTGCACACCAAGCCTTGACTAAGTAGGTCAAAAAGTAACTAACTAAGTAGTTTCATGGTGAAAGCTTGGATTCTGGAGCCCAACTGCCTGCCACTGACTAGCTGGGTGTCCTTGGGCAAGTGACTTAATCTCTCTGGGCTTCCAATACCTGTAACTGATCTATAAAATACCAATAACAGCACCTTGCATACATGGTTGCCGTGAAGTTTCAATGAGGTAATGCATATATAGAGAGAAAGAGTATTTAAAACAAAGCCAAGTGTATTAGTCTGCTCAGGCTGCCGTAATAAAATACATAGACTGAGTACCTTAGACAGCAGAAGTCTATTTCTCATAGTTCTGGAGGCTGGGAAGTGCAAGATCAAGACACTGGCCAATTCAGTTCCTGGGGAGGCCCCTCTTCCTGGCCTGCAGACAACCGCCTTCTCACTGCGTCCTCACTTGGCCTCTGTGCTCAAAAGGAGAGAGAAATTCAATGTCTCTTCCTCTTCTTGTAACTAACCCTGTTGGGTTAGGGCCCCACCCTTATGACCTCATTTAACCTTTACCATCTCCCTACAGGCCCGATATGGAAATAGAGTTACATTGGGGGTTAGAATTTCAACATGTAAATTGGGGTGGGGGGTACACAACTCAGTCCATAGCAGCAAGCACACAACGTGTTCTACAAGTGTTACCCACCCTTATCATCACCCCAGTTCACATGAGAATGCTGAGGCCCAGAGAAGCTACAATACTTGCCCGGAAAAGTGGCAGAGTCCAGATCTGAGCCCAGCCCTTGGCTGTAACCAGATGCTGAATGCTTGACTCTTCCCGCCAAATCTCACGGGCTCTTGATCTCCTGCCAGGTACCCACTGAGTGCTCTTTGACCAATGGCCCCTCCCATGGGCACTAGAGAAACGGTCACACCTCTTGGCCAGCAAGCCAAGATTGTCAGGTTGTGGGCACAGGATGGGTGCCAAGTCCAGGGGAGCCATGGCTCAGGGAGCTGGAGAAGGTCTCCCTCTTCTTTGTCCACCCACTGGAACCCTATATCTTCATACTGGTTCCTTCCCTGGCCCTATGTTAGCTGCTTGCAAGGTAAGGCTAGAATTCGGTCAGGTAGGAAAAAGGAAAAGCCACAGCCACAGTTCCCCGTCAGTGAGGCTCCACGTATCACCTCAAGAGCTGAACAAGGTTGGCCTGAACGAAATTCTCTTCTTGCCTTAATTGTATAGGAAAGAGTCAGGCACCATCTCTGCCCCAAACTAGGCTCTGGCTGTAAGGCAAGTAGCAGACAGCTGCCCGCCCGGCACCCATCCCATTCTTCTGGAAACAGCATCTGGTGTTGCTTTTGGGAACCATCCATCACACATTCTGTCCATGCAGTTTGAGTGGGGCCAGCTCTAAGCCGTTACGTGACCTCAGCCTGACCAGTCTGAGTATCACATCTCCGATCCACATTTGCGTTAGTAAGTCTGCCACTAACGCTCAAAATAAGAATTGGCTGAAGGGTCGAAATATCGTGCTTCGGTATTTGGATGCGTGGAGTATTGGAATAAATGCCAGGATTAGGATTGAGGGCAGCAGGGCTGACTCCTCCTAGCTTGTTGGGGATTGACTCTAGATACTGGAGTTGACTCAGGGATGGGCATATGTCCAAATCTGGACAAACCAGAGTCAATTCCAGGATTATCATTAGCGAGAGCAGGGAAGAAACATTCTTTTCATTGGACTTGTGTCTGGGGGTACAGGAAGTCAGCTTGGAGCAGGTAGCCACCATCTTGCTACCAGGAGAATGGAGCCAAAGAAAGGAAAGCAGAGCTGAGAGAGGCCAGAGGAAGACAGAGTCCCAGTGACATTGTCTTAGCCCCTGGATATAGCTGTGCCTGAAGCAGTTTTCTAGGACATTATAGGTAACTAAGGCAAAATATTTCCTCTCTTGCTAGTTTGACTTGGGTTTGGGTAACTTGATGGAAGAGGGCTTCCCTGGTGGCACAGTGGTTGAGAGTCCGCCTGCCGATTCAGGGGACACAGGTTCGTGCCCCGGTCCGGGAAGATCTCACATGCCGCAGAGCAGCTGGGCCCGTGAGCTGTGGCCTCTGAGCCTGCGTGTCCGGAGCCTGTGCTCCGCAACAGGAGAGGCCACAGCAGTGAGAGGCCCCCGTACCGCAAAAAAAAAAAAAAAAAAAAACAGAGGGAAGAAAGGAATTAGAAATTCTGAATCGGGTCAGAGGGGTTCTGGAGCCAGCTTGCTCCCCGTGCTGGAGATGAGAGTCACGGCCTCTCCTGCAGTATCAGCCAGAGCTTGTCTTCTAGAAACAGCAGTGTTCCCCAAAGAAGCAGGGGGAAATGTCACTGGCTTGAGTCACTCTCCCACCCATTGGCAGAATACCTTGATTGACGGTCCTACCAAGAGCACCACTGGTTGGGGAGGGGTCACAACCAGAAGTAAAACCAGTGGTCTTACCAGACATGGAGGAGAAGGAGGCAGAAGGAATGGATGTGCCAGACAACAAGGAAAACCCCAAAGGACTATGGCAAGGGTCACTGTGCTCCGGCTCAGGAAAGACTATTTCCCTAAGAATTGCAATTAACTCTGTCTCTACTTATGGCTCATCAGGTGATTAGGAAGCATCCCTCAAAGCCCTGACAAAGTAGGGGAGAGGGTCAGTAGGAACAGCAGCCTCTGGAGCTACATTATGGAGCCGACACCCTGGGCTGGGCAGTGAACTAAGTGTTTTGCACTCATGATTTCACCTCACTTCCTCACAGCCACACCAGGCGATGGACTTTGCGGATGGAGGAACCGAGGCTCGGCTAAGGGACTCACCCACACTCACGGCTCCCAGAGCCAGGATTGGATGGAGAGCTGTCAGACTCCCAAGCCCCGACAGTAATCCGCTGTGCCCCACAGATTTCTCAGGGGCAGAACAGGAGCACAGGTGGGGGGAAATTGGGGTGAGATGATAAGGAGGGAGAAGAAAGGCAAGAGAAAGAGAAGGGGAGAGGGGAAAACTCAAGGAACCAACACTCTGAAATAGGAAACCAAGGCTGGGGATCTTGCCACCAGCCTCCCTCCAATCCCCATCTCCTCCCACCATATGGCAGTAGGCACAGGTGCCATTTGGTGAGAGAATCACAGAGACCCAATGTCATTGGGGGTCATCTTATCACTGGTGCATGTCCCTAACGTGTTTGGGAGGAAGGGGTTGGCAGATGTGGACAGCTGCATATGTTCATAAGCTCATGGAATTTTCTAACTACTTTCTACTCTTCTCCCACCCTCCACCAGGTATCTGAAAACACAAAGGCCAAAATTGGGGAAAGCAGAATGGATTTCCCATTCACTGAGCACCTACTCAGGGCCAGGTGCTTTTCCAACATTAACCCCAAGCCTCAGGAGAACCTTGAGAGGCGGGCATGCTGTCTCCCTTTTACAGATAAGGAGACTGAGGCTGAGAAAGATGTGCTGGGATTTGAGCTCACGTGTGGCTGATTCCAAAACCCCAAATGGAAAGCTTGCAGGTGAGGAGAAGAGGTGGCTTCCAAGAAGCCCACCTTTCCCTCCTGCACTGGCACCAGGACCGAGGGCGCTGGGTGGCCTGGCCCCTGCTTTGTCTGCTGGGCACAGAGTCCACGACATCTGGAAACCTGCCCTTGCTAAGTTATGGTCTCACCTAACCAAGGTTTGTAAACGGGCACCCTGAGAGAAGAAACAGTCTTACCTCGCCAGAGCCCTGCTAAAATCCCAATAAGCCCATTGCGAGCTAGAGATTGAAGTGTGATTTTAGCATCTCTCCTCTGGTGTGGAAAGAGATTACACTGAGTCATATTTCAAAAAGGCACGCCTGACACAGTATAATCTCCGGTCTTAACTCCCCCTGACCTTGAGAAAGCGGCAATAAAGCAGAGGGGCTGGCTGCAGTGCTCGGGAACAGCAGCGCTCGGGAACAGAGATTCAGACGATCACGAAGAAGCCGGGCGGGTGGGAGAATCCCAACAGGCCCCTGTGGGGCAGCGATGCTGCTGCGGGGACCACTCATGAACCAGTTCAGAAGTGGAGGCTTTACAGAAGAGGAGGGTTTCCTCTCCCACAGCCCCCATCTGGGACTGATGTGCAGCTTCATCTTCCTGGGGACCCCAGCTCTGCCCCTTCCCCAGCACCTCACTGATTCAAGCCCCGAAGGACCCACCATGACCTCCTCTCATCTTTCCGCACATCTGCTTTCCCCCATCCCACCCCCAGCTTTTTCCAGTGACAATAATGAAGCTGAAAACGTCGCCGGAAAAGGCATCGATCTGTTTATCTCTCACTTGCTAATCAAAAGTTTCCTGCCTCCTGTTAAAATACCAATGATTTCCTTTGCGGAATCAAACGGGTCTGTTCTCAGAGCCTGAGCGCATTGGTGGGGACAGTTTAATTACCACCTTCGATGTTCCTTCCCCGAATACCAATCTTTCCTGAATTGCGTGATGAACACACATTGGGGGAAGGATTAAATCAAAAGGCAAGGACTGACTCATTGCAGGGCATCTTACATGGAATCAGGCTTCCCTACTGTGCCTTCCATCCCTTCCTGGGTCCCAGGCATTCCCAAGTATCCAGCCTGAGGAATTCCAGCACAGTCCAAGAGGGGGCCCACTGTTTTATGTTCTGAGTCCCTTTGACATGTAATAAATGCTGTGGTTAAACCATGGGTTTTCGTGTCAAAGGCTGGTCTTACATTCCAGTCATAGCTCTGGCCACTTAATTTCTAGGAGCCTCAGTTTTCCTGCATGTAAAATGGGAATATTAAATATCCATATAAAAGGCTGCTGAGAAGATTAAATCAAATGAAACAGGCAATGGATGGACTTAGAGGGTATTATGCTAATGAAATAAGTCAGACAGAGAAAAACAAATATAATATCACCCATATGTGGAATCTAAAAAATACAACAACCTGGTGAATACAACAAAAAAGACGCAGAGTCACACGTATAGAGAACAAACTAGTGGTTACCAGTGGGGAGAGGGAAGGGGGGAGGGGAAACATAGGGGAAATTAAGGGATATAAATTATTATGTATAAAATGAGCTTCAAGGATATATTGTACAACACAGGGAATATAGCCCATCCTTTATAATAACTATAAATGGAGTGTAACCTTTAAAAATTATGAATTACTATATTGTACACATGTAACATATAATACTGTACATCAACTATACTTCAATAAAAAAATGAAAATAAATTTTAAAAATTATTGATAGTCCTAAAAAAACGAAACAGGCAAACCTTGATCACAGTGAGAGGTCATTCATGAGAGCTGTTATTATCTTTATTCCCATTAAATAGATCAACAAGCAGACGTTTATAATAGATTATATCATATTTTATTTAAAATACACCACTAAACATTGATAAATTTTTAAAATCTAGGATGTTATTATACAATGTAATAAACAGACTGTCTTCTTGATGCATCATTTTATGCCCAGTGCCTAGAACCATGCCGCTGCCCACAGGAGGGGTTCCATAAATTTGGGGAATGAATGATTATAACAGGCACGGGGAATCACACACAGTAACACACACGAACGCTGTCCCTGCCTGCCTGACTCCGCCATGAAACGATGAAACAGACTTGGTCCCTTACAGAGATGCTCAAATCTCCCCTGCCCAGCCTTTAACTCCCAAGCTGTCCTGAAGAAGGAGGCTGAGAACATCCACGCCATCAACTGGCCCACTTAACAGGGATGACCAGAGTGGTGACCGTTTCTTCCCTCTTCCACTGCCAAATTCATCTGACAGAAACAAATGATTATTGTAAGATGCCATTTATGGAAAAGAAAACACACAAAAATAATGCTTAGATTTTCAAAGGAAAAATAGTATTTATAAAAACAAAGAAAAATAGTTCTCTTCTGTCTGGAAAACAATAAGGTCCACGGCCCCCCTTTCCCTCCTCCATCCCCCCCAGATCATTTTTCTCCCTCTCTCTCTCTCTCTCTCACTCCCTCTCTCTCGCACGCACCCCCTTCTCTTCCTGCACTGCTAGTCTCCCCCCTTCCCATGTGGATGGAGACTGGGTTTCCCCTGCAATTCATCACCTGCCCCTGATGCCATGCTGGGCTCCTCAGTCAGAGAACCAGCTGGAAGCCATGTCCCCAAATCGCTGACTCTCCCATTTTGCTGCCAGTGACATCAGGAAGCATGACATTGTTTGAAGGTTAAACACGCCCAGCCCAGGAGGGAGGCCTGGGTCAGCCTTGGGGGCGGGGGCTTTTCCGTGATGGTCCCGCTGACAGGCTTATCCCCGTGACAGATTCCTGTCCTTCCGTGAGTGTCGTGAGTGATGTCAGCAGGAGAAAAGAGGCTCTCCATCTATCCCTGGGAGTGCCCTGCCGGCACCCTGGGGCACAGGGGACCTCTCCTGTGGATGCTCTTCCAATCAAAATGAAGCCAGAGGGAACCTGAGACTCAGTGGGTTTATCCATTCCCCACACCGAGCCTCTAACAAAAAACTAGATGCGCCATTCTTCAAGGTCTTTTCCCCAAAAGATCGCAAAGCCCCCGCATATGAGAATAAGGAAGAAGACACTTTTCTGGGGATTCTGCTAGAAGAGATTAAAATGGTGCCACCCAACTCAATGCACTTACGGTCAGGGCCGTCCCATGTGGACGCACAGCCAGGACCACGGGCATGTGTGCGGTGGTGACCACCCTCCAAGCAAGTAGTCCCACAGGAGAGCAGGCAATTACAACACAGCATGAGATGCCGGGGATCCGGAAGGCCGGGGATGGCATGACACAGAGGGAATTTTCAGGAATCAGGCAGGGCTTTGGGGGTAGGTTGGGGGTTGGCCAGGGAAACGCATCACGTCCAAGGGCGGAGGGTAGGCGGGGCCAGGTCACCCCGGGCCTGGTGAGTCGCATTGCAGAGCTCCTCCTGAGGTCAATGGCCAACGATCCAAGCACTCTGAACAGTGATGTGATCTTTGCAGTTCACTTGGGTCACAGAGTGGGTTTTTGAGAAACGACACCAGGAGGATGATGGTTTGGCTCCTGTGATGGGAGTGGCTCGCTCTCTTCCCACGAGTGACACTGACAACGATCTAGTAAGACAGCTAGTGAGGCCTGCACTGGGTCACTTGCGGCTCTCTGCATCCCCCATCTGCCTGAGCCTCCACCTCTGGGCTCCAACCTTGTCTCTCTCCTTCAGGGCCCCCTTCCTCTTGGTCTGTCTTTCCTCCCTCCCTCCCTCTGTCCCCTTTCTCCTCTGGCTCCGCCTCTCTCCCTCTCCCACCACCCTTTTGCCCTGCTTCATTTCCTCTGTTCTCAGCCTCCCTAGATTCCCTACCTTCTCTGAACCTCCAGCGACCACAAACACAGGGAACAGGAGGTCATTTATTTTTGTGAGTTTCCCCCTGCCCCCCTTGGCCCGCACACAATTCCCACCCAGCTCATAATGTAAATATGACCTTCCTGATACTCAGTATCAATTAAAGGAACAAATCCCCTTCTCCGAGAGAGCGCCGAGCTGCGTCAGAGACCTTTCCAGCCAAAGAGCACAAAAGCGCCTTTCACGCAGGCTGCCGGATCATCTATCTCCCACCCCTTGGAGGCTGCGTGGCTGGGTGGGGAGGCCGACGGAGACGGGGCGGACAAGCAGACATGAATGTGACTCGAAGCCCCTCGAAAGTCTTTGTGTCTGTGGATTACACCATGCAGCAAACCCCTGGGCCAATCACGGCGAGTCAGAGGAAATGCGGGAGCCATCGGCTTTCTGTTCCTTCTTCCCTCTGTGGCCGCCCCAGACACAAGCCAGGCTTCTCTTCAGTTCCCTGCCTGCACAGCTCTGGCCACTAGGGCTCCAGCGGCCACCCCTTGGCCCATCCCAAGAGTTCCTTCCCTCTTCTGGTGATGGGCTAAGGACCCACTTTCAGCCAAAGGTGGATCTCAGCCCACAGGAGGAGCAGCTCTGGGGTCCAAACACAGGCACCTTGCAAATTTAAAAAAAAAAGAGTTTACACATTTTATATATTTTTTGACAGCAGGGCGTCTGGCATGGAACTGTACCCAGACACAGCTGGGCGAGGGACAGGACAACCTGCCAGGATGGAATACAGGCTCTCCAGAAGGTGGTCTCAGAGAAGCCATTTCCCATGGCTGCATCCCCAGAGCCTTTATCCCAGATTCTCTGACACCCCAGGCCCACAAACCACCCAGGAAGAAACCCTCCAGCCACCTCCCGATCCGCATTGTTAACACAGCCGTGGATTCATGGCTGCTTAGGGAGGGGCAGAAGTTCCCCAAAGAGCCCACGACATGCTGGCTGACCACACCCGTCTGGGCGCGTCTGAGGCCATGCTGTGTGCATTAGAGGCCCCCATTTGTGCAAACGTCATTGGACACGGTGGTCACCCAAGTCTGGTTCCCATTCTTAGAGCAATGCGCCACTGGCATCCAGAGAAAGGGGGAGAGACCAGATTGCTGGGGTGAAGGGCACAGTCAGGGAGTGACACAGACAGATGGAGGTGGGGAGAGGGTGGGACAGAAAACTCAACGCCCGCAAATTCTTAGAAAATTTGGCCTTGGTGTCTGAAATGTAGTGAGCCGCCGCCCAAGTTGGTGCGTGTTATTCACTCCTGGCAACCAGTGGATTCTCAAACCTCAATCCAGCGGAGAGGAGCTGACCCCTCATGACCTTGAACCAGAACGTCATCCTGTGCTCTCCGAAGCCACAGCAGCGTGGGGCTCTGGGGGCTCCTCCAGTGTCTGTCCCTGCCTCTCCTTTCCGGCGGATGGAAAGCCAGGTCCACAATAGCCAGGCCTTCAAGAGCTGCTGTCTAGAAAGACCCACAGGCCCCTGTGCGTGTGCAGCTCCAGACCCCTGGGAAGCCAGCCTGCCTGACTCCAGGCCTCCCTTCCTCAGCATCTGGCCCCTTCGGGCCTTCCCTCCAGGAGGACATGCGCTCTGGTGACACCACGAGGCAGTGCAGGGACTCTGCAGAGTTCAAGGCTGAACCGGGCTAAGAGGAGGGGTCAACACTGGTTGGTACACAGTGCCTAAGGGACACACTCACACACACACACACACACACACACACACACACACACACACACACACACAGGAGCCATGGTGCGTGGCTGACAAGCTGGCCAAAGTAGCATGGGCCCCTCCTTCTGGCCACACCCTGCTCCCTAAAGCCCTTCTTTGTTTAAAATGTGACACACATTTGGGATAAACAAGGGGAAAGAGACTCCAGAAAGCCTCTCCTCCATTCCCCTGCCTCAGGGCAAGATTTGGCCTCTCACATTGTTACCTGCTCACCCTCCCGTTACAACTCCTGTGTCTCCTGTCGTAATGGTATCTCCCCAAATTCAGAAAATTAAGAACTAGAGCATCCTATGTAGATACACACTACCAGGAATTTACCTTATGGATATACCAGCCAAAATTTTCCCAAATATATTCATGGCAGCATTACTCACAAGGGCAAAATAACTGGATACAACTTTATGGTCCATTACCAGGGCCTGGCTGAGTACAAGGTCATGTATCGAAGACATTCCAACAGAGCAAGGACTGGAGCAATAAAGGCAATGCATCTCAGCCCCACCCGTACAGAGCTCACAGGCCAGTGAGGGGGCGGGTGGTGGCCAGGCAGGAAGGCTAAGTGAGCCTGGGAGGAATAGACCTGCCGTCCCGGAGTGGAAAGGAACTTCCTCGCTGCTCTTTATTCCGTCTCTCCCCGGCTGTGTATGGTATCTTTTCTTTTTTGACATCTCCATCAGTCCCCGCACCCAGAAGGCACAGCCACCTCTATGTGGGGCCATTGGCAGCGGCGGGAAAGTCTCCAGGTTACGAAGCATACAATAAGTCCCCTGCACAGGAACCTTCAAGTGGCGAACTTTCAAAGATGTGAACGTGCGTTCGCATGTCCAGTCACGTAAGGTAGTTCACGCGTCTGGCGTATATTGTCACGTGCGTGCATCCTCTACAAGTGGCTGTGCTTTTGTGGACTTTACTGTACGGTACTGTGTACGGTACAGTGGTACGGTGTCTTTATTTCTTGCCTGTTCACTCGATGCCAGGCCCTGCGTGAGGCTGTTGTTCTCGGCTACGGTACTTCTCAAGGTCCTGTACTGTAAGATTAAAAACGTTCTCTTTATCTTTTGTGTTTGTTTTTTAATGTATTATTTGTGTGAAAAGTATTACAAACCTATTACAGTACAGGCTACTATATAGCCGATTGGGTTAGTTGGGTACCTGGGCTAACTTTGTTGGACTTACAAACAAATTGGACTTGAGAACGCACTCTCGGAACAGAACTCGTTCATATGTAGGGGACTTAACTGTACAGTATCAGCATGGAACAGTTATTCTGTGATCCCCCTTTACTCCTTGCTGAAATGAAATATTCCTTCAGCTAAACTTTCAGCTACCGATAATCTATGCATGTTTCCCTTCTGAAGGACGCACTGCAGTCTAGGCAGGGGCTGGAAAGTGAGTCATTTTAGTTATTGCATTAACTATTTAGTGCATCTGTATTACAGTAAAAAATTACCTTGGGGTAATGTTTAAGCCCTAAACTTAACAAAACAATAAACATTTCTTATCTCACATAGTTTCTCCAGGTTAGGAATTTGAGAGCAGGTCCAGGGGGTCTTCATGAGGTTGCGGTCATCAGAAGGTGTGACTGGGGTTAGAGAACCCATTTCCGAAGTGGCTCACTGGTATGGCTGTGGGCAGGGGGCCTTAGATCATCACCACGTGGACTTCTCCACCAGGCTGCCTGAGCAGCCTAACAACATGGCAGCCAGCTGTCTCCAGAGCAAGGGATCCCAGTGAAAGTAGGATGAAAGCCAAGTGTCTTGTGTGTCCTGGCCTTGGAAGTTGCACACCGTAATTTGCATAATATCCTATTGGTTACACGGGTCATTTCTATTCAGTATGAGAGCGGATAACTCAAGGGCATGAATGCCAGGAGGCAGAGATCATTGGGGGCCACCTTGAAGACTGGCACTACTCCATCCACCACTGGCCTCCAGTCCCCTCACCTGCCCTGCAAAGATTTCTGCTTGCTACCATCTCTCAAATTCTTTTTGGAACAGAAGAGAGTACAAGTTGATGCATTTGCTTTATTAAAACAATGTCCACCTATCATCCTGTATTGAAGGTCCAAAGGGATCTGGCCCTGACACACTCTCCTGTCTTGTTTCTACCATTTCTCTTCCACCACCCCGTGTTTCTGCCAACCTGAAGATCCCTAAATGTGGATGGTCACCACCCACCTCCAAGCTGTGTATTTGTTAAACCTAACTGTGTGAACTTTGACAGGTTTCTTAACCTCTCTGGCCTTCTTTTCACTTATCTGTAAAATGGGGATAATAAAGTACCTGCCTCTCTCAAGTGTCGTGAGGATAAAATGAGATTTCATGTGTCAAGTGTGTAGAATGCACTGGCATGGAACAGGCATTATTAAGCTTCTCATTCATGTATCCCTCTGGAAGCCCCTCTCTCCAGCTCCGCATATCAACATCCTACCCCTCCTTTCCGTAGGGCACTCCTGGATCTCCTAGCCTCCCCAGGCAGGAGGGAGTCCCCACTTCCCTGCATTTCCAGAGCCCATTTCCACCTTCCTCAACCTGGTGACATTCTGCCTTACAACACATGCGTGACCCCATGTCTTCATTCTCCATCCTCCCCCACTCCCCTCCCCACCCCCAGTTAAAATGGGAGCTCCTTGGCATTCTCTCAAGTCCCCAGCACACAGCAGGGGTGAGTGATTTGCCCCCATTAGAGGATCAGTGAGCGTGTGTTGAAAAAGTCATCAGGGAAGTGAATTTCCCCAAATCTTCACAAGATGAAACTTTTGTGCTACTTCCGTTTTCCTAGAGCCTGTATCCTCAGTTATGAAAAGAATAAGTAACTTTTTAAATTGTGGTAAAATATACATAATTTTTACCTTTTTAATCATTTTTGAGTATTCAATTCACAATTATTGTGCGACCATCACCATCATCCTTCTCCATAAGCCTTTCTTCTTCCCAAACTGACACTCTGTCCCCATTTAACAATAACTCCCCACCTTCCACCCACCCCAACCTCTGGCAACTACCATTCTACTTTCTTTCTCTATGATTTTGACTCTTCTAAGTACTTCATATAAGTGGAATCATACAGTATTTGCCCTTTTGTGTTGGGCTTATTTCACTTCGCATAATGTCTTCAGAACTGTAGCATGTATCAGATTCATTCTTCTTTAAGGCTGAATAATATTATCTTGTAGGTATAGACCATATTTTGTTATCCATTCATCAGCTGAGGGACATCTGGGTTGTTTCTACCTTTTGGCTATTATGAATAATGCTGTTATGAACGTGGGTATATAAATATCTCTTCCAGCCCCTGCTTTCAGTTACTTGGGGTATATATCTGCACAAGTGAAATTGCTGGATCATATGGTCATGCTATGTTTAATTTTTGAAGGAACTGCCATACTGTTTCCACAGCATTTGTACCATATTGCATTCCCACCAGCAGTGTACAAGGGTTCTAATTCCTTCACATCCTTGCCAATACTTGTTTTCTGGTTTTTGGAGAAGCCATCTTAATGGGTATGAAGTGCAAGAGTCTTATTCTCTTATGGCTCTTTGGGCCAAAGAAGTACACACCGGGGCCTGGAAAACAGTAGCCTCTCTATGACTGCTGGTAACTCTCATTATTTAAAGCTCCAGCTCGAACGACAATATCACGGGGAGGAAAGGACACTGAAAGCCAGACGTGGGCTCAAGAAGCAAAGAATCCACCTTGCACCAAAGGCAGATTCCAAAGTGTCAGCCAGCACCAGCTCAGTCATCTGTCCCTGTGTCTCCTTGTGACTCACAGACCCCACACCTGTCTCTATGTGTAGCCTTGGTCTCTTCTCTCCCCTGAGGACTCCTGGAGGAGAAGTAAGTGACCACCCCAAATGTAGAGACGGGAGTGACCTGAGGACCAAGGATTCCCAAGCAAGACACCTGTGACAGGTTCCTGAACAGAGCTTGGAACATAACTTTCACAAGAAAGCAGACTCTCTTCCCAAGACTGGTTTGGAAAGCGCAGTTGCAGAGGTTGGCAAGTCCAGGTCACAGTGACTTAGCTTTGCTCGGTGCCCTGAAGCGTGTCAGACAGCTCCAGAAGGTCTCTCCTTTTGCACTCTTCACTCCAGGTGAGCTGACCCTGCTGGGCATGCCCACTCTCTCCTGGAAGCCCTCAAACAACAAGAGGCCGTGTGATGCAGTGGGAACCCAAGTCTGGGTTCCCATCTCAGCTCGGTCCTTGGCCAGTTGTGCCACCTGAAGGACCTATTTCACCTTTCCGAGTCTATTCGAAGGGGGAAGGGGAAGGCAATTCCATGACCTGAGTGTACCATATCACACCCTCCCTTCCTACCCACAGCGGCAAATATATATCACAGCCATTTTGCAAACAACCTATGTGTCCAACAAGAGGGGATGGAGTAAATACATTAAAGTATGTCCATAAGATGGGACATAGAGCAGCCATTAATAATGATGCTGACAATGTTTGGAATTGAACATTAAAGAGGGGGTTAACAGGGACTTACCTGGTGGTTCAGTGGTTAAGACTTCACCTTCCAATGCCGGGGGTGCGGGTTCAATCCCTGGTTGGGGAGTTAAGATCCCACGTGACTTGGGGCTAAAAAACCAAAAGAGAAAACAGAAGCAATGTTGTAACAAATTCAATAAAGACTTTAAAAATGGTCCACATCAAAAAAACAATCTTTAAAAAAAAAAGAGGCGTTTACAAAATGCCATGTGCAATCTTCTTTTTGTAACATAGGTAGGTACATGTGTCTATACATAAAAGAGGATTTGGAAAATAACCATGAAAGAAGTAAGAGAAGATTTTTTCTGGATGAGAGAGATTGAGTGTGTTTTCCCTTTTCTTTCTTTCTTTTTTTTTGCTTCTATTAAAAGAAATTATTGTTTTTGTAATAAGAGATAAATGTCTATTTTACAATTAGTCCCATACCTAGTAAACGTCAGAAGTGGGATTTGAACTTATATTGCTTTCCAGGACACCATGCTGCTTTCTGTCCCGGCACCAAATGTTTGCCCTGGAGTCTCTGTTCACTTAGAATGACCTCTTTCCCAGGGGACACCCCACCTACCACCATGCCTCACTGAATGACCCTGCTTATAATTTCAAGTACTTTCACAGGTCTAGGGAGGATTCTTAAGTGGATTAAACCTGAAGTTTCATCATTCAGTTGGTCTCCTATTCTAAATTATCTGCTAAGCCAGACTTTGCTTTTTTGCTCACAGACACTAAACCTTAACCACCAATTCACTTGTGAATTAAAAAGCCACTCCTCAGGAGCACCACGCCTGCTCTATGCCCTCTCCAGACCTCTTCTGCTAATCATGAGTGCAAGGGCCAAGAATGGGAATGAGCAAACAGAGTATCTCAAGTGAGATATTCTCACGTCTGAGTTTGTCAAGGTGTCTTAGCAGATCTCCTCTTTAGTTTACATGATTTCAGCTAGCATCACTTCCCCTCAAGGGGCTTTTGTATATCAAACATAAACGGGAAAGACGAGTCAGTCCTCTCACCTTTGCCAAAGCCTAAATGAAATCAAATAAAAAAGGTAATAGGTATAAGGAATGATGGTCACGACCTCGCCACAGCTATTCCACAATAACAAGGTCCGACAGGTATTAGTTCACAACACAGCCATATGCATGCCCAGACTATATGAAGTGATACTTACTTCCCAGTCCTTTGGACTAAGAATGTTTTCATCCCAAAACATCTTCAGAATTCAAGTCTATGAAATTTTAACTGTGCAGTATCTGTTAAAATGAAATTTCACCAGGAAAGGGATTCAGACAGAAGTCAACAAATGGATGGTTCCACTTGGAATTTGCAGCTTTTAAGAATAAAACAAATCTTATCAAAAATCCAGGGATATTTTGCTACCAAGAGTAGAAAACAGAACCATTGGAAAGTCATGCACTCACAAAAGATGCTGAACCCCTGAAATCATTAACTTGGGGAATAACAAAAGAGTCCATTTTATGTTCGAGGGGCAGGTCCTTTTCTAGCATGAACTCTTTTGAATTTCAGGAGGACCCCGGAACATAAAGCAATGATGTCCTCAGTTAAAAAACTCACCCTGGGTTCAGCAGAGCGGGGGTGGGTGAGCACCACTGGACCTAGGATTTCCCGGGAAAGAGCTTATCCTATAGGAAATGAGAACCAAGCTGCAGACCTATGGTGCTAGAACAATGGGTCAGCATGGGAGAGGAAGGCTGTCTAATATTCAGATTGCCATCCAGTCCAGTCGGGGAATTGATATCTGAATTCTAAGAATAAGAAGCCGAAAGAAAGAGTGAGTAAAATGAAAAGAGCTAAGAGGGAAATGACATTTGCTTCAGTAGAAAGCTAACGAAAAAAGCTTCATAAGAGGGGCTTCCCTGGTGGCACAGTGGTTGACAGTCCGCCTGCCGATGCAGGGGACACGGGTTCGTGCCCCGGTCCAAGAAGATCCCACATGCCGCAGATCGGCTGGGCCCGTGAGCCATGGCCACTGAGCCTGCGCATCCGGAGCCTGTGCTCCGCAACAGGAGAGGCCACAACAGTGAGAGGCCCGCGTACCACAAAAAAAAAAAGTTCCATAAAATATTGAAAACATAGATTAGACCTCCTCTGTAACTGAGGCACAGAGTATGGGGCAGGGGAGGAGCTAATATTAGAGGAATGAATGAACTTGGGAGATAGGACAGCCTGTGTACGCAGTGGGAAAACGGGACAAGACTTCACGTGGTGGCTTTAGCTGTGGCAGTAGCAACAAAACAATTAAAAGTAGGATGCAAGGAAAACGGTGGACTCCTGATGGTAGCTGAGAAGACTGGAGTGACCCCTCTGGCCACTCCCAGAACGAGCTGGAATGAGTCTAAGGGGGTGGAGGGTCCATAGAACTGGTAGAAGCAGACTTAGAGCAAGGAGACTGTCGCTCTTACTAAGACCCTCTGGTTACTACCTTCCCCACCTGGGGTGCCTGGAAAACAAGGTTGTTGGCTGCACACACACCTGCCCTCACTACAAAATCAAAGACTCGGTTGGGTTCTATCAGGAGTTCAGCAATAGAAGAACCCAGAAGCCAAGGCAATCGGTTTTAATGAAGCACCTCCTAAGATGTGTTATGAGATTCTTTGGCTTTGATGCTGATTGAGGGCGCTCAGAATCACAGGTGGGAAGATGGAGGAGAGGAATGAGAGGGCCGTTACTTGAAAGAGAATTTAATCACATCAGGATTCAAAACAGGCAGAACAATCCAGAGCCCACCTCTTCCAGACACTTACCTCTTCTTTATCAGGTAAGGATCTGGCCTGTTTCCCTTTGGTAGGACCAAGTATTGAAACGATTGGGACACAGGCAAGGTTTTCTTTCTTTGATAGCTGCTTTCATCTCTCATCCTCCCCAAACTCACCCCAAGGAGTCTGAATACCTGACATACCAACTGGAATTTGCAAATTTGTAGAAGATTCTAAATAGTATAAAACGTTTCCAGACTCAGAGGAATGGAATTTTTAATGGTAGGAACTCCACGGGGAACAGTGAGGACAAAGTGGTATGATGAGCACAAAAACTTTATGGAATATCTAATGCAAGACCAAAGGAACCAACAGTAGGCCTGAGCCTCCAGGACCTTGTGCCCTAAGGATTAGAAACATGACCTCCAAACATTTTGTTCTAGGTGTTGGTCTGCCCTACTTTAGAATGAAACAGATCTGAAACCAGTCAGACTCTTCTTCCTAGGTAGGTGGCTTTGAGCCTCAGTTTGCTTTCTGTAAAATGGGGACAATGAACTTCTGAGAGCTGTTGGCAGACAGGAGCTCGGTCCACAACATTATTCTTCTTATTGCAACACTGTTACCCTCCCCATCCTTTCAACACCCACCAGTCTCACTTTCCAATTCAAATTGTTTCCTAACAGAGGAGATGAAATAAAATCTCTCTCCTGGCCTTGCCCCATTAGTGATAACAGAATATGTCAAGATTCTTTTGATCACAAGTGACAGCTACCCAAGTCAAGCTGGCCTAAGCAATGTAGGAACTGGTTTTATCTAACCAATTATTTTAAGGGTGGTATGGTTTTATGACTTTCAGGCATGGCTGGATCCAGGAGCTTTCATGATATCATTAAGACTTAGTTCTTCTATCTCAACCTATTAACACTGTTTTTCTCTGCATTGACTTTATTGTCTACACAGTGGTTCTCCTGGCAGATCCTTAAGCCAGCAATCTCTGCATAAAAAGAAGGCTCTTTTTTTCCACATAGTTATAGAAGTCCTGAAATCAATAACTGTGGCCAGGGTGATGGGATGCTCTAATTGACCTCTCCTGGAGACAGTGGACTAAATCACTGGGGAGGGGTAACTCTTCCTGAGGAAACTGGAATTCTATTAACAGAAGAAGGGGGAAATGCTACCAAGACATAATCAAAAGAGGTGCTCGGCCAACCTCCTGAAAAGAAGGAAACATCAAGAAATGAAGGAACTTCCAGATTTCCAGACAGAGGTTGAGGAATATATGCCCCCACCCTCTCCAGTACTAGTCGTGAGATATGAAATAGAAGGAACCAGAATCAAAGTCCTAAAAGAGTGTAATGTCCACCAACAAGAACTACGTTTTTATTCCTAGGAAACGAAGACCTTGAACTAAGACTCCTAGAAGGGAAAGTGCATCAGTCAAACCCATACCAAAGAAAGGCAAGAAAAAAAGAAGGAAAAAGGGAAAAAAATCATCATTAGGCAGCTGGGGCATCAGGTTTGGGGTTACCGGCTTTTCCTTTTCTGGGGCCTATTAAAATGTTTGATTCCAAAATATATATACTACATTTATTGGCTCCAAAATACAAAAAGAAAACCATAAAATTGAAATGAATAGGTGTTTAATTAAAATGTCTGCAAAACTTAACATTATATCAACTTCATTAATGGCTGAATTCAGTATTCATAAAAATTCCATTCTATTGGAGAACAGTTTGAAGGGTCGACGTTTCTCTCTTTGCTGGAATTCCTAGGTGCATTCGATGATTGTCAGGAAATCTCAGGCACTGTAGATGAAATGAGGTACCCATGGCCAAATCATTTCAAAGGCAAAATGATTTTTAAAAATCTTGTCAACGATCTCAGTGACAGTGAGAGGAGGTAGATGCATTTGAATACGTGTGGTGTGACGTGAGGCAGGTCTCCAAAGGTAGGGGTGCCCAGGTGTCAAAATAGCACAGCACATGGGACACCGCGGAGCTAGGGAAGCAGCAGCCAGGGGAATTCTGCTCGGCACCATCCCCCAGCCCCCTTCAGGTGGCCCAAGCCCTGACTGGCTCCCAGCACCTCCCTAGCTGAGCCCCTATCTTCTCTTTTAAGCTTCTATCATAGCAACAGCCCCGGGGCCAGACCCCTAATTGCCAGCTTCTTCTAAGTGCTCAGAAAAAAACCCTCTCCAGCCCTCTGCCTCCTCCCCAGCGCAAGCCCAGGGGGTCAGGCAGGTTCAAAAGGTGAAATAAATGAATCTTTACACATTATAAGGACCCAAGCAACATTCTCTGTGGCATTAGTGCCTGAAATGGCAGCAAGTAAAAGCAGGTGTGCTGGGCGCCCTGTCAGCTAACGACACTGATAAGCCTGCCATGCCCGGTTCTGCTTCATTTCAAACAGACTGCTGGAAAAAAAGGAGGGGAAAGCCAGAGCAGAAATAATTGCTGGAGCTTCCAGTGAGCTGAGAGAGCCTGCAGGCAGAGATCAACGCCCCTGATTTCATCCTCTTCCTTTTATTTCTATAACCTTAAACGTTCTGCTATTATAAAAGTCATCATGTCAGCTTTCTCCCCAGCCTCTCCGGCTGCCCATTTTCAAATTGTATCAATTGGTAAAGCTTTGGGGCTGTAGGATTTTCATCTTGATTTATGGTTCCTGTGCTTTAAAGATGAAGCAAACTCTACTGGCCCGATTCGAGCATGGAGCCACGCTATCCTGGGCATGTGCTCAGAATCATATCCTCCCAAAATGGTGTGGAAACGAGGGAAGGCTTGGTGTCCGTCTCTTACTTGTCTTTCTTTATTTAAAAATAATAGATATTAAAGCAAATGGCAAGTGAATAGCATTGTCATGAATCTCTGGCTAAAGTAGGTGAAGGGGAGTTATCGATTCTTAGCAGTAATCTGGGTCTGGGTCAACAAGCTTTCAGTTCGTGGGCTATTGATGACCATTGGCTTCAAAACTGGGGAAGGAAGCAATATAGAGGATGTGCAGACAGAGCAGGGACCTAGCAGTGGGTTCCTTCTGAGCTGCTGCTTTCTAGGTAAAGAAAGAAAGGGGCTGAGAAACAAGGGCTGTGCTGGCCTTTTTAACCAGAGGAGTGCATAAACGGGAAAGAATAAGTACATAAAAAAATACAAGCTGGAACTGCCAATTTCAGCAAGTCCACAGGCTTGCAGAGAGAGCTCATGTGTTGCTTTCTAAAGTACACATGGCGGGGGCCACGGAGAGTGGGTTATTAAAATGTTGGGGTGTGAATCCTGGGAGGGCTACAGAGCAAACGGCAACCTCTGCAGCCCTCTTCGTGCACTGTGCATCAGGAACTCCGGAAAAAGCGACCTACTGAGTTGGCCATGCCACAAATTGTGCCCAGGTCTCCCACCTGTCACCCACAGTCCCCACGAGGGCGGCAGGCAATAACTAAGAAGGGAGACAGGAGGAGAAGGGAGAGGTTACATCAGATGCAGAGCAAGAAGTTGACTTCTGCATTTGGGCGCTCAGCCAGCGTCTTTGGAGAGGGTTTGGAGCTGGGGGGTGAGCTTGGTACAGTTCAGTAGGAACAAGAGGACGACCACCGCGGAGGAATCTAGGACTCGTGGGTCAGACTCAGGGGCCGATGGCCCCGATGCCGCCAAACACGCGTATATATTAATCGGACACCTGCACCACGAATTTATCAGTGGGACTCTTGGGATGGAGATGGCAAAGACGTATGAGGCCCCATCTACGAATTTCCCCAGGTACGATGATGGCGGTCCCCCGTAGTCCCTTCCTTAATTCTTTGCAATTAATCTCAGCATGCAGATTACAGGCCTATCGAGTTCCAGCATCACCTTTCAGAGCCTCCAAAATCACACTTTCCTGAGACTCCAGCCTCTTTCAAAGGCTGCCGACGAGAGAGGTGGCTCTCCAAAGCCCAGGTGAAGCTGTAGCAAGAAATAAACCTCAGTGTTGGGGGGCCGAAGGGGAAGAGAAAGAAAGAAAAAGGGAATATTAATTGTACCAGGGATGCGGACTGCTTTGACAGACGGTATCTTCATTGAGAAATTGCTATCTGAAGTTCCGCCTTGTTCCTTCAGAAACCGGAGGAGAGAGGCATGGGGGAGCCTGACAGGAAGTGAGGATTCTCAGACTTCAAATACAAACATTAGAAAAAACAAGCAACATCTGCAAACAGTAAGTACTTATTTATATTTTATGGAGTGTGTGCTTGGGATTCTGACAGGTTTTTAAACAGAGACCATATTAGGCCCATTCAGAGGCGAGAATGTCCCTTTTAAAAATGCATTACCCCGCTGCTCGGGCAGGTCGGCCAGGCTCTGCTGGCCTCAGGTGAGCCCTGACCTCTCCCGACCTGGTCTAACAAAACACACATGCGGGTCTGCGATGGAACCGTTTAGGGCCCCTCTCTCAAGGTCAGCGCAGGCGGGCGCTGGAGGGTTAGTATTCGGCAGGCTTCTCCCTCAGCTGACAGAGCCGCTTTGAACTTTTCCCTTTTGAACAAATCGGAAGGGAAACCGCCAAGAAACAAGTGCTGGGAATCATAGAAAAGAGTGCGCGGCAACTAAATAAATAAGCCGCAAATAAATAAATAAGTGGCCAGCCGTGCATCCCCGGCAAATAAAAAGCATCCTTCTCAGATTTCCAGTGTTTCCATGCATGGGGTGCCTACGAGAAACTTTAAAATAAAAACAATAGGAGAAACCTGCTATCTTTT
Source organism: Neophocaena asiaeorientalis asiaeorientalis (assembly GCF_003031525.2). Taxonomy (NCBI): domain Eukaryota; kingdom Metazoa; phylum Chordata; class Mammalia; order Artiodactyla; family Phocoenidae; genus Neophocaena; species Neophocaena asiaeorientalis. The sequence continues at coordinate 5,379,684 of NW_020173491.1, read as the reverse complement.
TTCTCCCTCCCCCTCCAAAGGATGAACCCCTTATTTTTGACAACAAATAAGAGGCAGTTGGCAGGTACGGTGTGCTGTGCACCATGAAATATTTAGTAAGGCAATAACGACTCCCCGGACAGCTTAAGAAAACCACGATTCTATTCAGAGAGAAAGCCACGAACAAACAGAGGGGGGGAAATACAAAGAAAGATAAAGGAAGGCCTTTCATCCGGACTTCCTGTCCAATAAGGCAGCCAGGCTTGATCCATATGTTTTGAGAAAAATCAAAGTGTCACAACTCTCCAAAATGTCAATAGCTCCGGTAAGGAATATTGTCTAACATTTTCTATCACAGCGTTCGAGAATTTGCCTCCCAGCTCAATTTGGAAGAAAAACTCTTTTATTTCGAAAACCCTCAAAGAAAAGGGGGACGGGGGGAGGGGAAAAAATCAGAACAAGGCGCGTTTCAGTGCGGTGTGTAACACAATGATGCTCTGGGCTCCCAGACCATCCTGAAAGCTGATCCTTTGATGAAAGTGAGTTCTTCTCCACACCTCTCATATGTTCCATCCTTTCTTTACAGACACTCCTGCAAAGGCACTTCCTGGACAGTTGGATGTAACGGAGCAACCTCCGTGCAGCAGGAAATCAGAGAAACCCAGCTTTCAGCAGCCTTAATATTTGGCTAATCCTGCGTCATGATTTCAGGGTTGATTCTGGAAAGCTCTACCGGCTCCTGTACACGATAGGTGCCTGGACCGTTTGGTGACCCGCTTTAGAACGGGGAAAAAAGGACCCTGGCGTGTAAGCAAACTACTGATGCCTGCCTTGGCAACGTGTAAACAAAATGCACGCACCTCGCCCTGGGGATCGGCCCGGCAGTATCTAGTTTGACAGAACTTGCCATTCGGCATCTCCTGGATTTACCTCCTCAACGTGCTAGAAATCCTAGAGGGAAAAATCACGCCTGAGTGACTGCTGTCTGTGGCTTGCGGAATCTTAAATAGAATGAAGCAGGCCTCTGACAATCAATATTACTGACATATTAATCTCTGCAAATAAACTGTTGTTCGCTTCAAGGCTGTCCCAGTCCCCCAAATAATCATTTAAATGCAGTGGAGGCCTTTGTGCCAGCGTGTTGGTATTTTTTCCTGGTTATCTACCTGTGGGTAGCACTCAGATTATCCAGAGAGATTTAGTTTCCTAAAATAAAATTATGCAGCGGGCCTGACCTTGCTCCCCGAATTCCCTCTCTGCTAGGGCTTTCCCTCTGCTTCAGAACGAACATTTGCCAAATGCTGAGAAGATGCCCTTAACCTATCCCGAGGGAGGGAGAAGGCCAGAGGAGGGCCGGTGGTGGCTGTCTACATTTTTGCTCAAACTCAGAGTTTATCGGAAATAGTTTGGAAGCACGAGGTAAGCCAGGCCTCCGTGTCAAGGTTTCAAAATTCTAGCCTATTTTTTTCTTTTTTTAATTAATTCTTTATTTTATATTTGGCTGCGTTGGGTCTTCACTGCTGCGCGCGGGCTTTCTCTAGTTGCAGTGAGCGGGGGCCACTCTTCGTTGCGGTGTGTGGGCTTCTCATTGCAGTGGCTTCTCCTGTAGCGGAGCACGGGCTCTAGGAGCTCAGACTCCGTAGCTGTGACGCACGGGCTTAGTCGCTCCGTGGCATGTGGGATCCCCCTGGACCAGGGCTCGAACCCATGTCCCCTGCATCGGCAGGTGGATTCTTAACCACTGCGCCACCAGGGAAGCCCTATTTTTTTCTTAAGGAATGGGAAGGGCACACAATACGTCCAAGACTTCCCCAAGATTCCTAAATTTGTGTATGTGGAGGAGCTCATATCCAGGGCTAAAATTCACCCAGTAGGCACTGATATTAAATATTGGGATATTTTGCAACAGTTGATAAATAGTCATTTTCCCCCAAGCCCTCTGCTGTCCACTGCCCTGGCCTTTCCCTGGAGCCTCCTCCCTTCACTTAATTCAGCAACTAAAGGGTTAACATCTGGCAAAGCAGAAGGACCTCCAGGACATCCCAGCCAAGTGCTGATGGGTGGAGGCCATTGCCCACCAGTATTAAATATTTCAGTATCACCCGAGCTCAGCTCTACCACATCCATCGCCCAGTCTGAGGTCATTTGTCCTGTCTTTGGTGAAGTTCCTGCAGAACTTCTTCAGGAGACGGCAGAAGGGCAAGGCTTATCTGAGCTCCTGCCTCCTTGGGACCAGGTTTCCGACTGCTCTCTATCTGAGCCATGGATGGAGGTGCCAGAACCCTCAGGAACATCAAACAGGCGAAACTAAACGGCCTCTTTCCCAAGTCACAAGTAGTAAACAGCAGCGGAAATCAGGAGCCGCAAGGGTATAACTGTCATTTAGTATGTAAATTTTAAAAGCGCGGTCAAAAATATCAATACCTCCCACTTAATTTATTACTATATAAAGATGGATGGTAGTGGAACGTGGCATTGATTTTTAGAGCCCTTTAAGAAAAAAAACAGCGAGGAAGAAAAGAGTCAAAGACAACTTAACACAAAATGCTGTGTCTCAAAATTAATCAGTGTGCTTTTTAAAAAACACACACGCTTCCAAAAACACTGTACCAACAGCCTGTGTGGTTCAATCTTATTTGATTGCCTTTTCTGAAAATAAAGAAATGGCATAGGCCATTTATGTAAAGAGCCCTCTCAGAATGGATTAGATATAAAGATGGGTAAGCATTTTTACTGTATCGACAGCAAACCATTAGGCAGCTACACTCCAGCCCAGCCACTGAGAGGAAATCGAAGAAAATAGTTCCCTAGCTGGGCTGGGCAGGGCAGCCTGTCAGCTCCCGCTCTCCGACCGGCAGGGCTGTCAGCGCTCTTCCTCTCCCTGCCTGGTATAATTATGCCATCACCCTCATATTTACCAAAGCATTAGTAGAAATAGTCATGACCACTAAATAAATAAGTGAATTCATCATCATCAGGTTTAAAACTGTTCTAGGGAGACTGTAAATCCTGGGAAATGTGTTTGTGTCTGAAATGACGCAGAGCTCAGAACATCATCGGCCCCTGTGCGGTTAAAGGATGGGTCGCGTCTCCACTTTTGACATTTGGAGGTGTTTGCATTTATCCAGAGGGAGAAGAGGGGTGGAGAGAAAAGATGGTGAGCGAGTAAAAAGGAAAAGAAAGCAATAAAGATGTAGAGATGTATTGATTGGGGAAGCGTCTGTACCGTCAAGCCACTCATTTTGTTTTGTTTTTCGGGAACCATGGCTCTGCATCTTTGAACAGTCTCCTGATTAAAGCAAGTGAGCCTCTTTTTTTGTAGCCTAGATGGGGGTTACGTCTCTCCGCATCTCCTGGAGGGCTAAGATTTCCAAGAGAATAGGAATGCCCATGTTTTAAAGTAATAAGAATATTACCTGCCTCCTATTTCCTGAATTCCAGAGCGCTCTCTCTCTCTCTCTCTCTCTCTCTCTCTCTCTCTCTCTCTCATCTCTCTCTCTCCCACCCCCCCAGCAAACCCTGTGAACTATGGATTATCGTCTTGGGCTTTATTATGGCATCTGGGGAAACATTTTTTATAGAGATGTTCCACCAATAATCAGGCTACAAGCCAAGAGCAGTACCTCACATTCATCAGACTAGAAATATGCACCTTTTCCAGAAGCATTTTGTCAAGAGAACCCCAGTCTCCAATAAGGGCTGTTCAGCAGGGTCCGTGCTATCAGGCTGATATTTCTAATTTATTGGAATGCTTCTACTGTCTTAAGCGGGAGTGTCGTTCTCTTCGTCACTTTGCTTACAAAGTAGAACTGTGGTTCAAAATGGACATCCAGTTGCTAGCTGTCTTCTTGCTGTAATTGGATTTAATTCATTATCTTTCATTTCAATAAAATCACAGGAAAACACAAGGATGAAAATGTGTAGGCTAATTGCTTACGGAAATGCAAGTGCTGTCCTCCGTATAAATTTACCCCTTGCGTGAGGAAGACACAGTTGTATCATTATTCTGGAATTTTTACAACAACATGCAATTATAGAGAGAGGCAGGTGTAATTAGCAAGTCTTTCCACAAAGCAGGTAGCATTCTTGGTTAAATATTTACAGCCGCGCAAACAGCCGGTAATAATGAGAGTTTTCTCAGCCACACGTTACAGAGCATTCAACAAATATTGTGAAAAGTGGCCATTATCAGCCCGGCAAGCACTGCTTTGCCTTCTTGCTGGTGAGAGATGCTTCTGCGCGGTTTGCAGGACGGGAATCCAGGCTGGGTCGGCAGTGCAGTTTCAACAGTGATGAAAACACGGAACTAACATCACCTCTTCCCTTGTTGCTGCGGAGAGGCGCAATTAAAGCTGCATGTTTAGAGATGACATCAGTCAGGACTCCTGCGCACAGAGAGAGAATGAGTCGAGTTTTTTGCCTTCTTTCTTTCCTTGTTCCCTTTTCTGTCCAAAGGAAACCCATGGCAAACTGCAAAAGGTGCCGAAAGCTGCAGGCTCACAATTTCCAAACCGCTCACCAAGGGTCAGCCTGACCTGCAGCTGTCGCACAGAATAAAATCAGTGCAGCCCCCAGTTCTGTGCAAACACCCTCTGTGGCTCTTTATTACCAAATGATATGAACTTTGACCCCAACTGAACAAAATTTAATACTTTCTCCCAAATATTTAAAAAATTCATTCTGGAGCTCGAGAGGAGTCAGGGAGTCTGCGAGCTGTAATTTGACATCTGAATTATTCTGAGGCTAATACGGAAAGCTATTCACAAGCTTATTTGGAGATGTGTCAATCAAGATATCACTTGTGCCGGGAAGATGGACGGGGGCTTAGGATTGCAGATAGCTTTCCCGGAACCACAAAATAAAAGGAAGGCAAGCTCTGATGAGTATGTTACGTCTTCATTCTTGACGATGACATTTTTTTTTTTTCTTCATTGAGAGTACAACCTAGGAGATCAGTGAACCAGGGATGTGCCTCTTTCCACACCTGTAAAAATATTTTAACGTTTATTAAAAATGATAACCATAAACCACAAACACGGTGTCGAAACTCGCCTCTGTTAATTTCAATGCGCTGATTAAGATTTTAAGCAACGCTTCTAAATTAGACTGTCAGGCCGCCGTCCTCAACGCAGGGTTGAGGTTCTGATCTCCCGCGGGATTGTTTGAGCAAGCAGCTTTTCTGTGTGGATCGCAAGCCGGGCTAGCGACGTTCAATGTTCTTTTCATTCATTTTCGATGAGATGGGGGTGATTCAATTAGCCCTGACTGTCCGTGAGATGTGGCCCAAAATAAAACGGCTGGGCTCTGATATCCTCCGCCCCGAGGTATTTCTCAGCCGACAAGTAACAATGTTAATTACCCATTGTTGTGATCTGAAAGACACTGGCGTTTTAATTATGTAAATTCGGAGCCATTTTGTTCATATGAGCGAAAATTCAGCAGACAGTGTTTTCCATAGAGGGAACTGTAATCCCTGTTTGGAATCTCGGCAGACTTAACTGCAGTGCGTGTGATGTGGCAGAGAAGAGTCAACTCCATCCCGGCCTGAGCCACCTGGGGATGACTTCTTTCTCAAGAGACAAAGAATAGGACATTGTCTCCGACATTCCATTCCTCCTGGCACCCTTCTTGGGAGGCTCTGACAGCCAGCTCGCTCGGCTATGTCTGCTGATGCGGAGGGTGTCTGTAACGGATGGCTTTGCAGTAGGCAAACAAATGCCTCCAACCTCAGTACCTATGAGGCCTACACCGTAGCCAAACAGCAATTACATCAAGCACCTCCAATAGGTGCCCCCAGATAAGTTGGAAACACTTCCTGGTAACTACCAAAACTCCATGTAGGAAAATTCTGCAAGCTGGAAAAATAAAATCAAGTTCTCTTTGAAGCTGTGGAGAATTCAGGAACTTTCCCATTTCCCAGGAGAACTCTTTATTCCAGAATGAGGTTCTCCATGGCTCTTCCTTCATCCGTTAATCATTCCCCTACATCATTAAAATCTGTCAAATGTCCAAGAGGGAGATGGTATCCATGTGGGTGTTTATGGGAATCAAGTTGGACTTGATCTCAAGTTGGACTTGATCTCAAGTTGGACTTGCTCTCCTGGGGTTATATGGTGGTGTATCTCAGAGCCTTGGGAAAACTAATGGGTTGGGGAGGGATCAGGTAACTCAGCTAGAAAAGAATATAAATTTTTATTATTATATTAAAATACACAGTGATATATTATGGACTAGAATTTAAATTTATTGATTTTTTTTTTAAGATGAAATAGGGGACTTGAAAAAAAATGTTTCCCTGGAGTTTATTACCTAACCTTTGCCTGCATCATACCCCAAACCCTGGGAGGGAGGCTGGGTGAAGAATGGTTCAAGTTTTTCTCCTTTGCTTCGAAAAGGTCTGGTATGCCTTTGTCCTCAAAGAGTTTACGATCTGGTGCCTTTTTTCCTGCTTCCTAGTCTGATAAAAATAGCCTCTATGCACCAGATGCCAGCAGCACCACCCCTAATGCCGTGATTGGGACAATCAAGAACGTACCCAGAGAAGCAGCCACATCGCACAGGCAGATCAGCTTGGTGCTTTGTGACCAACTAGAGGGGTGGGATAGGGAGGGTGGGAGGGAGATGCAAGAGGGAGGGGACATGGGGATATATGTATACGTATAGCTGATTCACTTTGTTATACGGCAGTAACTAACACACCATTGTAAAGCAATTATACTCCAATAAAGATGTTAAAAAAAACAAAAAGAAAACCAATTACGGATTACTAAAAGTAGTTGAATCTATGAAAGGTCCATAAATTCATAATGCTATTGAAACAAATAAATTAACATAAAGTATTCAAAATAGTAATTAAATATTTGAGAATGATGCTTATGATAGGCTATTCTTATGCTGTCATTAATTTTAATAAATAGAATAGTGTTCATTGACAAAAAAGAATGTACCCAGACATTGCCAAAATGTCCCCTGGGCAGCGGGGGGGCGGCAGGGAGGGCAGAATCACCCTTGGCTGAGAGCCACTGGTTTAGATACGCACACCTGGTTGAGCGTACCTAAATGTGCTCTAGATGTATTTCTATGTCTTTAATTCCTGTTCCTACGTATTTCATTACCAACCACACATGTAGGTAAGGACCGTCTCTCAAATCTGCTTGTGCAGCTAGAACTCTCTCCCAAGCTTGGCCTTACTTACTGTCACGTAAAATCAGATCTTGGAGATCTCACAAATGCCTCAAACTCAACACACTTGAAACTGAACCTGTGACTTCCTGGACCCTCCCTCCCCCCCGGCAAAGCTGCCTCTCTTTCAGGTTCCCGATCTCAGAAGCAGCACCAGAAACCTGGGAGTCATCAACTCTCCCGCCCCCCTTTATTTCAAACCATACCTCTGCTCCCCCCACCTGCACTCACCCCTCCAGTCCACTCTTAAGTCCTGTTGGTTCTAACTTCTGGCTTTCTCCTGCATTCTTCCACCGCTTCCCATTTTCAGTTCCCCCACTCTCCTCCCATCCATGCCGCAGACCACGGGCTGTCCTCTTCAGCCTGCCCCGTCCCCCCACCCCAAATCCACGTGTGCACGACAGCCACTCCAGTGACGTATTTGTAAGGATCTGGTCATGGTAACTTCCCTGCTTCTTTATGACCCTCTGGTGGTTTCCCACTGCTCTTGAAAGAAAGTCCAAATGCCCATCGTGGCTGGAGGCTGACTTGATCTGGTCCTGCCGGCCTTGCTGGACTCATGTCAAGCCATGCTCCCTGGGCTTAGGGCAGCTCACCAAGTGTGGCTCACCAGCCCCTCATACATTGGTTCTGCCCACCAGGGACGCCCACCTCTCACTTAATGGACCCGCATTCATCCTTAAGGACTCAAATTGTGCTTGAATTACGTCCCTGGGTGTCATGATCCTCCCTTCCACCCCCTCACCACCACTGTGAGGTACTATTTTTTTTTTTTTTTTTTTTTTTTTGCGTTACGCGGGCCTCTCACTGTTGTGGCCTCTCCCGTTGCGAAGCACAGGCTCTGGACGCGCAGGCTCAGCGGCCATGGCTCACGGGCCCAGCCACTCCGTGCCATGTGGGATCTTCCCAGACCGGGGCACGAACCTGTGTCCCCTGCATCGGCAGGCGGACCCTCAACCACTGCGCCACCAGGGAAGCCCCACTGTACTATTTTGTTTGCTCATTTAATTATGGGTTTTGTCTGCTGGGCTCTGAGCTCTGTGAGAATAGAGACCATGATCGTTTCGTACACCACTGTCTACACCTGTACCCCTGTCTACACCTGCATGCATTATTCAGTATAGTAGCCACCGATCATTTGAAATGAGGCAAGTGTGAATTGAGATGGGCTGGAAGAGTAAAAGAAACACTGGATTTCAAAGATGAAGAACCAAAAAGACATGAAAGGTATCGTGATAGTTCAGATCCATTGGGTTAAATGAAATAAAAAGTCTATCGCCTGTTTCTGCTTACCTTTTTCAATGTGGCTGCTAGAAAATGTCAAATTACTGATGTGGCCCACACTATGTTTCTGTTGGACAGCACCAGTCTAGACCCAGCACGATATAAGGTGTAGAGTAGGGGTTTGTTTTCAGCTGTCTTAATAAATAAAATGAGCAGACATCCTCCAGGCAGATGATCTAAAATGCCAATCAATCAGACCTCATCGCTCTGCTACTTATAAATCCTTTGGGAGCTTCAAGAAGGAATTCAAGGGCTTCCCTGGTAGCGCAGTGGTTGAGAGTCTGCCTGCTAATGCAGGGTTCGAGCCCTGCTCTGGGAGGATCCCACATGCCACGGGAGCAACTAGGCCCATGAGCCACAACTACTGAGCCTGCGCGTCTGGAGCCTGTGCTCCGCAACAGGAGAGGCCGCGATAGTGAGAGGTCCGGGCACCGCAATGAGGAGAGGCCCCCGCTTGCCACAACTAAAGAAAGCCCTCACACAGAAACGAAGACCGAACACAGCAAAAATAAATAAATAAAATTTTTTTAAAAAAGAAGGAATTCAAGCTCCTCACCACCACCTGCGAGGTCCTTCCATACCTGGTCCTGCCCAGGCTCCAACCTTACACAAGTCTTATACCACACTGGACCCTCACATCTTTCTGTGCCTTCTGCCCAGGGTTTACCCTTCCATCACTTCTCTGCCCAGCTCTCTCCGACTGCTCTGTAAGTTCATCTCCAGGAAGCCATCCTTGGGTCCCATGGGATGGGGAAGAAGCCCATTGTATTACAACTCATTCATTCATTCGTTCACTGTGTTAGCTCCCGGGGATCCAATAGTGAGCAGGAGAGATGCTTCCTGTCCTCTGGGAGCTTACAGACCAGCTCCCCCATCAAACTCTGGGGACCATGTCTTTCATCTCTAAAGCCCCATCCCTACCCCGGAGCCTGGTATACAGCACAGGCTCCAAAAATGTTTTCATAGATAACAAAATACCGTACACCCCAATGCTGTGGGTCTCATATGAAAGCATTCCCTGGCAGGTGTGCTCCATTCAAGCCCCAGCCTGGGGTGCTCACCTTCTTCCTTGCTGATGCCCCAGGGGAGAGGGGCCAGCTCAGCCAGGGAGTTACCGGTTAGGCCGGCATTTGCTCAGGGATTACCGGGCCCCTTCCAGAAGACTATTACCTTGTGTCCAAACCCATCAGGCGTGGGAACAGCCCTCCAAATATTTGCTGAGAGTTCCCGACCTTTACCTCCTCTCCCACAGCCCCACAGGGCGGGCACGTGAGCCATGCTTCAGGTGACCGGCAGCCCCAAGCTCGTCCCTCCCCCTTTCTCCCTGCCATCTCTTTGGTATTCAGACCAGGCCTGGCTGCAAGGGCAGTGTCTCTGCTTAGTCACTCTTCATATTAAATAGGGATGCCGGATGCTCTCCCTGTTGATCTGCTAAGGCCATTCTTGCCCTGGGCGGCATCACTTTAATTTGTGCTCTTGAAGCAAACTGTCATAGAAGCTCCGGCTGGGAGGATATTGCTTATATTAAAGACCAGGATGGAGGGGGCAGCCAGCTGTGACCTGCACCAGTGCAGCTCAGGAGCTCTGGGAAAGATGAGCCCATAACTGAACATCTGGAACCAGACACAGGACGTGGAGGGAGGGCCTGTGGTTTCTGGAAGTTCAAAATTCCCCCCCCCACTACCCCATATCAAGATGAGCCACTCCACTAGCCCAAAGACATTGTATGAAGTTCTTCACAGTGTTGGGGGGGGGGTCTCTGCAGGCAAAGCCAAGGGGACAAGGCAGCAAGGTCACTGCTGACCATGAGGCAAAAACAGAAGAGAAACAGGCTGGGCAGAGTCTCAGACCAACACCCCATCCTATCCTGGCAGCAGGTGAAGGGAGGGATTGAGCTGAAGGAGGAGAGAGGCTTCCCTGGTGGGGCGGAGACCTTCAGGAAGAAGACCCTAGAGCTCCTGCAGCCATGGGAACCATGGGTGCTGAGACAGAACCATGGGGGCTGAGACAGAACCATGGGGGCTGAGACAGAACCATGGGTGCCGAGACAGAGCTACCTAAAACATCCAGGAAGCCCAGTTAAACGTGGATTTCAGAGAAACTACACACCATTTTTTAACAACTTTTTTGCGACACCTTCATATATAAAGATTGTATATATCTCTAGCAGATACACACTACTATATATATAAAAAATAGATAAACAAGGTCCTACTCTATAGCACAGGGAACTATACTCAATACCTTGTAATAACCTATAAGGGAAAAGAATATGAAAAAGAATGGATATACATATATATGTGTAATTGAATCACTTTGCCGCACACCGGAAACCCACACAACGTTGTGAATCAACTATACTTCAATTTTAAAATTAAAAACAAATAAATAGCCAAAAATTGTATATATCTAAGCTGTACAGTTCGATGTTTTGATATATGTAGATATTGTGAAAAGATCACCACGGTCGAGCTAAATAATATATCTATCACCTCACCGAGTTACCGTGTGTGTGTGTGTTGAGAGGATTTAAATTAAAATCTATCCCCTTTGCAAGTTTCAACTATACAATGCAGTATTGTTAACTATCATCACCACACTGTACGTTAGATCCCCAGGACTCAGTCAGCCTGCATAAAGATGACTCAGCCATCACGTCCTTTGGCCCAAAGAAAATGGTGGCCTAACCATACGGCGGAATATTATTCAGCCTTAAAAAAGAAGAAAATTCTGCCGCATGTGACAACATAAATGAACCTAGAGGTCATCATGCTAAGTGAAGTGAACCAGACCTAGAAGGACAAATGCTGTGTGATCCCACTCACATGCGGAATTTTAAACAGCGAGACTCATAGAAGCAGAGGGTAGAATGGTGGTTGCCAGGAGTGTGGGTGGAGAGCGGAGAGGTAGAAACGAGGAGGCCTTGGTCAAAAGGCACATCATTTTTTCTTATTGCGGTAAACTATGCATAACACGAAATTTATCATTTTAACCACGTTAAAGTATAAAATTCAGTGACGTTAAGTGCATTCATATTGCTGTGCAACCATCACCAGTTTCTAGTGTTGGGACTTTTTCATCGCCCCAAACAGTAACCCATTAAGCAGTCATTCCCCAATGTCCCCTCCCCTCACCCCAGGCCCTTGGCGACCGCTCATCTGCCTTCTGTCTCTATGGATTTACCTATTCTGGACCTTTTGTGTAAATGGAAACATACAATATGTGGTCTCTACATCTGGCTTCTTTTCCTAGCAAAGTATTTTCAAGAGTCAGCCATACTATAGGGTATATCACTCCATCATTCCTTGTTACGGTTAAGTAATATTCCATGGTATAGACAGACCACATTTTGTTTACCCATCATCCACTGATGGACATTGAATGTGTTCCCGCCTTCTGGCTGTTGCACATAGAGCTGCTATGAACATTTCTGTCTACATTTTTGACTGAACCCGTCTTCAATATTTCTGAGTATATATCTCTGAGTGGAACTGTTAGGTCTTATGAAAACTGCATGTTTAACATGCTCAGGAACTGCTCACAATTCCCACAAGGGCTGCACCATCTGACATTCCCACCAGCCATGTACTGGGGCTCCAGTAATCCTGTGGGGTGCAGCTGGATGGAGAAGGCTCTAAAGGGATGCATGTCAAACATACAGAGCGGGAGTGAGGTCAATATGACCTGTAGCTGTGCTGACCACGGGGCATGAAGGAGAAAGCAGTGCCAAGGATGATGCCTGGTTTCTGGGTGGAGAGTGGTACCATTCGCTGAGGTGCACGTGCTGAGAAGGACCATGTTTATGCATCGACCATGAGTTCAGTTTAGGGCACATTAATATTTTCAGAGTACTCACCCTGTTTTAAGCACTGTTTCCCAGTGCTTACTTCTGTTATTTTATTTAATCATCACCAAACCTTCCAAGTGAAGCTAAGAGAGGATCCATAACTGGCCCAGGGTCACACAGCTGGAGAAGTGGAGTGGGCAGGATTTGAGGGCAGGCCTCCGGGACACAAGGTGTGCGATGCTGACCACAGCATCCTGCTGCCCTCTGAGCCACCTGCCTCGTAGAAAACCCCGATTGTCTCCACCCCAGACGGTGTCACGTGCAATTCTCACTCTCAACCCTAAGAGAGATATCAGCTTCCATCTGTGTTGTTTATACACTCGTGAATTATTTCAAGATCTACCAACGCCCCCTGAAAGTGTTTTATTTTTATAATTAGGGAAAGGATAGACTTTTTTTTAAAGGGGGGAAAAATAAAACCAAACAGGCACAGATGCAGGGGAGGCCCAGGGGCCACAGGACTTCTGTTGGATGAAAGACGCTAAAGTAGGCAGCATCATTCTGGAAAGAGAAAGGCTGAGAACAGACGGGATCAAAGGATGAAACATCCAGAAGCACGTATCTGGGTGAATGTTGAGGAACCCTGCTCGCCGGGACCACAGGAGGGGCCCCCGAGGCTGGAAGAGGTTGTTTCCGGACAAGTCAAAGCAAGCGTTACCTACATAAGAGCTTTGCCATGTCCTCCCCAAACTTGTTACGTGTCTCTGCTACACCGAAAAGCGGTTGATTGTAAATGGAGCCCTGGTTATGGGGAGAACTCCAGGCAGGCACTGGGGCATAAAAGATGGTGTGTCTTGCTACCCTACTAGGCAGGCAGGCGGACCTCGCTAATGGATGGGGCCCAGACTCTGGTGGTGGCCCCAAAGCAGTGTGAAGAATCCTTTTGTAGGCTCCCCATCTCAGCAGCCTGCCCCCCTTTGGCATGCACGATTGACACTTTCTCGGGGTGGTATAAAATGCTGGCAGACACAGCTTCACTGGCCATCCCCTCCTTCCCTCCCACCCCCAGGTTGGCTTCCCTGAGCCTCTTATAGAGAAACAACGGCTATCACCCTCAGAAAACCAAAAAGCCTGTTGAGGGGAAAGCAACAAAAGCCTCTCCCAGGAGGACAGACACCAAACTCTGAGCTCTCTGAGGAGGGCGTGGTACATGAGGGAGGAACCGTCCACGGGAGAAATAAACACTCGTTCACAAGGTAGCAGACAAAGCTCCAGCGCTCCCCGGGTCCAGAGTGGTGTTGGCAGAAAGAAACAAACAGGCACAAGGAGGACGTGGGCCTGATTCCAAATGATAGAGCCACGCCTCAGGTGAACCTGGGCTGCCTCAGCCAGACCCCGCGCCCTCGCCAGAGAGGCCTACGTTCAGTGACTAGTAATTGCGGGGGCCGGGGGGTGGTATATAGGCCCAGCACCCTCATCCCAACTCAGGACTAGTCTAGGAGCAGCTCCTGGGGGCTGTCTGAGGCCTCCACACACACAGCTCAGCTTCTCCCTCCGCCCAGGGCTGCCCCCTCCCTTCCCTCTGCAGGTGGCGATCCCAAGCACACTGCTTGTCTCAGAGTCACCCTGCTCTCGGGGAACCCCACCTGCCTCAGGAATGCTGGTCCCTCTTCTTCCACCCTCCTACTCCCTGACAGCCCCCTGTCATCTCTCAGCTCCACCGCCTCTTCCTCTAGGAAGTCCTCTGGGACTGCCCCTCTTCCCGCCTACAGTCAGGGCCCTGCCATCACTGGCTTTCCCAGCACTCGAGTATGCCCTCCTTGGGACTTTATCTCAGTTTGTGATGACTTTATTTGGTGACTGTCTGAATCTTGCATTCACATTCACAGGCCCCATGGAGACAGGAACAGTACCTGGTTTTCTCCACGCCATATCCTCAGAGCCATCCCATGCCTGGATGTATTTGTTTGATGAACAAGGTCCCTGGTAGTGACGAGGGTCAAGGCTCCGATCCAGGTGGTGTTTCTGGCCTAATGAAGAGCAAGTCCAGACTATGCCATGAGACCAAATCCCCTTTCCTGCAAAGATCTTTCTTCAAAGGTGGGATTTCTCTTCTCATTGATGAATAGCCCTTCTACCAACCCACCTTCCCACCCACAAACGATAGGGAGACCATCACCTTTCCGCTGGGGCCAGAAACAGGTATCTCCCTCCAGGTATGCTGGTCCCCTTTGTCTGGCCCCCCACATCCCCATGACGCCCAGCCCTGGGCTTGGTCCCAACATGGGTACCTTGTTTTTCTTCCTTCGTACACAGGTTACGGGAGGGTAGGAAGCTGGAGGCCCCGCCAGGGCTGAGGGCTCGGCACCTCTCATAATGGGAGGTCAAACGAAATGAAAACCCACCTCCCCTGCCCCATCATCTGAATTCCTACATTGGCTATGACATGGCTAAGGGGAAAATATTGGATTTATTTTTATGAGTTAGTCATCACCCTAAGGCCCTTAAGAGGAACCGTGCGAAGTGAATCCATTCAGAAGGTCGGAAGGTCATTGCTAACTTGTAAAAATAAATCCAATATTTTTCACTCTGTCTTATTAGATTTATATGATGCAGACATCCGAGGGAGGTTTGTTTTAAAAAAAAAAATGGTCATTTTCCAGTGCTACTTAGAGTATTTTTTCCTAGCCTCAACCAAATATCCATTCCATCTCCAGGCTTCCGCTGATCGTTTGGCTGTCTGGCAATTCCTTGATTTAAAAACAAATTTACTTTGAAATGAGTACCTGAGAGTCTTCACACCTCTCCCTTCCATCATTCCACCTCTACGGATACCAGCACCAACGTTTTCTGAGCCTAGAGTAGTCAAACATGGAGGTTGGAAATAAATGAAAATATTTGACGGGTGGTGCCCCCCATAGGTTCAAAAATTCACTGTTTATCTGAAAAAAAGGCAGTAGTGTAGGATCGATGGACTCACTGCCATCACTCAGGAAACCAGCTGTGCTACCCACACGTTTCTCTCTCAAGTTCCCAGGTTGCTTCCGTCTACGCCAGCATCTCCCAGATGAGAATGAGGAGTTACGGGTCACCCGAGGGTTTGTGGGGAAAGTCCGTCGCCCCTCCTGGATATTTGCTCAAGCTGACTCCCCTTCTCTCTCCTTCCTCACTGTCCACACGTTTACTTTCTCTAGCAAGAGTCTGACATTTAATTATAACTGTGTTCTGCACCCAAAGCCTGTCTCCCCTCTATTTGCTAGGGCTGCCTTAACAGAGTACCACAGGCTGGGTGGCTTACACGAGGCAAGTCTATTTTCTTCCAGTTCTGGAGGCTGCAAGTCCAAGGTCAAGGTGTGGGCAGGTTTAGTTTCCTCTGAGGCTTCTCTGCTTGGCTTGCAGGTGGCCGCCTTTTTGCTGTGTCCTCACATGGTCTTGTTCTCTATGTGTGCATGTGTCTGATATCTAAACTTCCTCTTTATAAGGATGACAGCCAGACTGGATCAGGGTCCACCTTAAAGACCTCATTTCAATTTAATCGCCTCTTTAAAGGCCTTACCTCCAAATGCCATCACATTCGAAGGTACTGGGCTTAGGGCTTCAATATATGAATGGTGGGGCGGCGGGAGGGGAGGCAGACAAAATTCAGCTCGTAACACCCTCCCAGGAGAGACACTAAGCTTTTTACCAACAAGGAGTCTCAGTCTTCAAACAGCTTTCAGGCCCCTCACTGCACTCACTCCATATGCTGAAGGGGCTTCGCAAAGACTTGAGTTAAACCTCGGCGATAAGAGAGCAATGATGCGTGAATTATATTTAAGGGACGTGACAGTCCTGTAACCATCATTCTTGTTATTTCATAGCCACGCTTCATATTTTATCTGTGTGCCCATGCCCACATACATTACCTTCTCATGGATTACCTTTCTCTAACTACAAAGCCACTTTGGACAGAAAAAGCAGGAACGGGATTGACAGTGATTTTAATCTGCCAATTACGAATGGTGGGAACACCACAGCCCTATGGTTTGTTATGCTTCGACTTCTTTCTTAAAGCTGAAATTTCAAATTATTGTGTGTTCTCAAGAGAAAAGCCATCCTTCTCTGCTCTGCCTTTCCAAGGCCACTTTGCTGTCCGTGATAAATACCCAAAGCCAGCCAGACTGATCCCGCTCTGCTGGACGGGTCTCAGCTACCCTGGAGAGAGTGTGAGTGAGAACGTGGTCACCAACTATCTGGCCTGCCAGCCCAGGCTCTAGTCTCCCACCCCTTCTGAAGGATTCAGTGGAGAGGAGGGAGACCTCTGGTTGGGCCAGAGGGCTTGGTGGAAAGTAAGTTCTGGAATTCTCCAGTATCTGTCCACCAGCGCTTTAAATACTTACCATGGCAAGCTTCATTCACGCTCAGGAATAGGTTTTTTTTATCAATATATTTTGTTATTGAAGTAGAGTTGATTTACAATGTAGTGTTGATTTCTGCTGTATAGCGAAGTGATTCACTTATACATATATATATATATACATTCTTTTTAAAATATTCTTTTCCATTATGGTTTATTACAGGATATTGAATATAGTTCTCTGTGCTATACAATAGGACCTTGCTGTTTATCCATCCTACGTATAATAGCTTACATCTGCTAATCCCAACCTCCCACTCCATCCCTCCCCCAACCCCCTCCCCCTTGGCAACCACGAGTGTGTTCTCTATGTCCATGAGTCTGTTTCTGTTTCACAGATAGGTTCATTTGTGTCATATTTTAGAATTCCACATACACCATAAGTGATATGATATGGTATTTGTCTTTCTCTTTCCGACTTACTTCACTTAGTATAATAATCTCTGGGTCCATCCACGTTGCTGCAGATGGCATTATTTCCTTCTTTTTTATAGCTGAGTAATATTCCACTGTATATATGTACCACATCTTCTTTATCCATTCATCTGTTGGACATTTAGGTTGTCTTGGCTATTGTGAATTGTGCTGCTGTGAACATAAGGGTGCATGTATATTTTTGAATTAGAGTTCTATCTGGATATATGCCCAGGAGTGGGATTGCTGGATCATACGGTAACTCTATTTTTCGTTTTTTGAGGAACCTCCATACTGTTTTCCACAGTGCCTGCACCAACTTACAAGGAGTAGATCTTTATACAAGAAAAGTAAGCTGCTTTCTAACGGGTGTGATGTGAAGGGTCTTCCTGCCCCAGAATATTCACCCTGTTTCAAAATTCCACCATTAAAAGCCACTCCTTTGATTTAAGGGAAGCGTTATGCTCCATGGAACATTGGATTTATATAAATGACTATCTTGGGTTGTGCAGGAGAGGTAAGGAAGAGTTCTTTAAGGGGAGGGAGAGACTACCTTTCCTTTTACACATTGTCTTCCTAGATCCTAGCATGAGGCCTGCCACATAGGCCATTCAATCAATCTCTCTAGAATGATTGTTTAAATGGCCAGATAAGTTTGGGAAACACCAGATGAAAGCCAACAGGAAGCGCATTTTCTTACTCTGGACCTTCACAGAGTTGTGGGAGCGGATGTGCCTTAGGAAAGGCCAAGAGAGGGAGCTCCGTCGGAAACATGTTTATCTGGGTCTAATATCCCACATGCAGTTACCCGCCAGATCGAGATGCTCTGGTTCTCCGGTGCTGTAGTTTTTATAGATGAAGAACGTCCTGTGTGGTGCAGAGGGAGGACACTAAGAAGCAAGTGAAGGGGCGTGAATCTGATAAAAATGGCCTTTGGGGGCCCCGAGAAGCAGTTGCATAGACGGGGGCCCATGGAAAACCTGGAAACCTGCGGGGTCTCAAAGCCCATTTGAGGGAAATGCCGATGGAGGGCGCTGTCTCTAGTAGGCACCTGATTGAATGGGTTATGGTTACATCAGGGGTGGGGAGAGAACAGAGGGTTTCAGAGGAAGTTGACTTGACTTAAATGTCCATCAACAGATGAACGGATAAAGAAGAGGTGGTATATATATACAATGGAATATTACTCGGCCATAAAAAAGAATGAAATTGTGCCATTTGCAGCAACATGGGTGCAACTAGAGATTATCATACTAAGTGAAGTGAGTCAGAAAGAGAAAGACAAATATCATATGACACCACTTATATGTGGCATCTAAAATAGGACACAAATGAACCTATCTGTGAAACAGAAACAGAATCATGGACAAAGAAAACAGGCTGGTGGTTGCTGAGGGGGAGGGAGTTGGGGGAGGGATGGAGTGGGAGGTTGGGATTAGCAGATGTAAGCTACTGTATATGGAATGGATAAACAGCAAGGTCCTACTGTATAGCACAGAGAACTATATTCAGTATCCTATAATAAACCATAATGGAAAAGAATAATAAAAAAAGAATGTATATATATATATATATATATGTGTGTATCACTGAATCACTTTGCTGCACAGCAGAAATTACCACAACATTGTAAATCGATTATATACTTCAATTTAAAAATAATCAGGGGGAGTTGATTTGCATGGATTTGTCACCAGGTCCCCCGCAGATGTCTAGGGCAGGTAAATCTTCCTGGGACCGGGGAATGAGCAGGAAGTGGGGAAAGATGAGGAGGGAGGAGAGTCAGTAGAGCAGGGAACTGGGGGCTGGCAGAGCCATAGAGGCAGGTAGGGAAGGGGAGTCGGGGCCCCAAGGAACCCTGAAGATGAGGGTCACAGTCACGCCCAAGCCTGACCCTGCTCCCCGGTGCCGTCCAATAAACACAACCTCATCATCAGGAAGCTAAAGTCCGTTCTTCTCATTCTGGAAAAAGACAGAGAGACAGGGAGAAAGAGAGGCAGAGAGACAGAACAGCTCCTGTCTCTCAGAGCTTCAATTTAGCCCTCCCTTTGATGAGCGGCTGGCATGATGCGCACAAAGAACAAGGGCAATTTAAAACTCAGGAAACTCGGCTTTCAATAATTCCCCGCTAGGTTTCCTGCCGCAGAAGAGTAAATAACACAACGACTGCAGACGCTGGGAGCAACATCGCCAATAACAGCTCCATGCTTATGATAACTTTCCCAGTTTTCTGCAATCTCTGCCACTTCTCTCTTGACTTGGGTCTGTATCAGATTTTTTCTTTTTTCCCCTTTATTGAACATCTGCCTTGGGAGCCACTGTCACAAGAAGTAATAAACACATCAATCCAAAAGAAAAAGAGAGGATCGTGCAATCCAAACTACTTAACCAATCAAATGGGCAGCTGGTGGAATGAAACGGGAGGGTGAGAGCTAAGAGACCCACTTCCCAGAGAAGGGATTCTAATGATGGTACCCACCCGCGGCGGAAGATGTACCCACACTGCACCAGGGCTGCCGAATAAGTTAATTGCGGTTTCTAACACTAATTACAGATTTCAACCTTTGTTGAGATTTCAAGCCCTGGGATTAATTTGTAAGTCTTTCATTCAGCCAAAATTTGACAGCTTTTGCTTCCCCTCTGCCTCTTCCCAAATATAAGGGAACAAGGGGAGGATTTGTCTTGGTATAAAGACTTCCTTTCCTTACAAAATAACCCCAAATAATTATATCACCCCTTTCCTTCTTAGCGGTGGATTCTGCAAACATGTACCGGAGAGGGCAATTACGATGTTCACTGCCCCTGAAGGTCTCCCTCTGCACCCAAATAACAACAAAAAGGGAAACAAAAGCATCTTATGTTTTCCAGTTATCGGCCCAGAAATAGTCAAAGATTACTTGCATACAGAACAGACGAAATCAGATCTTTCACTACTGCTTAAAAAAAAAAAAAAATCTTATTACAAATTACATTTAACTCAGGTGTGTATAGTTTGCCAGTCCTTATCCAATTGTAAATTAGACCAGGGCTGCCTGTTGGGAGGGAAAAGTGGCTTTTGAAACATGTCTTATTGACTGGGTATAAATTACCCGCAGCAGATTTGTGAAGCAAATTTGAAGCAGGAGATGCCTCCAGGCATCATCGTATTGACTGTACATTGATATTCAGCTGATTTTAAGGTGAAAAATAAATATTGCTCTAGCAGCAATTAACAAATCATTGCACAAATGGTAAGAATATTGTGTTGTCTAATACAGGGATTTACGATTTTTTTTAAACAATTATCTGATAAGTGCTTAGTTTCCCATGTAGATAAATTGTCTTTAGTTAGCACTCCAAGTCTGTGGATCTGCATAAAATAAAATAATGGTTACGGGCACTCTGCTCATTTTTCTTTAGACTCTAAAAGTGAGATTTTCCCTGCTCCTGAATGAAATGAAAACGCTTCTCTTCAGCCCTGGCAGAACCTGAGTTGTGCCATTTTTAGCAGAGCCCTGGTGGGATATTTGGAAGCTGGAGGGATTCGGGAGGCCCCAGCTGTCAACCCAGCTCTGGCCTCAAGTTGTCATGTGACCTTGGGCCGATCACTTCACTTCTCTCAGCCCCAGTTCCTTCGCGGATTAGCTCATCCCTAAAGTGATGGTGTTCTGATAAACAACCGGCTCTTGGAGGGGGAAGGCCCCTGATTGGTAGTGTTTGCCCATTCCCATGGTGTCAATACTCCCACTGTTGCTGATGTCAAGCCACCGGCTTGACATTACTGAACACATAGTTGGGATGAGATGCCTCAAACCATCTCAGACCAGCTCCAGCTGACCACTGCCCCTAAGATCCCTTCTAGTTCAAGAATTCCATCACTTTACGAATGTAACATACATAGATGGCTCACCAGCTTTCAGAACAGGAATAAAAACAAACTTTAAATGCACATGCAACAAGAAGAGAATTATATCAATACCTTTTCTGATAATTCAGGAATTATTTCAGAACCCTGCAGTATAACAGGGTTATAATAATGAATATCATTATGATTTCTCATTAATAGGATGCCCAGAATATCCAGCTTTTTCCCATTTTGTTCTGTTAGAGGGGGAAAAAACAAGACAATGGCAAAATCATCTAATACAGAGATAATGTCTGTAAGGGTTCCCAGAAATCCTCCAACGAACTGATTTTTTAAAAATACCTTCTTTCCCTTAATACCAAAGTATTATATGTGCAACAAAGAGAATACAGGTGAATTCAGGAAAGCAAAAACAGAAAAAAAAGTTTAAATCTCTGAAGTTACCTCACCCAGAGATTAACGTATCGGTATATTATTATTCAGTTATTTCTTGCTCCTCTCTCTGTCTTACACACACACACACACACACACACACATTTATACTATTTTTACAAAAATGGGATCAAACAAGGTTTTGTGACTTTTTACTTGTTAAACAATGAAAATATTCCCATGTCATAAAATACTCCTGTTTTATTTTTAAGGACTGCATCACGAAGCTTTAATCAATCAATCAATCCTTTATTTTTGGACCTCTAGGCTGCTTCCAGTTGTATGGTAGTGTAAGACCACTGTGTATTTGGTATAACGGACTGAATCTTTGTACAAAGTCATAATGATTGCTGATGAATGAATTTCAAAAACAGGAGACGCTGCATCTACTAATGTACTTGTAAAACAAAGATCAAACTTGTCACTGAAAGAAACCTGTTAGCGTTAACTCTGTATGAGATCAGAGAATACCCATGGTCTAGAGACAGGCCCAAACTGATTGAGTGATGTTGTATGGTTTTATTTTGTTTCTCCCACAAGGCAATGAGGAATCAGTACAGTTGGTTGGTGTCATCTTGTCAGTCATATATCACTGCTCTTCATAAGGATGACCACAGACATGGGGGAAGGGTCCAGGAGGCCAATTCTCCATCCCTCTTCCCATTTCAGAGCAGCTGCCTCAGAAGTAAGTGGAGGAAACCTTACTTCTGTGGACAGTCCACAGAACTGTCCTTGCTTGGAGGAGAGATGGCAGGGAGAGCCAGCCTCCTGCTAATGGGCAGGGAGGGCTCTGGACACTGAAGCTCTTGCAGGCCTGAGAAAAAGGCCACCTGAAGGGCATTAAAAACCCCTCTCTCGCCATATAGACTTACTGCAAGAAATAGACAGCTTTAGGAAATTTCTAATTTCCTTTTGCAATAATATTCAAAGGACAATGACTCCAGAAACTAGAGCAAGCAGGATGAGAAGGAAACAATCTGAAGTAAGGGAAGAGTGAATGGAGAAAAAACACAATTGATTAATTAAAAACCATCATCTGAACAGCAGGTTGGATACTGCAGAAAATCAATTTAATGAGGTAAAAGACAAATTCAAGACATTTTCTTTTATACACATGGGAAAGTTTGAGAGATACCGATTTATAGTGACAGAGAAAAATGATCAAAGATGTGTTTGAAAAACTTAAAGATTGCCACTAACAGAACAAAAATGGGGTCTGTCCTAAATGTTTTTAATTAAAGGAAGAAATTAAAGATTATATGTTTTTTTAAAGGAAGAAGAGGAAAGCAAGTAAGCCTAAAAAACAAAACAAAATAATAGAAAACCAAATGTTAGTCATAATAAGTAAATAGATTAACTATTAAATACAAAACCAGATAAATGAATTAACTCTATTAAATTCAGAGACTCTCAGAGTAAAAAAAAAAAAGCTATTTAATTAGATAATCCTAAAACAAAAGAACTCAAGAGTATTAAATAAGGATATAAAAATTTGAATAATATAATAAGGTTGATTTAATATATACATATCAAATTTTATTCCCTACAAAGGAACACCATAGTCTTTTAAATTTTCCATAGAACATTTGCAATAATTATCTTTTAGCTTCCAATATTAACTATAATCAATAAAAAATGTATACAGCTCCTGACAGGTGGTTTTAAGACTGAGAATCAAACCCAACAATGATCTCCCCCTCATTCCCAAGATCCCAAAAGAATGTTTTGAAGAAATCTAAGAATAAGAAAAAAATGTGTAGCTGTCCTAGAAAACAGAAGAATGCAATTCAGTGGACTCAAGTTTTAAAGAACTTCTGGAAACTGCAGAAATAGACTGAAAAATACTACATCCAGTGACAAAGAGCCTGCCTTGAACGGCAGGCACGGAGGAACGCTGAGAAGAACCTAGACACTCCAGGAGCCCAGGAGAAGCCCTAACACCAGAAGGGCCGGGGTCAGGATGAAGATGATCTGAAGTGGGCAATGGGGCACTTGAACATAGTCCTCTTTAGGATCCCGATGACAATCGAGCCACTACCAGTGATGGGAAGTGTCACCGGGATGAAATAGATGTGCCCTTCCTGATCTCTGGGGCTCCCCGTGGCCCCTGGGCTCTGGCCCCTTGCCCTGTAGACAAAGTGTTGCATGATAAAGACCCACAGAAAAGTCATCAGTGTGTCATACATTTTCAAAGCATGAATTTCTCATAGTCCCCATATGAACAATTCAGCATCTCCATTCTCAGATTCCAAAATGCTGAGTTTAGAGATTTAAAAAAAAAAAATTGGAGGCAGGGGGTGGGAATGGGAAGCCAAGCCATATCTCCATTTTGAAAGTGAAGCCAACTCAGTTTCCTCATTTCCTTTTTGTTGTACTTTTGTTTGTTTTTCCAGAAAAAAAAAAATCTAGGAATTTTTTTTTTTTTTTTTTTTTTTTTTTTTTTTTGCGGTACACGAGCCTCTCACTGTTGCGGCCTCTCCCGTTGCAGAGCACAGGCTCCGGACGCGCAGGCCCAGCGGCCATGGCCCACGGGCCCAGCTGCCCCGCAGCACGTGGGATCCTCCTGGACCGGGGCACGAACCGGCGTCCCCTGCATCGGCAGGCGGACTCTCAATCACTGCGCCACCAGGGAAGCCCTAGGAATGATTTTTGAGTTCTTTTCCAAATTCATACTGAATAAAAATCACATAGTCTCATGTTTCACAAAGTGCTTTGAGACATACATAATTTCATTCACCCCCTCACACTAACCCTTTTAATTAGGTAGCCCAGGTATTATTATGCCCATTTAACAGATGACCAATGGGAAAACTGAGGCCCAGAGAAGTTACATGGCTTTCCCAGAGTGGTAGAGCTGACTCTTGAAACCAGAACTTCTAACTCTAAGACCAGTGTTCTTGTTCCTTCACCAATGACCATAATACCTTGACCTAATAACCTTTATGAAGCAAGAGCCTTGGCCACATTCATGGGAGCTGAGATGGTTCTAAAAGAGTGACCAGAACTAACAGGAGCAGCTAACACGTGAGCTTTTCTGCTGAGAGCTCGCCCTGGTCTTTGACTCATTCTTTCCTAATTAAATGGGAGTGGTGGGAGTGGCCACCGCTCCTACCCTGTCCCTTTCCAGGTAGCCTGTCTCCTGGTCCACACTCATGGGAGCCGCAGAAGATGCAACGGGCAGCCCATGACTCCAGCAGAGGCAGCCCAAGTGACTTCACTGCGAAGGGGCCTGGAAATGGGTAGTCAGGGGCCCTGGGAGGGAGGGTGTCTGCCCTCTTAATGCAGATGAGGTCTCCAAACCTCTCCCACGAGACTTGCCCGTGGCCGAGGACAAGGCTCTCTGAACTCTGGAGCTGGCTTTTTAGTTCAAGGCTTGGCACAAAGATTTATGTTCCTGGGCCGACAGTACTCACCATCCATCACGATTAGTTACAAGAAAATCTCTCTTTGTGTTTTTAAAAGCCCTTCGAGTTACATTCCATTATGCAGTTAACATATCGCAGATGGTAGGGCCATTGTTCAACCAGGGAACCATTTTTTGATCTCTGAAAAGGAGGGCAGGGAACGAGCACTTGACCTCCCCAGAGGCCCTGGAAACCCGGAGCCCAGAGTAGAGGAGAGAGAACAAAGAAGGGGGGACCCCAGCTCACTCCCGAGGACTCGGTGGTAGGGCTGAAATGAGTGGCTGAACAAAGCAGAAGGGCTTGGGTTACCGGCCTTTTTCTTGAGGGAACTGAACCTGGGTGCCCTCTGGTCTCTAGAATATCCAGTCTGTCTTCTCCTCTAAGGCAGGCACTCTCCCAGGCTGGTTCATATCTGACTCATTCAATTCATGTGGGATCAAAGTCCCTGCTGGGAACTCAGATGATGAGAAGTGAAGGGACAGTTATATGTGGTCCCCCACACTGCTCCCTACCTCCTCCCATCACTGCTCTCAATAAATGGCACGAGCTGCTAGCCCAGGGCTTGCGGCAGATTTTGTTCTGCTCCCAGATAGTCACTCCCCTGCTGCAGGAGGGTTCTGGGGTCCCGTTCCCCAGCTGAGACTTGCAGTGTGCCCTGTGGGAGGAGTACACAACCTGCCCTTGACACTGACTTGGCCACGTGACTTGCTTTAGCCAATGGCACATGAGAGGACGTGAGGTAGGCAGAAGTTTTCCAAGCCACGTGTGTTTCTGCTTGTTTTCTTCCTTTTTTTCTAATCTATCCAGAAGATAGGCTGCTCCTTCAGGCTGGATCCTGCAATGAAATAGATGTGTTTGAAGCAGATTCAGCAACCCACAGTGACCTTCAGTTGACATGGGACCTAAGTGAGAAATAAAACTGTTTTTAAGCTACTGAGATTCTGGGGCTGTTTGTTACCGCAGCATAACTTAGTAAAATTGGAAGAATTCAGACCCCAAATTGAGGGGTCGTCCTTGATTACCTTCTTTCACTCAGCCTCCACATCCATCTGCACCAAGTCCTACCATCTCTACCATCAAGTCTGTCTCAAAACTACCCACTTTTCTCCATCCCTACGGCCACTATCTCCATCCTTTGCTTACTGGACCACTCAGCACTCTGCTCCCAGCTTGCATTCTAGCTCTTCTCCCATCATTTCTCCACTCAGCAGCTGGTGTGTTTTTCAAGCAGTGAAAATCAAATGATGCCTCTCTCAATATTAAACCCCCTTCCAAGATTTCTCATAGTTTTTTACAAGAAAAGTCTAACTCCTCGTCCTGCCCACAGGTTCCGTGGCCCAAGCTCTTCACGTCTCTCCACTACAGCTCAGACTTCTCTGCTCTCTCTTCCTCAAACATGCCCATTCTTTTGCCATCCCCAGATCTCTGCCTGGAATGTTCTTCCCCAAATCTGGCTACGTCTCCAGGGATCAGTACAAATGTCATCTGCTCAGAGAGGTCTTCCCTGACCAACTTCCCCTCCCCCCGCCAGCTCTATTTCAGCACAAAGGTGGCTCTCATCCATTTATAATTATCTTGTTTGCTGGTGTATTTACTTTCTGTCTGCCCCCTACACTCCAGAATAGAATGTAAACCCCATGAGAGAAGGGACAATTATCTTCTCTGATGCATCCCCAGTGCCTGGCACACGGGTGCTTGACAAATATTTGTTGAATAATGTCTAAATAAATGGAATGACTTTAGTCAACCTTCTCATTGTATGGTTGAAGGAACCAGGAACCGATTCCCAGGGAGTCTGTGTCTGGCGAGGACCCCCACTGTCCCCTAGTTAGCTAATGGCATCAGCTGTAGAAGAACCCAGATCTCACGACACCATCCAATGCCAACCCCATCCAATACCAACCCCATCCAATCAACGTTTTCCTCTCTATGTCACCCCTCTTCTCCTCCTCCTGAAGCTCTTTAGTCTCCTTCCCTTCCTTGTCCCTGTGCGTAACCTTCACTGAGATCAGAAACTTCTTCCCTATGTTTAATATATAGCCCTCAAGCAGCAGCTTATATCCCGATGAACTCAACCACTGACCTATTAAGAATCTGGCAAAGGAAATGGCCATGCCTCCATCCCTGTAAAAAGATGGTACTAATAACAGCTAACTTCCTTGAGCACTTGCAGGTATTAACTCATTTAATCTTCTCAGCAACCTAAAGGTAGAGGCTATTATTATCTTCGTGTTTCGGTGAAGACTCAGAAGCACAGAATGGTTACCTAACTTACCCAAGGTCACACAGCTAGTGAGTGGTGGGCCTGGGATTTGAGCAGCCTGGCTCTAGAGCCTGGGCACGCACCTACTGTGCCATCCTGGCCAGATCAGTGGCGTGTGGGGCTCTCGCAAGGCACATTCAACCAGAAATAACACCATCAGTCAGTACAGCTTCAAAGAAAATATACACATGTTCAAAATCCAACCACACTTCTTCCTTCCCGTCTCAAGGTTCCTGTGATATTATGAAAAAAAAACATGGACTCTGAAGGCGGACAAGCTGGGTCAGCTGTCATTTACTGAGTACTGACTATGTTCCAGGCACAGAGCTACGGACTTAGCGTGTGTTATCTCATTTGACAGAGGAGGAAACTGAGGCTTAGGAAGGCTGAGCACGTTGTATAAACTCACAGGCCGAGAGAGAACATTCCAGCTCAGGCAATCTGACTAAATGACTGTGGTCAAGACACTCAGTCCCTCTGAGTCTCCTGCAACTCCATCTACACAGTGATCCAAACGGATAACACACACTCACAAAACACCCACAGCACTGAGTGGCACCTAGCAGACCATCAGACGGTAGCTGAAACATAGCGAGGAGGCTGGCCCGCCACTGGGCACAGTTGCTCATTAGAAATAACTGTCTCGGCTCAACTAGCAAGCAGCCGGGGATTTCACAGACTCCTGAGAAAAGTATTGATCCACTAACGACCCACCTAAATCGCTAGAAAGCCATCTGCAAACAAAACGCACTTGAGAAATCAGTTGTCACCAGCTCCGTGAACCTTCGTGGCCGGTGGGGTCAGATGGCGAGCTTCATTCCCTAATGTTGTGGCTCCCCCCCGCCCCCCGCCCCTTCCTGAGCTTCTGAGCTCACTGGTGAACAGCTTTGGGAACAGGCAGCTAACCTTTTCAGACCCTCCACCTCCCAGCTAAAAAGGAATCGAGCCCAAGGTGACCTCAGAGAGCCCCAAATCAGATTCATTTTCTCTAAGTCCTAATAAATGAGAAGGAGGCAGAGTGTTTCATCTCCCGCTTATCAATTGTATGATCCATCCTGGGGACGCGGCCACGAGGCTGGGGGCATGACAGATCCATCTCATTAGGCGGCGAATTCATCTTACTTTCCATGTCCATTCGAAGTGCCTTCTCAGCCCGCCCCTGCCTTGTCTCCCTGTCACTACGTCTCTCAAGGGCACATCCGCTGGCCAAGCCACAAGGAGGTGGACTTAAAGGACCCCACTTGGAAAACACCAGGGGTCCCTCCTTGAAAGCCTTACTTTATTTATTCTCAGTACAGATCTGGAGCTCTGGCTGTGCCCGGGATGCTGGTTGGAAGCTGGCAGAGGGACCTTAGACCCCACACGTCAGATGTCAGATGAGGAGAGCGAGTTGGCGTCCCTGAGTAGACCACGGGCATCTCCCAAATTCCAGACTGCCGCCATCTTCCCAGGACTCCTGCTGGGTCCTTCTTGCTCTGGGACAGGCTGGGTTTCCAGGTCTTAGTCGCGGCATGCATGTGGGTTCTTAGTTGTGGCATGCATGTGGGATCTAGTTCCCCGATCAGGGATCGGACCTGGGCCCCCTGCACTGGGAGCTCAGAGTCTTACCCACTGGACCACCAGGGAAGTCCCTGTCTCTATCTATTGTTTAAGGAGTTTGAAAGCAAATAGGAACTAGTTGCTCCTCTCAAGTGAGGTAAAAGAGAGCTCTATTGGCTATCACCCCAGCCCACAATTTATTCCCTGAACATCTTCCCTCCCTACCTTGGGAGCAGCTTTGCAGCTGTGTCTGCAGTGCAAGCCCTCCGTGTCCCCCCTCAAGAGCATTTTGAGAGCCCTGGTCAGCTCAAACAGGAAAAGATCCTTCCTTAAAATAGAGATGTGCAGTTACCATCTGAATGTTGCTCAGTCTTGTCTTAGACAGGAAATTAAAGGGGCTCGTAAAAGCCTTTGGACAGATAGGACACCAAAAACACAGGCAACCAAAGGAAAGAAATAGATAAATTGGGCTTCATCAAAATTAAAAATGTTTGTGCTTCAAAGGGCAGACTCGAGAAGGTGAAAGATAACCCACAGAACGAGAGAATATTTGTAAGTCAATATCTGATAAAGGACTAGTATCCAGAATATGTAAAGAGCACATAACTCAACAATAAAACTGGAAATAACTCAATTAAAAGGTGAGCAAAGGGTCTGAGTAGTCATTTTTCCAAAGATAATATGCAAATGGAGAATAAGTACATGAAAACATGCTCAACACCATTAGCTGTTAGGGAAAAGTAAATCAAAACCACAAGGAGATACCACTTCATATCCGTTAGGACAGCTATCAAAAAAAAGACGGATGATGATAAGGGTTGGTGAAGATGTGGAGAAACTGGAACCCTCATAAACTTCTGATGGGGATATAAAACGGTGTAGCTGCTTTGGAAAACAGTTTCGCAGCTCCTCAAAAAGTTAAACATAGCGTTAATACATGAACAGCAATTCCACTCCCGGGTATATATGCAGGACAACTTGAAACACATCCACACAAAAACTTGCACACAGATGTTCATAGCATCATTATTCATACGAGCCCCAAAGCGGAAGCAACTAAAATATCCACGAATTAATGAATACATAAACAAAACGTGGTCTATCTCTACAATGCAATATTATTCAACCGTAAAAAGAATGAAGTACTGATACATGCTACAACATGAACAAACCTTGAAAACATTATGCTAAGTGAAAGACGCCCAGAAAAGTCCACATACTTTATAATTCCACTTATGTGAAATGTCCAGTATAGGTAAATCCATAGAGACAAAATATTGATTAGTGGTTGCCAGGGGCTGGGGAAAGGGGAGAGTGGGCATGACTCCTACCGGCTATGGGGTTTCTTTTTGGACTGATGAAAATGTTCCGTTATATAGTGGTGATAGTTGCGTGACTTTGAGAGTGTACTAAAAATCACTGAATGGTACACTTTAAGAGGGTGAATTTTATGGTATGTGAATTATATCTCGATTGAAGAAAAACTCTTTGGCAGTGATTACAAGGATCAAAGTCGGACTTAACCTAGAGAAGGATACAACTGCTAAGTTTAACAGATCCCAAGAAGGCGATGGAAGTTACTGTAAGAGCACGAGTGGGGGCATGGCACTGGCCAGAGCTGAGTGTGGGGAAGTCTGCTGGCGGACGGAAGGGAAGGGATGGAGCGAGAGGGTCAGCCAAGCTGCCGCTGTCTTCCCAGGCTAGTGGTCCAGTCATAAACGAAACAGAATTGAGTCTTTAAAGACAAAGTCAACTCCTTCTGCTTCCACTTCATGTAAACCCCAGTGAGCTTAAGGAAGATCAACAAAGCCTTCTGTGTCCTTTAAAGCCTCAGGCACTGAGGATCCCCTGAGAGCATCAGTTTCGTCCAGGACCCACACGAAAGTCTGGAAATTAAGAATCGTGGTGATCGGCCCAGTTTTGACTTCACTGGCTGTACGACCTGGGGCAAGTCATACAACTGTTTTGGATCTCAACCTCCTTCCTTGAAAGTGAAGAAATTGGGACAGTTGATTTCCAGGGTCCTTCTAGCTGTAGAATACCAGGATTCTGTAACAGAAGTCCCAGAGCAAGTGACACTTCTCCTGTTTCCTGACGTCTCGCTTTCTGAATTGGTCTTTGATCATGAATCATATTGTGTGGTTTCCATCCTATTCCTTTTTCCTACGCAAACTGGGCTGGAGGTTTGTCCAGGACAGAGTCTTGAATCCCGCACAAGACCTGGCAGGAAGTGAAATTCTCGGTAGTTTTTCAATGAATGCCTGTTGGCATTGAGTTGAAAAGTTCTTCAGGATTCAGTCTGATGACCTGGTTCATATCTCCGTGCAGTTGTGGAGAACCTGGCCACTATAGGTTGAGAATTAGGAAGTATTAGCGGGGGGGTCTGAGACTGGACCCCAATATTTCTGAACTCTTGGTAGTTCCAAGAGTGGACACTGGGACTGTCCTTTGGGGTAACCCCCATTTTTGGAGGGACCGCTTGGTGGGTGAGTTTATTCATGTAGAGGTAAGGAAAGACCCTCCTGTGCTGTGGGAATGGAGTCACCCAGAGACACATGCTTCAGAAGAAATGCTAAGACATCTGCTTCTTCGTATCAAAGGCTGGCTTCATGAAGGACAGGGCTTACTTCTGCAGATAATTATGGTATTAACCAATTAAAACAAAATCCTTTCCCTTGAAAGGGGTCAGCAGTGAGGCCTTGGGGCTGGAGATGGGGAAAGAGAGAACCATTAGAAAGGAGCTCCTTGCCTGGGAAGAAAATCTAGCACCTACAATATGGTGGCAAAGTGGGGAGGGGTAAAGGGGAGAGGTGGCAAGTACACCCCCCTGGTGAATTTGAGAGGCTGCTGGCTTCTGGGTGCAGAGAATCCAGGTTTCAGCGTCAGGTTTTCCTTCTTGGTGTTGGTCCCGGTACTTATCATCAACCTTGACGCAATCCTTGTTCATCATTGCTATGCAACCTCTGCTTTCTTATGAGGATCTATAGGATGGATCCTCGTCTTCCTTTGTGGGCAGGAAACTAAAAGAAAGTGTATTTACCCAGGAAGGGTCTTCTTGTGGCAGGAGAATATGCAGCCCTGAGACCTCAGGAGGTACCCAGGAGCAAAGCAAGAGGCATCTCAGGTGGAGTGGAGGTGGGGCAGGCAAAGCAGGGGTCTACACTTAGCAGGGCTCTTACCCACAGATACTCTAGAGGAGAAGGGGTGGTGAGAAGACTGCCTATCCTGGTAGCTGTCGGTGCCACAGAAGGCAGCCCACCCTGTCCCACTCCTTAGACCCACAGGTCTGGCGAGGCCACCTCCTGTAACTGGCCTTCAAACAAAGGCAAAAGCAACCAGAGCTACTTAGGAGCAAACAGATGACCAGAGCTGGGGAGTCCAACCCTTCTGCAGCCCCAGTTTCATTGGCCACAGCTCCAAGGCTGGACCTCCCACAGGTGGCAGGAAGCAGCATCCCCAGTGTCTGGGTCCCAAGGCACCCTGCTAAGGAGCCACAGTGCCCCTCTGGTTGTCACTCGGGAGCACTGCCAAAGCCAATGATGTCACAGTTGAAGATGGAATCCGACAGACCTGGCTGACCAGACACCCTGAGCCTGAGTCTCCACAGTGGAGCCTTAGCCCCACTCTAAGTGCCCACATCAGTCCTCCAAGATTCTGCACACACCCATCACTTGTCAGAGTCTAAAGAACATCTCAGAATGTTAGGAGCCCAGTTAAAGGCTTAGTTCCAATAAAGATGCTGAGTTTTATAGCTGAGCTTTATGGGGTCACAGGGAAACTTCCGGATAAAGTCATATAATCGTGCTGTCACTTAAAAAACGTGGAAAAGAATACAAAAGATATATATATATATATACATACATACCTATATATATCACTTAGCTGTATAGCAGAAAATAACACAGCATTGTAAATCAACTATATTTCAACTTAAAAAAGGGGAAAAAAGGATTGGGAATTGGGATCCACTACTGACGGGGTTTCTTTTTGGTGGGCGGTGATGGAATCAGATAGAGGTTCTAGAATAAGATAGTGATGATGGTGGCACAACATTGTAAATATACTCAAAACTACTGAATTATACACTTTAAAATGGTTTATAAGGTGAATTTTATGCTATGTGACTTTTATCACAATTTTTTTAAAAAGACTAAGAAACTCAATTCTAAAAATAAACCAAACCAAACCCCAAATAAAGAGCACATCCAAGAGAGCCTAACTCCAAATACAGCAAACGGAACAGCAGCGCAATGACTGGATGGCGTCATGACTCAGGATGTGGTTTGTGGGAACGAGGCATCCTTTCTGTGAGGCATTCTTGTCTGTGTGATTTCTGGGGTGCCTCAAACATCTCCCGTACAAAGTTTCAGTATAAGAAGATTAAAAAATTCTGAAGATGGACAGTAGTGATGGTTGTACATCAATGTGAATGTACTTAATGCTACAGAACTGTACACTTAAAAATAGTTAAACTGGTAAATTTTATGCTATGTATGCTTTGCTACAAAAAATTTTTCCTAAAAAGGAAAGGAATTCAGTAACTGAAAAGTAAGCTTCCCTTCCCTTTCCTCTAGGAATAGAGTTACGATCAGAATTCAGATGAGAGCAGGAGGTGTGTCAGTTGGGATGGGCTAGGTTATGCTAGGTAACAAACACACCCTAAATTTCTCATTCATGCTACACATCCATCATGGGTTATCAGGGGGACTCTGCTCATCCTAATTCAGGGACTCTAGTTGACACAGCAGCACATGCTGGAGGGAAAAGAATGTCCGAAGGGCCTTGCTTCGTATGTGTGAACATACTCGAGATGATTCACCTTTAAAAATTAGAATTTAGAATTTTTCAAAAGATGAATTTTCAGATCAGTTTAGGAATCACTGATTGTCCATTGACTGGTTATTAAGGCAAGTGGACACACTGGCGGGGAGGGGACAAAGAGCCAGAACTTTTTCTCACATCATTCACCAAGATAGATGTTAGATGAATTAAAGACTTGAAGATAAAAACATAAAACAAAACAAAACAAAGCACCAGCAGAAAACAAAGAGTAATTTGTGATAGGGAGAGCTTATAGGACAGAAACAAAAAAGAATAAAGGAAAATATGAACAGATTTGACTATATTAAAAATCCAAATGTTCATATATGATAAAATACATCGTATACGATAAAAGATACCATAAACAACATTAAAAGACACATGATAGACCAGAAGACAATATTTGTGACACATACAAGGGAGGAGTAATATCCAAAATATATAAAGAAATCTATTAAAAAGGACTGATTTTTTTTTAAAATGGCAAAGGATAGGAAAAGGCAATTCTCAGAAGAAGAAATTGAAATGACCGGTTTGCATATAACGCATGCTAAAAATACCCTTCCTTAACCCTCTCTTTTCTTCTTTTCTAATACAGATTAGTTGAAACAGAAAAATGGTCTACCCACAGTGTCCACTGTGTCTTCACTCTTAAATCCACTGCAATCAATCTCCACTGAAACCTCTCTGGCAAATGTACCAGTGGGATCTGTTTGGTTCCCTGAAGGACCAGGTGTATTTGGGAAACAGGAAGCACCATTCCTTTGGAACCAGAGGCTTGGTGGGACTCGGGGAGGAGAGGAGTTGGGTGCAGAGATGGGAGATGAGACTCGAAGGGTGTTTTGGTATCCGATAGGGCTGGGTCACAAGTGTTTATTCTTTTAGAGGTAGCTGGTTCTGGCCACTGCTGTGGATAACAGACTAAAAGGGCCAAAACTGGAAGAGAGACCCCTGGGAAAGCTGCTGCCATTGTCCCAGGGGAAATAGCAAGGAGCCGAAATAAGGGGTCAGCAAATAGAGAAAGACAAGGCTGTCTTGTCTGAGGCTGTCGTGAGGCTGAGGACTCATCAAATGGAGGGATGGAGAGTATACAGTGAGGACCAAGAAAGAGCTGAGGACAAGCCCCAAGGAGTGCTTCAGAGCAGCGTGGCCAAGTCACAGAGAGAGAGACAGAGAGAGAGAGAGACAGAGAGAGAGAGAGAGAGAGAGAGAGAGAGACTCCAGGCCTGAGGGCACCTTTCAGAGACACTTATTCATTCACAAGGCCTTCCTATTAACCTCTAGATTGTTTTTAGGTTTTAAGAAAGACCAAGAAAAGAAAAGCATTAATCATTAAGAAGTAGTATGGTTTTTCCAAAGGGCCTGTCTGCCAATATGTTACAATAAATGAAAATCTAGACACCTAAAAAACATTATTTGGGAAGATGTTTGGCCAAAAAAGAAATCCAAATTAACTATCTGATGTCCTATGTAATAAGTCTTTAAATATTTTATAGGATCCCTCTTCCTTCAAACATAATCTTTATAAGCCAGCCGTCTACTCCGCTCCTATCCTCTGTAGGAAGCAGTTGATCAGAGATCACAGCCTGTCTTTTCTGCAGCCTGAGTCCGGTTAATTGTGGATTTGATTCAAATGATAGAAGTGTTGGCAGAATGAGTCCATCTTCACCGCATTGATCCCCTCCCTCCAGCCCCTTACCAGCTGGGAGCCCTCCTGAAAGAACAATAGATTTATACTATGAGCAAAACAAAGGAGTCAGGAATGAACAGCTCTTGGAAATAAGTAGGTCAAGACACAATCAATTTCCAAATCTAAAATTATGTTTGAAAAATGTACCTTTAATACTGGAGTCGGCTTCGGCCCTGTGGGGCAAAGCATGTAAAGTTTAAAGTTCCTGAGTGGCTGCTTTATCAGGTAGCCTGAAGTTTACCCTGGAGGTCAAGCAATAAGATGGAAACAAAAATAATTTAACAGTTTTGCAGTTAGTTTAACCCAGCAACGGCTTCTTAAATGGCATTCACCTTCCTGGAGCTTGCCCTGCTCATAAAGCCACAAGATGCATTTCAAAGCTATGAATTTGCTAAATAGAACTTCATTTCCTCTTCTTATTAGAGGTAATTAAATTTATTAGATGTCAGTAAAAGCCTTGTAAACAGAAAATATGAATGCTTATAAAAGTCTGCCCTCTCTTTGCAGCCTAATAATTAAGATGCAGTGAGAAAGCAGCTAATAACAGCTCATAATTTATGACGTGTCATTCACCCCCGAATTTGAGACATATTGTGGAGGTATTACAGACTGAAATGAAAATAATACCCACCGAAACACATTATTTATTAAATACATAACCACTTAGAGAAATAAACACATCACACACAGAACTTGATATTTCTGATGGAAACAGTATATACATCATCTCCTGCTTTGGATATATTACCCATCAAGTCAAATCCTTAAATCAAAATCACAACTTGTTTAAATGCAAACGGCCCGTGGCAGCCCAGCAAGCCCCAAATTTCCACTAGACTTTCACCTTGATGTCAGTTTTCAAAGACTGAGTCACTGTGAAGGTTTTTCATTATGATTGTTTTTAACGTTCTCGAAAGAAAAGAAATCCCCCGGCAAGCATTAGAGAGAGAGAGAAACAGGAGGAAAGACAAGGAAAAGATTCTAAGCAGAAGAACAGGGCTCATAAATTAACAAAAACATTATCCACCCTCCAGCACAGATGAACTTAGAAGCAACTGCGGAATCGATGCCTCCACCCCGATGATGCTAACCCCAAATGGAATCTCTTTTTATTGCAATTTAATAATGTACTTTACATCTTTATCAGCAGTCTGGCTGGAGCTCGTACTTTGAGCTCTTTGGAATAAATGGTGATGGAAATTTTAGATGCCACTTTTCATCAATGCAAAGAGGCCCTTGGTTATAAGCTACACTGTTATTTTATGTACCGCTACGAAAGACAAAATAAAATGCTGCTAATTAAACTATGACATGCCGTCATGAGATGCACTCTGATGTCAGAGACGTTAAAACTGAAAGAAAAAAAAGCATTTTAGAATTCACTCAATACAATCCATAAAACTAAATGAGGTAAAGATTAACATCAATCTTAAAATTGTTATTTTGGTTACAGTATGTGAATCATAGCTCAATAAAGCTGTTATTTTAAAATGTTATTTTGGACCCAATGCTGAAAATCCTAATACTCAATCGTATAGAAGGTGGTCAAGAAAGACCTCATGTTGAAGGTGACAGTCGAAGAAGAAGGACCTAAAGAAAGTGAGGGAGCTGTGTGGGTATCTGGAAGAAGAGGGTACCGGCAGAGCCAAGAGCAGGTGTAAAGTCCCTGGGGTGGGTGAGAACTTGTGCAGGGAAGCCAGAGTGAATGATGCAGAGAGAGATAACCAGGGCAGGAGTGCAGGTGGAGAGGGTCATAGGAGATGAGATGAATGAGGTGACAGCAAAAATAAACATTTCACGCCTAAATTTATCCAAAAGAGACATACATATGGCCAAAAAACACATGAAAAGATGCTCAACATCACTAATTATTAGAGAAAGGCAAATCAAAACTACAGTGAGGTATCACCTCAAACTAGTCAGAATGGCCATCATCAAAAAACTTACAAAAAATAAAAGCTGGAGAGGGTGTGGAGAAAAGGGAACCCTCCTACACTGTTGGCGGGAATGTAAAGTGGTACAGCCACTGCCACTATGGAGAACAGTATGGAGGTTCCTTAAAAAACTAAAAACAGAACTACCATATGAGCCAGCAATCCCACTACTGGGCATATACCCTGAGAAAACCATAATTCAAAAAGAGTCATGTACCACAATGTTCATTGCAGCTCTGTTTACAAGAGCAAGGACATGGAAGCAACCTAAGTGTCCATCATCGGATGAACGGATAAAGAAGATGTGGTACATATATACAATGGAATATTGTTCAGCCATAAAAAAGAACAAAATAATGCCATTTGCAGCAACATGGAGGGGCCTAGAGATTGTCATACTGAGTGAAGTAAGTCAGACACAGAAAGACAAATATCATATCGTTTATATGTGGAATCTAAAAAAAGGGTACAAATGAACTTAGTTACAAAACAGAAGTAGAGTAACGGATGTAGAAAACAAACTTATGGTTACCAGGGGATGGTGGGGGTGGGGGGGAGGAAGGGATAAATTGGGAGATTGGGATTGACATATACACACCACTATATATAAAATAGATAACTAATAAGAACCTACTGTATAGCACAGGGAACTCTAGTCAATACTCTGCAATGGCCTATATGGGAAAAGAATCTAAAAAAGAGTGGATATATGTATACGTATAACGGATTCACTTTACTGTACACCTGAAACTAACACAGCATTGTAAACCAACTCTACTCCAATAAAAATTAAATTTAAAAAAGTTTCCTCCAGGGGAAAAAGGTTTCCTCCAGTTTTCTATGAAGTTGAACAAAAACTTTAAAAGAATATTCTTTAAAAAATTTTTTGGGGTGTGGGTTACTTATCAATTTCACACCAAAACCCTACCTTAGTAGCTTCTTGAATGGTTTATGAATCAGTTGACCTTAGCATCCCTGCCATCTTTACAGGTGGTCCCATCCAAAGCAGTTGACAACTTTGTTCAGAGGGGACATGGTCATTAGACCACCGCCACACTACAAAGCGCTTGGACTGCTTTCAAAGTGCTGGATTCTTGAGACAGTACATTTGTTTTTTCATAAGGGATCAGAAATTGCTCTTTTATACAATAATGCTCATGGAAAACCTGACGCCCTTCCCTAGTTACTCCCCAGCACTAAAGAGCAAAGTTTCTGCCTCGAAAATCTAGGTTTCTCTTTTTTGAGCAGTTACTCTGCGTCTTGCACCATGCTAAGAGCTTCGTGCACTCTCTCTCTTTTGTTTAAATCTCAAACAATCCTATGTCACAGGTGCTGTTAGTAGTCCCATTTTTTTTTTTTTTTTTGCGGTACGCGGGCCTCTTGCTGTTGTGGCGTCTCCCGTTGCGGAGCACAGGTTCTGGACGCGCAGGCTCAGTGGCCATGGCTCACGGGCCCAGCCGCTCCGCGGCATGTGGGATCTTCCTGGACTGGGGCACGAACCCGTGTCCCCTGCATCGGCAGGCGGACTCTCAACCACTGCGCCACCAGGGAAGCCCAGTAGTCCCATTTAACAGAAGGGAAGCTGGGGCACAGAGAGGTTAAGCAACTTGCCCGTGGTCACACAGCTCTGTGTGTGTGTGTGTGTGTGTGTGTGTGTCTGTGTTTGTGTGTGTGTAGTGGAGGTCTGCTGGGACTGGAATCTGGGTATGATTTCCTCCAAAGCCCAGGTATCTAACTACTCCGCTATAAAGCATTGCTCTTATGTGGCGGTGGCTGGAAGTAACTCTGGCTCCTGCCTTTACCAGATCTGGTATCTTCTATGCTTGGTGGAACCAATAACTTGGATGGAATTGAGAATGGTGCCAAGGTCAACCTGGGAAAGAGAGGTTAAGTGCTCAGGCTCTGGAGCTAGACTCCCTGGGTTGGAATCCTGTCTTTGCCAGCTACAAGCTGTGTGATCTGGGGCAAGTTATTTAGGCTCTCTGTGCCTAAATTTCCTCACCTGGGAAAATGGAGTTAAACAATAGTAACTACCAGATGGGGTTGCTGTGAAAATTTTGTGAGACAGTCATGTGAAATACTTAGAACAGTGCCTGGCCTATATGGTAGTATTGTTTCTGGCCATGGGTTTCAAAGGACACAAGAGCACAGTCTAGGCCCGTGTATCCCAAATATGTTTGGTTAAAAGGTCATTTCAGATTATTAGATGTGCCTGTGACCTTGTCTGAAAGTCTCATCCAATGAATGGGGAGAGGGGTCTCCTTCCAGAAGGATTCATGAGGACACGGCAGCAATGCCCAAGGGAAGCCAGATTCCGAGGGATGGGTGTTGTTCTAAGGTACAAGCATGAGCGACCTATGAGTCTCAAGAGTGCAGTCACATCTTATGTACAAGAAATCATTTACAGCGACAATTACTCTTGAGAGTCCCCTAGGGAGGTGGCACATTGGAAATACGCACACTACCTTTTATTTTGTCCAGCCAGGCCAGTTTTTAAAAATCTTTTTATTTGGGAACAATTATAGATTCACAAGAAGTTACCCCCTAAATATACAGGGGGTCCTCTGTGCTCTCTAGTCAGTTTCCCGGGATTGTAACACCTCTGATAACTGCAATACAATATCAAATTGTCCTATAACATCAAAACCAGGAAACTGATCTTGCTACAGTCCACAGGGTTGATTCAGATTTCAATAGTTGTGTGTGCATGTGTGTAAACAGTTCTACACAATTTTATCCTGTGTGTAGACTCACGTGAGAGCCCCCCACCAACAATCAAGATACAGAACTGTCCCATCACCACAAGTCTCCCCGTGCCACTCTTCGATAGCCACTTCTGGCAACCCCCGTGCCACTCTTCGATAGCCACTTCACATCCCTGACCTCTGGCAACCACCAATCTGCCTTCCACCTCTATACTTCTGTGCGTTAAAGGAGGTGATATAAGAAGTGGAATCATTTAGTTACATACATTTACAGCATATAACCTTTTGAGATCGGATTTTTTCTTTTTTTTTTTTGGTCAGCATAATTCCCTGGAGATCTGTCCAAGCTGTGTGTGTATCAATAGTTTATTCCTTTTTTATCAATAGTTTTATCAATAGTTTATTCCTTTTTTATTGCTTAGAAGTATTCCATGGCATGGATGTACCCAAGTTACACCCTTTGTAGTTTGTTTACAGTTTGGGGCTATTATGAATAAAGCTGCTATGAACAGTCATATGCATTTTTTATTTTTCAGGGATAAATGATCAAGAGTATGATTGCTGGGTCATGTAGTAATTGTATGTTTCATTTTACAAAGAACTGCCCAACTGTTTTTCAGGGTGGCTGCACCATTTCACCTTCCCACCAGCGGCGGATGGTGCCACAGCTTCTCCGCATCCTTGCCGACACGTGGAGTTATCACTACTTTTAAATTTATAGCTGTTCCTGTAGGTGTGCAATGGTTTAAAAGGGCATTTCCCTGATAGCAGATGGTGTTGACCGTCTTTCCATGGGCTTATTTGCCACCCATACGTCCTCTCTGGTGAAATGTCTGGACAGTTTTTCCTACCGTTGCTGGAACAGATCGTGATTTTTTTTCAGTTGGCTTGTTTCTAGAAGCCGTGAGGTACCTTCCCAAAAGAGGAAACAGGACTCTGGTCCCCCGTCTCCCCACACTCCAGGCCACTCACTTACTGAGCGCCATTTGGGGATGGAACCTTTATGCTGTTTGCCCTTTTGTTCGTGTGTGTTTGCAATGCACGGAGAATTGAATTCTTGAGTAGATGTTTATGATGTGATACCACTGTGGAGTAGCCTTAGGCCAACGGGATCTGAAGTTAATCTTACCGACCCAAGTTCAGTGCCCCAAGTCCGTGTCCACTGAACTCTTCCAGTCTTCCCTCAACCTCCATCGGCCAAGGCAGTTTGTCTTTTGTGATCTCTCTCTCTCGCAGCTGCCCTGGGCCTGGATCCCTGTACTGAATGCTGTGCAGCTGGGCCGGGCCCTGACCCCACACGGAGGGCTTGTCTGCTCCTTCCTGGGGGTGCTTCTTCTGCTCCCTTTAATCCTAGGCAGAAACGAGGCCCCCTATAATCCCTGCTGCCACATCCCAGCCACCAGCTCAGATGCTTGGCTACCATGGCAGCGCCTGCTTGATCAAATGTCCCTTTGGGACACTAACTTTGCTGACCAAATTCTCCCCAGCTCCACCCCTTCTCAGCTTCATCCCCTTGCCTGCAGTTAAGTCCCACCATGCTCAAGGCCAGCTCACCTAGACACAGGGCCAGAGCCATGGGAGAAGTCAGGATGTGGTACAAAAATAGGTGTGGCTGGAACAAGGTGAGAAGTAAGATTTGGGAGATGAAGTTGGAAAGAGAGGTTGGGGGTAAATTTCAAATAGCCTTGTAAGCTGTGGCCAGAAAATCTTAGGGGAAGGGGGTCTGGGGGGGATTTTAAAGCAGAGGATGATAAGGATAGATTTTTTTGCTCTAGCAAACAACCAGCCAAGCAGATGTTTATTGAGTACCTATTATGTGTCAGATAAAAGTTAGCTGGATTGATAGCTAATAAATATTAAATGCTCTGGGAGATATGAAGTGTTATTCTGAGTACTATGGTATATAATAAAATGGAAGAAAACATTGGCTCTCGTGAGCTCTGCCTACTGCTATCTTATAGTTCAATATGGAAACCGAATTTGACAGGTGAAATAGTATTTATAAACACTCTGGTGACAGAACAAATGAAAATGATCCACAAATGAAAGTGGAGTGACTTACAAGTGACTCAGGGATTTAGGTGGCAAGAGAGGCAGTGTGACAGTAAAGACCCAGGGCATTCCTGGACAGTTTGGACGGCAGGGGCAAAACGCAAAAGCTTTAAGGAAGTGAAAAGAACGGACAGCACCCGAATGGAGGAGAAATCAATGGACAGCCAGGCTCACCTCGCAACTTCCTTACAATTACAACGGCTGAACAAAAATGAGCGTTTGTGAATTCCTTCATAGAAACTCTAAGAGCCAGAGCCTTCTGGGTGATAAGTCGACCACAGAATAAGCAGTAGTTGTGTTTTACTGACCCTTTATAATGACACATTAGTCAGCCCTATAAGTTAGAAAGCATAGACCACCCCCCTGCTTCCCGCTACCCACCTTCAAAAAAAAAAAAAATCGTAGACCAGATCACCACCTCTCCTAATGAGACATTAGAATAATCTTAGCACTTTTACGGGAGCAGGAATGCTCGGGAGTGCTCAGAAAGATTCTCTACCTGTCCATTCAGGGAAGATCGGGATGCAGCTCGCTCCCCTGAAGACCTGCCCTCTTTTGAGAGAAGCTGCCTGACCCTGACAGGCAGGCGGCAGCTCCATCCTCTCGTGATGGCTTCCCCCGGTCCCCTCCCTGCATCACTCGGGGTCCTTTAATTCAGGAAGAGCCATGGGTTTTGCTCCTATCCTATTTTGTCCCTTAACGGTGTTGCCTCTGAATGCTTTTTTCCACGTTGCTGTATAGAGAGTGGTCTTGGCATGAGTGTTTTGGTTGGGACACTATAATAAGATTTATCATCATCTTTTGTATGTGTTGAGTAATTACTTAGTACCAGATGTGTTGTGAATCACTTAACATGAAGGATCATAGGTGACAGAGCAGTCCTCTGAGCTAGGCTAAGGGTCAGCAAATCTTCTCTGTATAGGACCAGGTAGTAAATATTTTAGCCTTCGTGTCTCTGCTACAAATGGTCAGCTCTTCCCTGGGAGTGCAAAAGCAGCCATGGATAGATAATATGTAAACAAACAAGTGTAGCTGTGTTCCAGTAAAACTTTATTTATAAAAACAGGCGGTGGGCCAGATTTGGCAGTGGGCCATAATTTGCTGACTCCTGCTCTAGAATCTACTATTGTGACTTTTGCTTGACCTGCCAGCGTTTGGGATGATAAAACTTGGCCTCTGATTTTAGTATCCTGCACCATAAATTCCAATGGCTTTTTTGGGTAGCTAATATCACCAAAATTTTGTGGACCTTTGTGGCCCAAGAGAAAAAAATTAATGGCACATAAACTGTTTTCTAGACTCACAAAATTTCTCCTTTCTGGGCTGCAACTGGAAGGGCAGGCCATTCTTGTACTTGTAAAGAAGGTGGAACCACTTTCTTCTTCCACATACTTTAGGTTTATTTGGGAGGTGGGTTTAAGAATGTTCATATTCTTCCCAAACCTCAAGATATACCAGAAACTTCAAAACCCATTTCTGTAATTCTTAAATAACTTAATTTCTCTCATCCGGGCTTTAATTGCCCCATCTGTAAAATGGGCACAAAGTACAAAAGCTTTTCTTTGGGCTACATGTCTTTGCAAATATGGTAACTATTGCTTCTTTGACTAAAATACTCTTTTATTCTCAGGCTCTGTATTAAAATAAGCAAGCGGACTGAGACCAGAAATTCTGGTTAAGAATGGGACTCTGAGGACAGAACCTCGTGCTCCTAGCACAGAGTCTGGTATTTAGGAAGGAATCACTGAGTGTTTGTTAGAAGAATCCATTTTGGCTAGGGCACAGAAAGGTCAACCTACCAAGAGATGGCAATATGGCAGCCAAAGGGGGGCTCTTCCACCTTCCACTCAACAAACTATGCCCCAGCCATGATGCCCTGACACAGTCACACTTCTGTTGCTTTGTGCTGGACACAGACTTTTGCTGGCCCAAGGCTGTCAAATTCACTTCGATTTGGGCTTCAACTGGGGCT
Organism: Neophocaena asiaeorientalis asiaeorientalis; assembly: GCF_003031525.2. Taxonomy (NCBI): domain Eukaryota; kingdom Metazoa; phylum Chordata; class Mammalia; order Artiodactyla; family Phocoenidae; genus Neophocaena; species Neophocaena asiaeorientalis. The sequence goes on along the minus strand of NW_020173491.1, from coordinate 5,335,986 downwards.
TCGTGCTTTCAGGAAAATTTCCCACACCGCCTTTCACTTGAGATCCTTGGCAGGGATGCCGCTCCCATTCTGCACGCACAGCTCGCTTAGTGGGCACAAAGAAATGGGAGAAAGCTTGGGGAGAAAAAAAGAAAAAAACCCAACCCAACCCAGTCTAAACGTTGGGAAATCTACCGGGGTCTGCATCTCTTTAAAAACTATACACAGACATTTCTGGTCGAAGTAAAACCATGCTTTTTGCAGAGGACTGGAGACAGTAAATGAAGCCTTAGTCATACACAGTTAGTTTCAAACTTACGTTGCCGCTCACAGGGAGAAATCAATGTACAGTATATTAAAAACAATCACCGCGGCCTTTAAATGATCCAATAGCTTAGCTTTGAATGCATTCAAGCTAATGGGGGCTTTAATGGCTTCTGACAGATCATTCCATTGATCAAGAGGCATGTATGAAATACGCTGCCTACTAAACTCTGTTTTGATTTCGAGAAAAGAAAACTAAACGTCCATGGTAAACAGGGCTTGATTGTTCAGTGTTCACTGAGAGCCCTCTCAGCCTGACCCCGGTCGGGAGCAGAGGAGGGAAGGACAATGGGAATCCTATATACCTGGCTTGCTTCTTTCCTGACTCTAATCAAGGCGTAATCAACTGGAAATCTCTGTCTGAAGAGCTGGGGGCAGGGGCGGGAGGGTGACCAGAGGTACTGTTTTCTGTGTTGGATGAGTTACGATCAGGAGTTTGAGTTGCCCTGAGAAATTGACTCAGCCCTTTCAGGGCTCTGGGGTTGGTAGGTTAACTGCGCTTGCTCCAAAGTGAAAAACTGAATACACTGTTTGAAAGGATAAAAAGTGTTTTCAGCTGGGGAAGGCAGATTTGCAAGGCAACAATGAAAGGCTGCTCCCTGTATCCGTGCGTCCCGAGGCCCCAAGATTACTTTAGCAAGGGCTGAACACTCCTTGACTCAGGAAAGGTGTTTTCGCGGCGTGCGTGGTGTCTGAAAAAATTTTAGAAGCGGCCTTAACGATATTCTTTGAGACTCTTCTTGTGCAAGAGCAGACATGCTCTGGCTCAAAAGGGAGCCATAGGTCACCCAGTGTCAGACTGGCCTTGCCTGACCAGAAGAGATAAACGGACGCAAACTCTTCCGTTACGCACCCAAGTGAAACTGGTCTCACAAAATAAATAATAACCCTCCTTCCTTGGATTTGCCTAGGGATTTGGTGTTTACAAAGTCCTTCCAAATGTTGTCCCCGTCCGGAGAGGTGCTGGCTTCACAGCGCCCGTATTTCCTGTCAGTTTCATGCAGCTTGCAGACCCTCTCTCTCGTGTCTCGGACGCTGGGAAGGGCAAGCAAGGGTACCTTTGAAAGTGGCATCACTAAAGGCTAGCTCATCTGTGGTCTCTGTTTAATCTTTAATATGAGTGGGGAGCAGCTTCCTGTGGCAGTCACTAACCTAGTGGGTTGGGATTACTCTGAGCACACAGGGTCCGGAACCACTGGGCTTTTCCTAAACTTCCGGTAGAATGGCCTTGACATTTTGGTCCCCATCTGTGGGGCACAGTGCTGTCCTAAGCCAGCAGTTCCCATCTCTCAGCAGGAGGCCTCAGCACTTTACCAGATTAAAAACAACGGGAAAACCCTCATGCTAGAAGCGCTTATTTGTACTGGTGCCATGTTTAGTCAGTAGCTTTTGTAAAATTGATGAATTTTGTCTAAAGGCAAGTGCAGACAGGCAAACAGATCTGTATCTGCTGTTATCCATTTAGCTTGACACACATGTGCGCGCGGGAACTACTTTACCTCAATTCTTTCAGGACTGATGAAAAGAAAATGCAAGCAAAGTCACAAACTGCATCATTGGAAAAGAATCACTGAATCGGATGCTGGGAGTTAATTAATGCTTCCCTCCCCTGCAAATAGACTGACCCTGGTACTTAGACATTCAGAGTCAATAAACAATTGTTGAACACAGATCATCCATTAAAAGGTGACGGCAAGAATTTTTAAAGCAAATCTAAAATTGCAAACGGTGACCTAATCCTGTTGTAGTAATGGGGAGTATGAAGGAATCATTTTTCAGAGTATCTCATTTATAAAAAGGTCCACGCCATCTGCCGAGAGAAAAATGGAAGCTGTGAGAAGCAAATGGGATAGAATGGGATGGTAACATATTGTTCTGGTACTAAGTAGGAGACACAATGTGAATCATCGCGGTGAGAGAGCAGTCCAACGAGCTAGGCGTTACAGAAACAAAGACTGAATCACAGAGAGGTCAAGTGATTTGCCCGGGTAATGAAGCTACAACTGTTATCACAGGAAACTGGGATGATAATCGTTAGAGCCGGTATTTCACTGAAGACCCGTATAGCCAGGCACAGCTGGAGACATTTTATGCACACATCAACTATTTAACCTTCACGACGACCTTAGGTGGTAGACACACTACTATTATCCCCATTTTGCAGACAAGAAAACAAAGGCTTGAAAGGGAGGCTGGCCTTAGGATCACATAGAGAACCAGGACTCTGCAACCAAAAGCCTCTCCTGCCACCCAGGAATCAGAAGATTCTGAAAACCTGATCAATGGTGATAGGAAAGACAGAGGAGGGGTGCCGAGGGGACTAGTTTTCAATCGTGGGAGGAGGATTTGGGCCTGATACCTGGAAGATCAATCGATCGATTGTGTTGCCTTGACAGGGTACTGGGAGAAAGGAAGGGGCGCTGTCCCGTGAGAACAGGGGCTGATGGGATGAAGGATGGTGGGGCAGCCCTGTTCGGGAGCCAGGCTGGGGTGAGGTCTGGTCCTTCCAAGCTGCAGCACAGGGTCTGGGGGCGCTCACCCTTTCTCCTTTTTAATAAGGGAGAAACGAGAAATAGACCCTTTGGACCTTTCCTGGAGTTCCCCGGCAGACTGGGAATCTACTGGGGTCGCTTGGGTAAGCGAGAGAGCCAGGTGTATCCCTTTTCCTGACAATCCCTGGAATCGGCTCCCCAAAAGCAGCAGCAGCCATGGACACCCTGGCCATCATGCCGGAAATCATCCCTGGCCGCCTCTCTGGCCTCTCCCCTTCCCTGGCCCAGCCTCTCAAAGCTGCCGGGCTCTCCCTGCAGCCGCGATCACTACAACACTCTTGGGCCTTCCCTCCCCCTTTATGGTTGTCAAATTGATTTCACCACCGAGACACCTATGGCTCCCAATGAAACTTAATTAAAAATACCATTTAATCACAAAGTAACAAAGGCAAACTGGATAAACAGCGTCACCACTTCAGCGCATTTTAATCTGCACTGCTCCTGTCCTTCTCAATCTGTTGGGATGAGAATTGCCTTTTCAAATAAGAATCCCCGTCTTCCATGGGCTTGCCTCTGACAGATGTCCAAAATAAACAGTATTTAGCGTGGCATAGATCCAAATGTATGCAATTTGCCCAGTGGTAAAATCAGCCTTAACTAGAGCAGGGAAAAAAAAAAGTTGCATTCAAAAATACCTTCCCTCGAAACACACACAAAAAACCTACTGAATGTGGGGTGTCCATTCAATAGGGTCAATGGAATATCATTTCTAGCATCCCTCGATTCGTTTAGTGACGGATTTGGAAGCTTATTACTAAAATTGTGTCCCGAGCGATGCCATGACCCCGCCCTCTCTTCTGTCTAGTGAACTCCCCTGGGCTGAGGCTGCCCGTGAAAGCAGGTGGGGTGGGTGCAGAGCTGTGGGGAAGCAAAAGGAGGATGGGGTACCACCTCATGCACTCAGAGGGTCTGGTGGGACATCTTCCCCACCTCAAGATCTGGCCCGAGGATGCGGGAAACTCCCAGTTAGAAAGCAGTGCCTTTGGACTGAGACCCTTTGGAATCCAGACAGCAGCCAGAGCGATCATCTAAAAGAAAAAGATCTCACATCAAGTTATTCCCACCCCTCCCCCATAGAGCCCTCATGTTTCTTGGGGTGCTTGACATCAAATCCAAAGGCAGGTCCTCCTCCTCTCCAGCTGCATCTCCCTCACTCTCCCCTGTTTCTCTACTTCGGCCATAGTGGTCCTTTTTCTTCCTTGAACATCCCACTCTAAGCACCTTCCAGCCTCGGGCCTTCGTCCCCCGCTGTTGCCTTTCCTGGGAAGCTCTTCCCCCGTTACCCTCATTCCCTGACCTCCTAATCCAAGCCCCCCTTCCTCAGTCCCCAGGTACACTCCGCGTACCGCAAAAAAAAAAAAAAAAAAAAAAAAAGAGTTTGTGGAGGGGAAGTCAGTAGCGTCTTAGTGCAAAGGGATCTACCTCCTCAGATTACTTTTCTGAAGATAGCTGGGACTGAGGGATGCGGAAGCCTTACAGGAAGCAGTGGGGACCGCTGACTCAAGGTGGTCCCAGGGGCAAAGCTTCCCTCTCCTCCACCATACACATGGCCCGTGTCCCAGGGAAAGTCCTTTACTAGTTCACAGGGGAGGAGCAGGAACTGAGCTGTCAGCATCCCCAGCAGCCCCTTTTTTTTGTTTGTTTTTGCGGTACGCGGGCCTCTCACTGTTGTGGCCTCTCCCGTTGAGGAGCACAGGCTCTGGACGCGCAGGCTCAGCGGCCATGGCTCACGAGCCCAGCCGCTCCGCGGCGTGTGGGATCTTCCTGGACCGGGGCATGAACCCGTGTCCCCTGCATCGGCAGGCGGACTCTCAACCACTGCGCCACCAGGGAAGCCCCCTTTTTTGTAAATCACCTCTTGCCCTTCCTCCTTCTACCCACCTGAAACTTCCTCAGAGAGTGTATGTAACCCTTAAACACAATGAGCTCATGCTTAGTGAAAGCCACCAGTTCTTCTGAGCAAACGTGATCTCACCTTTCAGATTCACTCCGGAAGTGGATTCTCCAACCCCTGGCTCTTCCCCCACCTGCAGGACTCCGAGGACTCTCTCCACCTGGGCGCCCCCCAGGCCAAGGAAGCAGGCCCACCTGCTGGTGTGCAAGGAGAAAATAGCAGGACCTCTCTTGGTTTCTTATCTCATCCTTTCAGTATTTTTATTGTTTATGCATGTTTTATGATGTACATGACCTATTAGTACAAGCAGTCCACAAATATAGCTCGATAGTAATACACATATATTGGGGTAAGCACTCAACATTATTATTCATTTCTACTCTAGGGATGCAAGCAAGCAGGTTTGGAGGGTGCTGACACGAAGGCGTAACGCCAGTCGGGTTCACAATAAATGGTAATTGGGAGCAACGGGGGCCACAGAGGGTTCACGGCCTGCCTGAGAGGACGCTACCTAGCTCTTTGCCGTGCCAGGATGGAGGCCTAGGGCTGCCAGATGTTCTGAATTCTGAAGAGGATGCATACATTTTTATTTTACATGAAATCTCCCAATTTTTAAATATTGGCACCTAGTGAACTATGACAAGGAACAGACACTGAGGGGGGGGGGGGGAAATAAAACACTAGGCCAGATGATCCCGAGGCTGCCCAGCCGGCGACTTCTGCGTGCCCTGCCCTCCTTACCTACGTGATTTCATTTAATCTCTCCCACAACCCTGAGAGGCAGCGCTTCATCGTTTACTGACGGGGAGACTGAGGCTTAAAGACATCAGGGAATTCATCCAATGTCTACCAAGAGTCTCAAGATGAGGAAACCCCGCCTCCTTTGTGTGACGTGAACTCCCTGGGGTTGACTCCACGTGAATGAGCCCATACCTTGAACCAGCGAGATTCTGCTGGCGGGAGAGAGTCTGGTTCTCAGCGCACCTCTCAAGGGGCAAAAAAGCTCCTCAGCTTTCCAACTACTGCAGACAACTACAAAGAAGGTGACAGGCTGGGGAGAGGGGCTAACTATTCTCATGATTTCCAGGGTCACCAAAGGTCGGGAGCCAGGCCCAAAAGGGAGAGGTGGGTTCAGGGCACCACAAGACAAAACTGGCACCAAGACTGAGGAAGGGAGGGGAAAATGCCTACAGCAGGTCACTTACTGACATATAATAATACTAATATTTACTGGGTATTTAAATATGTGTCAGAAATTGTTCTAAGTCTGCAGCTAAGTTATTTCATCTTCGCCTTATGAGTTGGTGCCTATAGTATCCCCATTATACAGATGAGAAAACCAAGGCACAGTAACACACCAAAAGTCACAAGCTACTGGGCATTTAGATCCAGGCACTCGAAAACCAAAGCCCAAGTTTTAACCTCTTCATCGTCTCTCTGGTGCCCCAACATCATCAGGATGGGCACTAGGGTTCTTCAAGCCTCAATCCTACCCATCGTTATGTGCGAATGGGGGAATTATAAAACAACATGTAGTATGCTGGCTAAAATCAGGAAGCAATGTAAATAGGACTTTGTCTCTTTCATTAGATCAGGGAAACTTCCTAAAGCCAGGATGTCAACTTTATTTTAATCTTCAACACTGCTCCATTCTTATGTGCAGAGTACGGGGCTCATTACCCAGGCTGTCCTAGAGAAAGGAAAGAGGCTACTCTTCAATGAGGCATTCCTCTTTTAATTTATTTCGCCTGTGGGGAGAGCAGCTACAGAGAACGGGAAAACAGAATCTCCCGCTCTCAAACTTTTGATAGAAGTGCTGCTGTCTGGGAGGGCTTTCTACAATGATGAAAATGTTCTGTGTCCAATACAGCAGTCACTAGCCACACATGGCTACTAAGCACTTGAAATGTGGCTCGTGCAACTGAGGAACTGAGTTTTTAATTACAATGAAAATGGAATTTAAATTTAAGGAGCCCCATCTACCTAGTGGCTACCATACTGAACAGCATAGCCTCTAAAGGGTGTGGTGAGAAAATGGGCTAAATGTCTCTAAATTCGGTCTTCCCCTGGACGACCTGAGAGTCATCCCCTGCAGAGTCTCTGCAAAGGTTTGGGAAGGAGGAAAGTTAGGTTAGGTTTTGCCACAGGCCAGGCTCACCTTGGTCGCTTCCCGGGCCTTGGGAGTGGAATGGCTCACATTAAAAATCCAAGTGGGGAACAGCTTTGGGGGTTGGAGGTTCTTGTTTAATACCAAATCACTATAACACTGTGTCACTTTTAAACATTTTAATATTCATGGGCTCCATTCCCTAGCTGTTTCCAACTGGGACCCAGGGTCTACAATCCCAAGGCACAGTCTACCCATAATCCCCTTGCCTAAGCCCATGACAAGGTTGGAGGAGAGAAGTCAAAAACAGCCTTTGCTCCTCCAACTAAGACTTGTGCTCTTTCTCTAGGGTCTGGCTTCCAGAAGCAGACCCCTGAGTTCGGAAATGATATCTGTGAGGTCAAACGGCAGCGGCATCGAAGGATCGTCCTTCTCCCAATACGGCCGGCACTCTGGCTTCTGATCCGCAGGTAGAGTTCGGGCAATTCGGGACTGGCACCTGCAAGAGTAAGAACAGGCAGTTTACCCCTGGGAGGAAATGCCTGGAAGACCCAAACTCATGGGCAACTTGGGGCGACCTTGCCAAATGCCCCAGTGACGATCCGCTATGATGGTGGTGATGATACACAAGGGTGAGTTTGGGCGGCAGAAGGCAGGTGTGTTTATAAGAAGGAAGAATTGTTCTTTATGGTGCTGGAACTTCTTTATTTTTTCCAGTGCCCAGATCTGTATTACCTCTAATGGCTTTGTAGAAGCCAATCATCGGGGAAATTCAGTTACTCTGCCTTTAAAATGGTGAATTATTTTTTCATTATCTCGACTGTTATTTAAAGTGTGTGATTAAGCCATTATCAGATTTAAATGTTTGCGGGATTTCCATGTATTACTAGATTACTGGGAAAGATTAAATTGAATTTACTGCATTAAAACGTCCAAGAATAGATTAAACAATATTACAGACCAGGATTGACTTTGGAGATCCCAGAGATTTACAAGTGTCCCAGCCTGCTGTGCTCAGAAAAAGGCACTCCAAGGAGAGACCGATTTATAAGGATATATGCAAATAGAGGTTAATAATCATTTCCACTGATGAATAGGTGGAGAAAACTTCCACAAAATTAAATTAAGAGGCTAGCAAGAGTGACTCCCTAAGGAAAACACTTAAATCACGGTTTTTATTAAATGGATTGTTCATCAATAGTAGAGAAATTAATTATCATACGCAACTAAATTATAGCCTCGTAGGAAGAAAGTTGGGGCAACATCATTGCGCCCTGGCAGGCATCTACCTTGCCGAAAGACCACAGCTTACTGGGAATTGGTCTGGGAAAACTCAGTGGCTTTGGCTTTACGTATCTGAAAAGTGATGATCAGACAGAAGAAGACACAAATTGCAATAAGAAACGAACAGTTTCTCTACTCTCTTGGAGCACATGGCGGTGACAGTGCGTGCACCAAAAAGAAACACTCTGAGTACATCTGGGAGAGCTGCGTGGTCCTTCCCCACCCCACCTGACCTTCTTGGCATTGTTCTCTAAATCAATTAAAAAGGGGTCCTACCCATCCTCTGTCTTCCGTGTAGGACTAACTATGATGAAGAGATCAAAGAATGGACCATCCTGGACCTATTTCCAAGCCTGATGGTCGAGCGGGCTCCTAACTAAAGGACATCTTCTCCTCTGGGGAATTATTAATGGTGAGGGGATCCCCACGGGAAAACATACTTCAACTTTACACCTATTTTCTCGGGTGGTTAATTGCTATCCTGGCATCCTGTGCACTCAATCCGTCGTACATTACACATAACATTCCAATATATCTTCAGCTCTCCGCATCGGGCCCTGATAATAGCGTCTGTTAACATGCACTAAGTACCATTATGTAGCACATCACTTCATAAATAATAAGATTAGCTGACCTCAGGGCCCCAAGAAGAGTAATGTGTTTAAATGTTCTCATTATTTATTTAAAACAAGAATTAAAGCAACAGAAGCTGCTTTTGACAATCCTCTTAGCATAAATATTAAACTGTTTGCACTGATAAGCCCACACAGAACTGAAGAACAGAGGCACGGTCTGCAGACTACTTAATAATAATAGGTGTTTGAGATGTTGCCCCTCACTGCAGTGGGTGCATCTCTGCAGTTCTAGAGACAGTCTCTAAATCACATGAAAGGGCTGGGGGAAATTAATATTCAAGGGAAGCTGCGACTAATTACAAAGGGGCTCTGCAAAGCTTTTTAAGTTGTTCTTTCTCTCTGCCTCAGAATCAGAGGGTAAGGCTCAATTTACCAGGTAGGGAGAGTTATTCCAAATTAAGCATTTCCATCTCACGGCGGGTAAACGATCTGTGCACACACTACCCTGGTTGGCAGATTAAAGGGCTGTGATAAGTGTTGATCCACCTCGAATAGCGTAAGGTTTGTCAAAAGTCAACAGAGATGCTTTTTCACCTGGCAGTGGGTTTTGCCCCCTCATTTTGAGAAAGTATTAAAAATGTTAACACCTGCTGCAGAAGTTCGCTTACACTTGTATTGTACAAGCTCCCCAAGCCCACCCAGTTTTCTTTTGGGTGAAGTTGCTCTGATTTTCTACTGTTCTTCCCATGGAAGGACCGGCCGGTGTGGGTACTACCTCCTTCTCATGCCGGCCCTGAGAGGCTCGGAGCTGTGTGTACCCCCTGCTTCCCTCTGGGCTAGAGCTAGAACCCCTTGTTTGGTCTCTTCAGGGCCTTAATTCAGATCTTTCAAGATCACTTTAAAACTCTTCCTTTAATGCCCAGCGCTCCTCGCCAGTTTCTCAATGGTCACGACTGCACCCCACAGAGGGCTTGCTGTTGAGGTAATGCATTCACCTGCGAGGAAGCACAGTCGCCCCCAACTCAAAGCACAATGTCCAATTCAACATCATGCCGGATGGTGGGCTGAAAAAGAAAAGGCTTGAGAATGACTTGAAGGCGTAGCTCCCTTTGGGTTTCAATTTCTCCTGCTCAATTCCCGCATTCTGCCTCTCTTCCATCTTAATTTCCTAACACAGTGGTAAAGATGTTCTCCGGGCACCAGGAGCTGCTGCTTCCCTGGGGCATGACATCTTGGGCAAGCTTCTTAACCTCACCAAGCCTCAGTTCCTTACTTGTCATGTGGGAATACTGATGATGGTGATGAAGATGACAGTACATTACTTATGGGCTTGTTGTGGAGGTTAAATGGATTAACACATGAGAAGTACTTAGCACAGTGCCTGGCACATAGTGAGCCCTCAATAATTATTAAATACTATTGTTGCTATCGTTACTTCTACTACGGGTGCCAGTGACCATGGGAGATGCCAACAAGAGGGCTGCCTATTGTACCTGCGACTGTCCCCTCCCTTTAGCTAACTGACTGGGTGGCCTCTGGACTGGGGGAAGCTCTGGAGATCCAGAAGCAGCTCTTTCTGGCTTGAAGCAGATTGAGCCTGTGGCTGAATCCTATCACAATGTGACATTCCAGGACGCTGAGGCTTATGTATTCAAGCTGCTACAACTCTCCAGTGACAGGCTAAAATGCTCAGATTCAGAAAGACTTAGCAGTTGCTCCTGAAGACCCAGAATTCATAACAGGTGCTGTCGTTGGACTGTCTGAGCGGCAGTTGTTTCAGGTTGACTTGGCATGTCTCGGAAATAAAGTTGAATTGTTTCTCAGCACGCATACTCTGTAGCTCTCGCCAAATCAAGGGGCCCCGAGTTCTCTTAGGAAATGTTTTAGGAGTCCTGACGGTGGTGGACACTGGCTGTCTTGTGTCTTTTCCCAAGTTTCCCACAAAGAAGATTCTAAGTTTCCTGTGGGGAAATCTGTCCCATCCCTATGCTTGGCCACATGGTTTGAGTGAGATTGGCTCCACCTCTACAGCCAGGGGAGAGCCTTGACTAGTTTGATCTAATCAGCACATCCTACTCTCCCAGCGACAGGGAGGAGGTTAGGGGAGGCACGTGACCCTCTCCAGGGCAAGACTGAGAGAGTAAATCAAAGGACGGGTCTGGGAACTAAGGGAAAAGACTTTCTTATCGCCTGGCCTGGGAACTATTAGGATGTGTGATCTGGAACCACCATAGTCATTTTGCTACCATGCAGCAAGGGGCTGGGTCCTGGGTGATACGGTTTGAGTAGCTGGATTGAGTCTCACCTGAAGCTAGGTATGCCTCGAGTTTTTCAGTTGCACGAGCTTGTTATTGTTTGAGTTCGGTTTTTCTGTCACTTGCGACCCAAAGAGTCCTGGCTGATATGCCGGCCATGCGTCCCACCCCTCGGTGCCCTCCTGCCTTCTACAACATCCACTGCCGTGGCCCTGCCTGCCAGGTACATGTTGATAGTCCTCTCCAAACTGAGATGCTGCTGATGGAGTACAGTGTGTGCAGAGATCATGTGAAAGCATGAAATCCCTGGCTTTTGTTTTCGATTCCAATAATATTTCCACTGGGGACAAATTTCTACCCAGAAAACAAGAGTGCGCTGGTGTCATCCACACTGGCCTTTGAGCAAAAATAAGCCAGGGCTTCCCTGGTGGCGCAGTGGTTGAGTGTCCACCTGCCGATGCAGGGGACACGGGTTCGTGCCCTGGTCCGGGAAGATCCCACGTGCCGCAGAGCGGCTGGGCCCGTGAGCCATGGTCGCTGAGCCTGCACGTCCAGAGCCTGTGCTCCGCAACGGGAGAGGCCACAACGGTGAGAGGCCCGTGTACCGCAAAAAAAATAAATAAATAAAATAAAATAAAAATAAGCCAGTTTTAATGACCAGAGCTGGATGACCTTTCTAAAGAAAGTTAAAAAAATTTCCCTAAAAATTTATCAAGGATAGCAGATCATTCTGAGCCCAGACAAACAGTAAGAAACTCAGCTAAACAGTAAGGAAGTTACAGTTTCCCCTTTCAACCTTGTGCTCTCTACTCCCATCCTAAAGGGTTAACAAATAAACTCAGATCTACTCAGAAAACCCTGTTCCTTTTATGCGGCATTGCAAGGGGAGCTATGGAAAATAATACATGCTTCATCTCTCTCCCTCCCAAATTCACATTATTTCAATTCAAAGGACTCTGTAGCTACCCTCAAAACTCTTGCTGCTTGGGAGTGGTTCTCTCTGAATGACCTAGTGATGTAACAGGAAGCAGATGAAAGGTGTCACGTCGGCTGGCCTGTCAGCCGACTGTCCAGAGGTTCCCCTCCTCTCCTCTCCCAGGTGTAACTCACGCAGGGCCCCACTGCCTGCTGATTCCCCCAGGGCTACACTTACATTTGGAGGATGAGGACCGCCAGCTACATTAGTGAACACTGGTCGCCATGCTGAAATTAACCACTTTAGCTAAAGTGTGTGTTAATTATGGGTATGCAAGTAGTCAATAAAAGGTTAATGCAAGAGCCAGAGAATAAATTTCTTCCCTTATTGCATCACTTCACAGACTAAATGACTAACATTATACTTTGTGTTTTTAATCAATAGGTTTTACAGTAATGTGCTGGCCATCGATTTTAAGAAAACATGTACGGTCTTCCTCCTCGTCCCTAAATTTTGCAACAAATAAAGAAGGACAGGTAACATTTCCATTACTCTTGATGAAATGATAAAGATTTTGGGAGAAATGTCGCAGTGGTTGAGAATCTGCCTGCTAATGCAGGGGACACGGGTTCTGAGCCCTGGTCTGGGAAGATACCACATGCCGCGGAGCAACCAGGCCCGTGAACCACAACTACTGAGCCTGCGCGTCTGGAGCCTGTGCTCCGCAACAAGAGAGGCCGCGACAGTGAGAGGCCCGCGCACCGCGATGAAGAGTGGCCCCCACTTGCCACAACTAGAGAAAGCCCTCGCACAGAAACGAAGTCCCAACATAGCCAAAAATAAATAAATAAATTAAAAAAAAAAAGTACAAAAAACTAGAACTTGATGGAGAAATATTACCAAGCACAGGCCATTGAGGAGACAAAAAAAATGAACTCCTAAGAGAGAATTCTTTAATGTGAAAGGAGAGAGTAACTCCTGATTAAAATGAGTACATTCTGTACATTGTTTAAGCATCCCGAAGAATTTTAATATGCAGCACTGATTTATTCAATTTTCACAATAGCCTGAGAGAGATGGGGAGGTAGGTATCTGAACCACATTTGACGTGAGGGCTGCCTTTCCCCAGGTTAATCCAATGGCAGGTGGGAGAGCGGGGCCGCGCAGACCCTGGACATCTGGCTGGCTGCCCTTTCCACCACATTCCATCTTTCTCATGGATTCCCATTTGGACCAAAATGGGTGCTATCCCCTGATTACTTAGCTATTCTTGCCAAACGTAGATATTCAGGAGATTCCAAACCATTTCCGGGGAAAGAAAGGAGCAAAATGCTTTTTTCTTCATGTTCCTGTGACAATAATTACAGCAAATGACTGACAAAACCTTCTCTTCATTCTAATGACTCTGAGGTTCTCATAGCGTAAGCATCTATCATCTATAGAAGTAAAAGATACATCTTCATCTTTTAAGAGCATAAACTACTTCTAATTATACAGTCATCCCCCAGTATTTTCAGGGGACTCGTGCCAGGAACCCCCACTTGCATACCAAAATCCGTGGATGCTCAAATCCCTTCCAGTTGGCCCTCCGTATCTTTGGGTTCTGCATCCACAGATACAGAGGGCTGACTATATTTATTGCAAAAAACCCCATGTATAAGGGGACCTTCTTAGTTCAAATTTACTCAAGGGTCAACTGTATTCCTGGAGTGACCCTGAGAAAAATCTCCCAACCTCTTACTTTCCTCAACTGTTACACGAAGTTCATGTTTCCCTGGTTCACTGGACTTTGTGAAGATAAAAATTAAATAATGTATATAAAAGTATAAAAGCCTTTTAAAATATGCAGACTACTGCACAAATGTAGCCCTTTCCTATGTGACACAAGTTCTATTTTTAAAACACAGCAGATTAGGCAACGTTGGCCGGGGGCATGTAATGCTTAAAAATAAGTGTGAAAAAAAAAAAAACTATGTGCAACCAGATAATGAAATATCACACAGCCCTTAAAAAGAATGCATTAAAAAAATAAGTGTGAAAGATATCACACTTTCTTTTTAAGATTTTTTTTTTTTGATGTGGACCATTTAAAAAGTCTTTATTGAATTTGTTACAATATTGCTTCTGTTTTTTATGTTTTGGTTTTTTGGCCACGAGGCATGTGGGATCTTAGTTCCCTGACCAGGGATCGAACCCACACTCCCTGCATTGGAAGGCGAAGTCTTAACCACTGGACCGCCAGGAAAGTCCCAAAAGACTAGAGCAATTTACACTCACAACTTCATCAGAAAATATCCAGTCTTCTCCAAGTCAGAGTTTTTTTCTGGAATTTTCACTTACAGTGAGGAGTTGACCGTCATCCTGGTTCATGTCAAACAGAAGGCTGTTTTAGGGTATCAGCCACATCACAATACATTCCCTCAAACGGTGTAAACCAGCACCAAGGGTTAAGAGGCTTCATTCAAGTAGAAAACGCTGATGTGATATCACATCAAATCTCCATTTAACCTGCAAAACGCAACTGCCAGGACCAGCATGAAAAAAGTGGGAAATGATGTAAAGGGGCAACAATCTCAATGGGCTTCTATGCTTTGGAGGGAGCTCGAGACCAATGTGGGACCTGCATGTTCTCCGTTCTTAGTTTCTCTGGGCCCAGTAAAATCGTAGCATCTTGCCACACAGAGTTATTCCAATATTTAAAAGAGAAGTATTGGGGCTTCCCTGGTGGCACAGTGGTTAAGAATCTGCCTGCCAATGCAGGGGACACGAGTTCGAGCCCTGGTCCAGGAAAATCCCACATGCCACGGAGCAACTAAGCCCGTGCGCCACAACTACTGAGCCCATGTGCTGCAACTACTGAAGCCCACGCGCCTAGAGCCTGTGCTCCGCAACAAGAAGCCCATGCACCGCAACGAAGAGTAGCCCCCGCTTGCCACAACTAGAGAAAACCCTCACGCAGCAATGAAGACACAATGCAGCCCAAAATAAGTAAATTTATAAAAAAAAAAAAAGAAGTATTTTTTCATATAACACGGGATCTAACTCCCTAATAGTACTTTATGTACCATTTAAGGGATTCCATAAATAATTTTGACTCTCCATGATGTCTACATTGAACACCACATTTCAAATCTCACTTTGAGTAAGAGGCTACTCCGTTGTACTGTTTTTCATGGTCTCACCAGGCTTTGTTCCAAATAATCTGTCTTAGAGGTGAGGCGAGCATGCAGACCTGTTTATAATCGTCTACCCTTGAGACTTTAAATGCTTTGAAAAGAGAAGAGTGAGTCAATGAATTTATAATTTGTCTTCTTGGACTTTGTGTTACTGCCATCATGGCTCTGTGGACAACTTGACAAAGAAAGAGCTGCCCTGTCATACGAATCACGATGGTCTACTTTGACTAAGGTGGTTGTATGAAATCAGCTTGTTTGATTTGTATAACTCAGTTTACCTACTGCAGAACCACTAAGCAGAACCAACTCCTGAGTGAGTTCCAACAAAGGACACTCTCACTTTCTCTTTCAAAGGCTTTTAACCTCTTGCCTCTGACTCACATGTTAATGTTCTCAGATCAGTAAAGTCAACACACATCAGAGTGAGGAAAAGCCACACTTTGGCCCATGGGTCAGCTTTTTTTGGGGGGGATGGGGTGGGTCAATATACCTTTTTAGCAGGTAGTATTTTTTCAGCCATGACCACTTGAGAAGCTTGACTCGACTTAACTTCTGGTTATTTAAAAATCTACTTTTGGCTTCACATTTCAGGGAAGAAGGGAGAAGCCTGATAGAAGAGCTTGCTTAGCTGCTCTAAAAGCCAAATATCCCCCAAATGCTTTTGAATACCAGGATAATGCCATTCAGCCATCTGGATAACCAGCCATTTTGCAAGAAATCATTGTGCTGTTCAGTATGGATAAACCCTGCTGTCTAGATCTCAGTCAATCAATCAGCATGCTTATGGAGTACCTACTGTGAACCTATACTGTTCCCTCATTGGGAGGAGAAGGGAGTAGCACAGAGAACAGCCCAGGCCAAGCCCAGCTGTTGCAAATAACTGTGCTCTCCACATTTGTTTGGAACTCACCATTTTCCATGTAAATAATGGTTCTCATCGCTCCTAATTCTCCTCCTCAACACCAGTATTACCTATAATTTCTCTGAAATATAATATTAATATATTATATAGCCCAGTGGCCATGAATAGCAGGGTGTCTGGTTTTGCTTAAGGAAAATGAACATTTAGAGTTCCTACTTGGGATCCAAGAAGGAATTTCCTTTGACCAGGGTTCCCTGTCCTCCTAGCATATGGAAGCAGGGCTTTGTCCCACTCCAGGTCACCGCTAATAGCTCCTCTGACCTGTGGCAAAGACTCCACCAGAGAAGAGAGGCCCCTGGGGTGAGGGGTAAGGTGCTCAGATAGTACCTCCAAGGGGTCAAGAGATGAAGAGACAAGGTCACAAGACCTCTTACTGGTCTAAAAATCAGGGACACTTTTTGGTAACAGAATGGCTTATAGGCGTCTCTGTTCTTTCTTTCGGGGTCCAGGGGGATGCCATGCCCTTCTCCCTTCTACCGTACTATCTGCTGCCTTCTTTAGGGTTTCTTCCCAACCTGCGTAATTATACTGTGTAATCCTCACATCTCCTCACCGTTCTGCCCTTATAAGTTTTTCAGAGGTTTTTGTTGCTATGGGAGATACTATAAAGCAATTCTCTCATGCCAATGCCTCCCTGATGACATCTCCTCTCAGACCAAAGGAATAGTAATAATGCTGATAGAAACATTAAAAATAGCCCATCATATCTACTAAGTGTCAGGCACTGTATAAGTCTTCTAATTAAAGGTATGTCCTCAAATGGAAAATGGAGGTCCAGAAGATTAAATACCTTGTCCAATTCACAGCTAAAGAAAGGATAGAGTCAGGACTTGGCAAAATTGTCTGATTCCTAATCTCAAGCTCTTTGTACTGTTCCAAAATAGAGACATCAAGAGAATCAGTTTGGGTCCTGGTTATAAACAGTTTTCCAAAGGCACCTAGCCCCAAGCTAGACTCCCGGGAGGAGGGTCCTGTCCATGTGAATTTTCACACGTGACTCTTCAGACTGAGCCAGTTGGCGAAAACATGCACCATCTTAACCTACCACAAAGGACCACAAAGATGCTGAAGGTGGTATGTGGGTGGGTGGGGGTGACACGTGGGTGTCTTTGGGTCCACAGAGGACTCACATTAAACTCGCCTCCCTTTCAGAGGACACCACGCTCAGGGTCAGTTCTTGTAGACCTGCAACGTGGCTCCCTAAGTAGGTAGCTGGTGACTTCACAAGGTCTGGCACAGAAAACAGTACTCCTGGAGTCCCTCCCCCTACTTCAGGGACTCCAGCAGGCCCGTGGAACCACTTAACATTGGAGACTGCTTGGCCCAACACGGGGGTGTAAATCCAGGAGGTAAAGAGTTGAGAACAATTTTATCCCCAGGTTCATTTGTCAGCTTGTCAGTTACATAATGAGAGTGATGAATGGGCTACCTTGACAGCTGAACATTTAGGAGCTGCTGACCTTTGATCTCTGGTCACATGATAGGGTCATCTGAAACTTGCATGACTTCTACCTGGCCAAGGGTAACAATATAAAGGTCAAATCGGCTGGACGATTATATGAATCAAGTCTGAGGCAGCTTGGTTGGGAGTTTTAAGAGAGGCCGGGTTGGGTTCCCCAGCACACAAAGCTATGGAACCACTGCAGAAAGGTGCTCAACAAAAGATATACAATTTCAAAGCAGTCTAGAGTAACTTTCCTTGCAAGGGAATAGAATGAACTCATTATTTTTAAAGGGCAACAATGAAAACAAACACTTTGGAAGAAAATATATTCTGCCAGTGCCTCTGCCATTGGGAGGGAAGCATACAGGCATATGACTTAATGAGTAATATTAATGCTATACCTGCAACATGGCAGAAGGTCCAATTTGATGCAATTATTGGAACAAAATCCCCACTGGGTAGTATCAAGCCCTTCTTTCAGCCATAGAATACGGTCTCTCCTCCATCCTCTGTCAGCACAGTACCCCACAAAGGACCATGATTGACAAAAGATAACCCTTTCCAAATTTCGTGACTTCCCTGTTGCTTGAAACTTAAGCAAAGTTTGCACGGGACAGTCTCAAACTTCAGAAAGATTCCAGAATAACTTACAATCAGAAATTCAAGGCAGCTGTGATTTTCAGATGCACTATACCGTTTAAAAAAATGTTTCTTCTTGCAAACCTGAAGACTTTTGCTTTTTGATTACTTGGTTAAATTCCATTTACTCAGAATCAGATAACAGTAGGCACAGAGGTAATGAATACGGTTATGAAAATGAAAGCTAAGAGGCCAACGCCATCGATTTCCAGAATCCAGAAACTTCATAACCCATGAAAGAAGCAGACATTACAGAGAAATCTGATTTACATCAAGAGCTTGTTTTCTACAAAGGATTTTCCCCTGCAAAGTCAAACACCGATGGACAAACTTCCACTGGAGCAAAATCCATTCCTACTCTTGAGAGACAAGCAAAGCAAAGGACAGTGGCTTACCGAATAAAAGGCCAGCTGTTCTGACTTTGGAACGCTCATTTGAGTTGTAAGCTGTGAAATAAATTTGAGTCGATGGTCCTCCCATCTGCTCACCTGTCAGTCAGTTTCCACTGTGCTGCTGTTTTTAGAAATACTTCCAAGTAACCTGCTTAATTGGTTTTTGGATGCCGGGAAGCATCTCCCCAGTTTATCTTAACCTTATACAGAACACGAAGCTACTGGGCCTTTGTTTCTTTTCTCTCCTTTAAGAACATTCACTAATAGGTCAAGAGCACTTACACAGAACACTTGGTGGAGCCGCAAACCAACGGGGTGGGGGGCAGTCCAAATGAGGAATTAGAGAGAAAATGGTGGGTCAAAGCAGAATGTCAATTGATCAAGGGCATCCCAGTCTTCTGAAGAATTTCTGCTTTGCACCCGTTTAAAGACCGAGTCCAAGTCAAAATTCTTACAATAGTCCACAAGTCGCTTCGTGACCTACGGCTTCCCCGCCCCGGTCATCCCCCATCCTCTGGCCTCTCCTTCCACTTGTCCCATTACTCACTTTGCTCCAGTCGTATTGGCTGATTTGCTCTTCCTTGGACAGGCAAAGGTATTCCAGAGCGCTCGAATACCTGCTGTTTCTTCAGCCTTGAACACTCTTCCCCTGAGATATCCATGTGGCTCGCTCCCCTATTACTTCAGGTCACCACTTCAACATAATCCAATCAGTAAGGCCTTCCTTGACTATCTTACGTAAGACAGCAGCATCTCCCCTTCCTACCTACCCAACCCAGCACTCCCCACTCCCCATCTTCTTTTCCTGCCCCATTTTTCTCCACAACACTTGATACCATCTAGGGTGTGTGTGTGCGTGGTGTGTGTTAGATAAGCTCCCTGAAGGCAGGGATCCCTGATGTACTCACTGCTATATCCTCCAAGCCTAGAGTCTGCCCCACTGTAGCCACAGTAAATACGGTGCGATGCACAGATGACTGAAAGCAACTTGCGTCTGAACTTCTAACTGTACTTCCTTAAGGCAGGACTAATCTCTCTGCAATATCACCAATTTTATGATAAAGACAGTAAATGCAAAGGCACAACCAAAGGAGAAATAATAACAATATCTCATCCGTGGACAAAGAGGATGAGATGGTAGGAAGAAAATTGGTCTGGGAACTCAAGACCCAGCTCCACCACTACCCTATCCTGTGACCTTGGGCAAAACCTGGACTTTCTTGGCCATCAGTACTCAGATCTGTAAAATGAAAGGTTGGGTTAGACAACCCCTGAGGTTCTTCCCATCTTTTAAAAACTGGGATTTTACATATAAATATTATGGTTTACCTTCACATACCTTATCTCATGTGACCCTCACTACTAGGGTAGGCAATAAAGGTGCTGTCTCAGTTGGGGAGATTAGGACGTGTGGGCCTTGCTCCGGGTCACATGGCTGCTAAGACACGTAGCTGGGACTAAAACTTAGGTCATTTGCTAGTTCAGCATTTTTCTACAAAACTGCACTTCCTCTATTGGTAGAATTGCAAGTACTACCAATCACTGTTACTCTGATCCAAAAAGTATTTTTGCAGGCAAGTTCTTATTCCCTCAAGATAACATATGTGTATCATGCACCCCTCTGGGCACTATTCCACCCTAGCCCAAGAATCCTTGGATTCTCTAAGCTGCCGTTTCAAGATTAGAGATAATAAATGGCTCCATCTGCCTACGGATGTTTTATGATAGGAATGAAACTGTATTTTAGTGTAGCTCTTCGGTAGAAGGGCAAGAAGTCGAAGCAACTGTGGCATCAGGATTGCTACGCTAACAAGGTCGCTGAACTCCAAAGATGTCAGAAACTTCCTCGTCTCAAAGCCAAAGCAAATCTGCATTTTATACCCCTAGGAACTGAATGACGCTGTTTCTGCAGCTAACATTTAGAAATTAAAATTGCTTTTACCCACACAAATATCTATGCTGCTGGGTTCAGTGATCAAGAAGGAGGAAAACTCAATAAACTATAATGGAAAAGAATTCAAAAAATATATAGGGACTTCCCTGATGGTGCAGTGGTTAAGAATCCGCCTGCCAATGCAGGGGACACGGGTTCTAGCCCTGGTCCGGGAAGATCCCACATGCTGCGGAACAACTAAGCCCGTGCACCACGACTACTGAGCCGGCGCTCTAGAGCCCGCAAGCCACAACTACTGAGCCCATGCACTGCAACTACTAAAGCCCACGCACCTAGAGCTCATGCTCCACAACCAGAGAAGCCACTGCAGTGAGAAGCCTGCGTAATGTAAGGAAGAGTAGCCTCCGCTCGCTCCAACTAGAGAAAGCCGGTGTGCAGCAACGAAGACTCAACACAGCCAAAAAAAAGAGATATATACATATATATGTGTATAACCGGATCACTTTGCTGTACACCTGAAACATCCAGGACCCAGGCTGCTGCATCTATTTTTTTGTTTTGCCATCCTTAGCTCATGGCTGCCATCCTTGAGGTCACCTTATGGTCCAGGTGTTCTAGCCACCATATCTGGTTTCCCAGGCAGGAGCGGGAGAAAGGAGAGAGGGGTAAAACATGCCCCCACCTCCTCTTTCTAAGGAAGACAGCCAACCAACCTCCACCTCTGTGTCACTGACTAGAACTCAGCCCCTGGGCTGCAAAAGAGGCTGCGAAGTGTAGGGTTTTTTTTTTTTTTTTTACAGTTTTGTTTATTTTTGGCTGCACAGCATGTGGGATCTTAGTTCTCCGACCAGGGGTTGAACCCATGCCCCCTGCGGTGGAAGTGCAAAGTCTTAACCACTGGACTGCCGGGGAAGTCCCTGTAGGTTTTTAACTGGATGTGTTACCCTCTTCTTTCCTCCATTAAAACTGGGATTCTATACTCAGGAAGAAGGAAAGGATGTGGGCAGGATGAGGAACTAGTATTCTCTGCCACACAATGGAAGCAAATAGACATTAAGGTAATGTCTCCTAGAGATCAATGTTCTGGAGCAAATCAAACAGGAAACGAATAAGTGAGCGAATGGAGGGGGGTGGAGGAAGGGCTGTGGCTGGAGTGCAAGCAGTAGGCATCTATCGGGGGAAGCGGATTTTAGGTGACAATGAGTCAGGCTTGATCAAGGGACAGCAAGAAGGCCACTGTAGCTGAAGCAGGGTGACCAAGGGAGGAAGGAGGAGGGGTCAGAGAGGACCAGGGTCTTGGAAGCCACTGTACAGACTGATTTTATTCTCAGCAAGATGAGAAAGCACTGGAGGCTTTAAACAGGGATGTGACAGGATCTAGTCCCATAGTTTGCAGAAAACCTCTTACTCCTTTAGGAACCGGGCCATTTCATGAGAGTAAACGTCTATGCTCAGCCTACTCGTGGTGTTCTGTGGATGAAGCAAAATACCCTCCTTAAGACTCTTCCCTGGCCTGAGGCCCACCCCCCGACCCAAAGCCGGCCGCGAGGGAGGGGGCAGCGCTGAACCTGACCATCCCCGCAGCTTTGACGCTTTGTTCCCCTTTGTGCTGCAAGAGAAAAGAAGAAGTACCGCCCAAGTCTCCCTGTGTTCCTAAGTTCACCTGATGT
Organism: Neophocaena asiaeorientalis asiaeorientalis; assembly: GCF_003031525.2. Lineage (NCBI taxonomy): Eukaryota > Metazoa > Chordata > Mammalia > Artiodactyla > Phocoenidae > Neophocaena > Neophocaena asiaeorientalis. The sequence goes on along the minus strand of NW_020173491.1, from coordinate 5,313,963 downwards.
GTATCTTCAGAACGCAACTCACATCCAATTGAGGCTGTTCATTTACTTCTGGGGGCCGTGGATTCAGGCTGAGGAAGAAGGGGTAATCCTAGATGCTGAGAGCCACGGAAGACTGAGCAGACCTCTGAGTCAGCGCAGGGGTTGCTTCTAAAATGACTGGATTTGAAAGGACTTCTTAAAAAATTGCACTTCAATAGAAAGCGGACCAAATTCTGAAATCCTCCAACTGAAGTTTCTGCTGGGCTGCCGGCGTCGCCAGCAGCAGACCAAAGCCCATTGGCGCCTTGGAGAGGAAGGATGAGTAGCCCAGAGACTGCCTTAGGGCTGCACATGGCTTCCAAACTGCAGGTTAACCGGGTGGGCTGATTCATTAATCATCACAGCCACCACGTTCCCACCTGGGCATCTCCGAGGAGCAAGCAAGGCAGAGAGACCGGCCATCATCTATTTATTACTTTACCGTCTTGTACGCTCTCGTCTTCCACGGGCTGGCGCAGTCTCCCACTCCAGGGCTCTGACAGCTTGGGCCTGTAGCTCCCTCACTGTCTGGGGTGAGCGCATTCTCCCAGCACCAGTGATTGCTTGTGGGGTGACCTTGGCAAGGGCACTTAGGCAGCATTTTTTCACCTGTCAAGGCGAGGCAGCCACAGACCCCCGGAGTCACCTCTGGTAAATACTCATGTGTGGACCAGTGCCGGCCACCTCATCCCAAAGCCCCCTGGCTCTGGGAAGAAGGCTTTTTCCAACAGGGAAAATGAGTGAGGCCACGTCCTTGCCTCGTGCCGCTGAGAGATGGGGGAGGGGGCAGGGGTGGAAGAGGAAAGTGTCTCTTTGCAGAAAAGACACCCTTAGGCCCTCACCGCGGATCCCAGGCACCTTCTCATTTGCCAGAACCCAGAAGGTCACAGGGAATCAAAGAATGACTCTGCTTGTGCAGAATGTCATTATAGAGGAGGCTGGGGACAGGAGGCCTGTTACGAGTCACCTTTCCGGCTCCTGCGAACAGGCTGATTAATGGAGAAGTTGAGCTTCTTGCTGAGCGTGACAGGAGTGGGGTCGGCTAGGAACAGGCCAGGGCTCGGCGGTGAGTCAGGACGGCACAGCAAGGACCTGATTAGCGGCTGTCACCTCCTGTCCCCGTGCCTGGCCTGCCAGGGAGCCAGGCTTCGCAGCCGACTGCTAAGTTAGAATTTACACTTTCTGCAAGAACGGTCTTGCAGTCAAGACCACCTGGGAGTTGGCACAGACTGAGGGGCCATGATGCTTTCTCCGAAGCCCTAGCTGATAGGGGAGCTCGAGTGAGATGGGAAGGAACTTGCTGTTCCTAATTTTAATTGCTCTTTCTAGCTGGAGATGGACTTGCCCAGGTCCTACTGCCCAGAGGCACCCACCTGTAAAGTTACAGGGCCAGGGTCGTCTGTGGAAGTGCCATGATCGGCAGGTGGCCTGCCCACGTGGTGCGAGGGACAGGTTCCAGGATAGCCTTCCCTCCAAAAACAATTCTTGCTCTGGCCTCCAGCCCATGTTGGAAAGTGTACCATTCATTCATTCCCCCCCCCCCCAAGTGTATGGGGAAAAGAAGGAAAGGCATTTTAAAATGCAACTGCTTCTAAGGAGGAGACTCTTTTAAGTCACCTCTCGGAGAGATCATGCTGCTTCCTGATAGCGCAGAGAAACACATGAGCTCTGACTTCCCTGGGGTGAGAGGAAGGGGGGTGTTCCTCGGGAGCCCAATGTTACCTCCTTTACAGTCTCACCCAGGGCTGACCACAGGACCAGCCTTCTGGGAGAGATTCGCTCAGGAGGACGGCAAATACAGACTAGCAGCGATTTAATTAGTTCCAAGTTAATGTCCTTTTCCACTTGGTCTCATGTAAGCACCTGGGAGTTATGGCCACTAACTTAAAATGATTTATAAAGTTCTTTCCCAGGAGAAAGGTCCTTGGACAGGCAGCGAGTAAGGCTGTGAATTATGCCTCCATAGTCGGTATAGTATGAGGATAAAGGAACAGGTTCAGCTGTAAAGTATCTGAAGCTCTCTCCTGAAAGGGAGGGGAGTCTCATTTTTCAGCGAGGTAATTTTTGACAGTCAATGGCTAGCTCCTCTAGACTTCAGCTTTGACAGAACTTCTGTTCTTAGGAGCTCATCTTAGCTTATACCCTCTCAGTTTTAAGGTGAGGTTAACAGACTTGCTCAACTCATTTGTGGCAGAGTTAGGAGGCTAGAATCTCGGGATGCCTACTTCAACTGTGGGTTTGTTTCTTCTTTTTTAATGTTATAACTGTTAACAGCTAACATTATTTGAGGATCTACATTTTGCTAGATGGCATTCTAAGTGCTTTATCCTCATAACCCTATGAGGTTATGATTTTTATCCCCATCTCACAGATGGGAACACTGAGGAACGGAGTGGTAATACAATTTGCCCATGGTCACAGAGATTGTGAGTGATGTGGCCAAGATATGAGCCCAGGCGGTCTCGTCCCAGAGCCATACTCTCAACCACTACCCTACCATGTTATTGAAACAAACAGTACACACTCACAGTCTTAAACCTAACGATATAGAAGGGTTTATACAGTGAAAACGCAGGAGTCCCTCACTCTAGTTCGTCCCACCCCTGGATTTGTTTCCAATGGTGGTTACCTTCTGTTCTCTCTCACTAATAGGCACACACTCCTATTCCTTGATTTTCCAACTTCAGATCTTATCCGTTGGCTTCCTGCAGTGTGACACGAAGATTGGACTCTCCTTATTCTGCGCACGCGTGAATGGTGTTTGTCCTAACTAGCCTCCAAACATGGCCCCAACGGACCACGCCTCCAGGATTCACCCATATACTGAGGCTCAGCTGGCCCTCCCTGTCCCCTGACTTAAACGATAGATTGCAGCACAGGTGACATTAGAACAGTTCCTTTAAAAAGCCTGGCAGCTTCTGCTTTTGTGCTCTCGGGAATCTTGAGCCTCACTGCAAGAAGTCTGGGTATCCTGCAGGAGAGACCACACGGAAAGGCCACGTCGAGAGGCGGAGGCCCAGCGATCCCCGAGTCCCCAGCTGAGCCCGGCCTTTCCGCTCCAGCTGCTGTCTGACTACAGTCCCAGGTAAGACCCTCAGTGACGCCAGCAGAAGAACCTTCTATCCAGATGAGTCAACCCACAGAAGAACAGAGACTTATATGAGAAATAATAACTGTGGTTGATTTAAGCTGCTATGTTTTGGGGTGATCTGTTATGTAGCAAATAGTGTTTTTCTGTATTTTTAGTTCCTTAATTGGATACCTTTGGAACATTAGATGCTATGCTTAAATTCTATATCTGGTTCCATTAACTTTTTTTATTGTGGTAAAAACTATATAATGTAAACTTTGCCTTTTTACCCATTTTTAAGTGTACAATTCAGTGGTATTCATTGCGTTCACAATGTTGTATTAGCAACCCTGGTATATATTTCTAAAATTTTCTCATCACCTCAAACAGAAATTCATTATGCAATTTCCCATCCCCCCCCCTCCACAGCACCAGTAACCTCTAATCTACATCCTGTCTATTTTAGATTGCTCATATAAGTGGAATCATACAATATTTGTCCTTCTGTGTCTGGCTTATTTCACTTGGCATGATGTTTTCGAGGTTCATCTAAATTATAGCATGTATTAGAACTTCATTCCTTTTTATGGCTGAATAATATTCCATTGCATGTACATTACACATTTAGTTTATCCATTCATCTGTTGATGGACGCTTGGATTGTTTCCACCTTTTGGCTATTGTGAATAATGCTGTGATGAATATTGGTACACGAACATCTGTTTGAGTCCCTGTTTTCAATTCTTTTGGGTTTATACCTAGGAGTGGGCTTGCTGGGTCATAACGGTAATCTTACGTTTAACTTTTTGAGGAACCACCAAATTGTTTTTCAAAGGCACTGCATGATTCTACATTTCCACCAGCAACATACAAAGGTTCTAATTTCTCCACATCCTTGCCAACACTTGTTATTTTGTTATTGTTAAAAATTATTATAGCCACTCTAGTAGGTATGAAGTAGTCTCTCATTGTGGTTTTGGTTTACATTTCCCTAATGACTAATGATGCTAAGCGCCTTTTCATGAACTTATTTACCATTTGTATATCTTCTCTGGAGAAGTGTCTAATCAAGTCCTTCGCCCATTTCTTAAAAATTGTGTTGTTTGTCTTTTAGTTCTTGAGTTTGAGGAGTTCTTTACATATTCTGGATATTAAACCTTTATCAGATACATGATTTGCAAGATTTTCTCATATTCTGTAGTTTTTTTTTCACTTTCTTGACAATGTTCTTTGATGCACAAAAGTTCTTAATTTTTGATGAATTTATCTCTTTTTTTCTTAGGTTCTACTAACCTTTGACAGAATCTCTCAACTCCCCTTTTTATAAGGATAAGAGTGCCCAGTATAGAATGACAGACTGAGCCAGTTAACACCCTGAAAACGGAGTTGCAGGAATAAGAGATACCCAATGTTTTATGAACTCCTGAAGGATCTTTTCCTTCTATGTGCCATTCTTAAGTCAGTTGTTGGTTTTCACCAAAGTAAAACCTCTACCTGACAACACTGTTAACCCAACTTTGAGTTATTCCCTAAACCTAACAGTAATTAATGTGAGCTATTTAAAAAGTAATTTAGAATCTTTACACTCACTCAGATTGGAAGCTTTTATTCTGCACTTCTACAAATGTATACAATCTGACTGTGTACATGCCATATTTCTTCCATTAACCCAGAGGGAACTGGTGGGCATCTCAGCATCTATCCAATTCCAGTCCAGAAGAATGACAGTATCTGAGATTCTTAGTAAAAATTTTCATGGGACGTACCCCTCAAACCTTCTGGAAAAAGATTTTGGTCCTTTAAAAGAACTTCCGGCCATCTTCTATCGGATTTGTAAGAGACTTAGGAATGGCTATTAAGACCATGCATGTATGCATATCCTAATTGGCAAGCCATCCTCATCGTACTCATGGACACCTCTTTATAGCATGAGTACTGGCGAACAAGTCAAATGGAGAACCCAGTACCATGGAGGAGAATTTCCCAGGATGCAGCTGCAGCTCAGGGGACATCGTCTGACCTTCAGTGTAACTCAATCTGTATAACAGGAAGCTCACCACCATGATAGTCTCCCTGTATAACAAGCTTTCCTTGGGCATTTCTGACAGCTGATTATCACTTTTTCCCCTGTTGAAAACATTTAATTCACTGCTGTCTGGAATGTCTATTTATTTGTGTAGCACTCATGATACCAAATGTCTCATAATTGTTTTGGTCTTTCCTATCAGAAAGGAAACCTGGCTTGGTAGAAAACATTAAAAAAGTATCTTGAGCTATCGGGTCACTATAAACATTCTCAAAACTGTATTTGCAAAAGCTAGCATGCTGTTAAAACAATTACATGCTCTATCTCAGTTCCAAACAGCTAATGGTGTTTTGCAAAATTGCTTATAATTTGAGAAACTGGAAACAACCTAAATGTCCGTTATCGTGGGAACGATACTAAACTATGGTATATCCAACCTATGGACGTCTCTGCAACAATGAAACAGAACAGATTTATATTACATGTTCTAACATAGGAGGATTTCCAGATCTAGATATATTATTGAGGAACAAAAGCAAGTTGGGTAGCATTGATTTATAGAGGCAATGGTTATGTGTAATGACCATTTATATAAAACAAAGAAAACGTACTTGTCTATAGTACACCTATATGTCTATAGAGGCACAGAAGAATACGTGAAAGGGCTAGAGGTCTGAGATTGGTCAAAGAGTACTTTATAAAGTTTTAATTTTTTTATAAAGTGTATGTATTTGTGTATTCCTTGTGTAATTTAAAATACAGATGCTAACTGATGGTGAAGAAAACCAGATACCTTAGAGCTAGGGATGTGAATCAGCTGTTAAAGAATAAAACTGCCTTCAGGTCTAACTTCCTTTCTACCAATCAGAATTCTGGGAACTCAGCAAGAAGCAAATTCTTGGCTTAGTCCATATAGGAAGTTGAAGTTAACCAGGTAAAACAACGAATTTGCATCTTAAGGGAGAATTTACCTACAACATTCTTAGCTGTTTTAGTCAAGGTAGGGTCCTCTGAGGACTGGAGTAGAAAAGGGATTTCTCTAGACTACCTCATCTTCCCCAAACTTCTGCCATCTCACTGAAACTGAAGCCTTTCAAGGGGGAGAGGAAAAATAAAGGACCAGTGGCTATACTTATTTTAAACACCTAAGCTTTATAAAACTTCTTTCATCTACATGTCTCTTAAGAAAACTGTCAAAGCAACAAAGAAGCAAAGTGGAAACAGATGTTTTTCTACCAAAAATGCTCTCAGGAATGGTTTCAGATATTCATGTGTGTTTTCTAAGTAACTGTACCAACCAACTTTTCTTGTCCACCATTACAGCCCTTGACACGTTTCTCGGGCCCCTCTGGGCACACATGCTCAGACAGAGCCTGGTTCTGGCAGCCTAGGTTCCCAGCAAGCCCTGTGTACACAGGAAGGCATGGGGCTCCTGGTCAGTTCAGCCTCAGAGCATCCTGAACTACAAGCCCAAGAGTCCATGCTCAGCAGGCCAAGAGAGGGCAACTTCTCCGGCTGATTTCGTTTTCCCTTTGGGGGAAGGGCAGCCGACTGGAACCCCTCTGGGACGTGAAGCGTCTGGGGAACACAAGCTCTCCCCCTCCAGTTCACGACCCCTCCCCCAAATCTCTAATTTTAGGCACCTTAGTTGTTAAAGGCATTTAACTTTAATTCCATTTGACTTCAATTGTGTCCAAATTACTGTAGAAAGTAAGAAGACAACAAGCTGTAAATATGAAGAGAGACAGAAAATCATTGAGAATCCTGCCTTTATGAATATTTGATGAAGAAAGGTTAGATCCATAGCTGGTAAATTATAAGAAATTATGTCCATCATGTGACTCTGTCAGCAAAGGTTAATACAAATGGGTTGGGACTTAGCTGGGATGACAACGCAGATTAAAAAAGATTTGTCCTGTCCTCGCTGCAATTAGTTTTTCTCCTATTATTAGTGTAATAGAGTTGATCATTAGGATTATGGCAACAGAACAACTGCTCGGTTGAAACCATTTTGTTTTGCAGACCAGCGTTGCATTTTCACAATGAATTTTTCATCTCTGTTAATCTTGCCCTTAATTGCGTGTGTGGTAGCTGTGGGCAGGATCCAATTATTAACTCTTTTGATCCTACAATGTCCTTGCCATCAAGTACGCTGATTACATGCAGACCGAACGGGCGATCCTACATTTTTCTGCAGCTGGATAGGTGGCTCTCGTGGCTCATTTAGTGCGAGCAGAAAAATAGTTATTTTTGCTCAAATAACAGCCCCGGTCAAGTGTGAAATTGTAGGTAATTGTGCTATAGGATTTTGCCCAGGTTAAAGGGCTTCTTGGGGCTTCCATTATGAACCTCATTTCTCAGGTATTTATGATTCGTTTTCCACTTTTACAAAATCTGAATGAGGCTTAACGTTCTCTGCTCAGAGGTCTTGTTGTTGTTGTAATTATTTTGCAAAGGGGATGAAAGTAGTCATCCTGCATTCTTTGTACCAAGGCGGAGAATGCAACTGATGTTATGCACAGTAAGCTGGAAGGTAGAACAAACAGCACCGTGGACCCCGACAGCCGAAGGCGTAATTTATCCAAGTGGTGGCTTGGATTTCCAAGGGTACCGTGATGCCCTTTCAACAAGGTTGAAGAGCTTGGAGACAGAAGCCAAAGAGAGGGTGGGGTGAATAACAAGTAAAGAAAGACAAATCAGAGGGTAGTGAAGTTTCTAGCTATTCCAGACCAGGCTCTAAACAAACAACTTATAAACAAACTGCAACGATGTGGTGCTAGCTTATTTAGCATCTCTCTGCTCCTTAGAGAAAACTCCACTGCCTTTACCAAAGACTTTCTTTCGATACCTACACACCACGCATCATATCCCTTTCATCAAGTTGCTATGCATTTTTTAAACGAGCGATATGGCTGATGGAATGTTTAAAGATCAGTACAGGATGAGGAGAAAGGCAACGATGATTTTTGCCACAGAGGGTGTGTCAAGGAGGGGAAGATGAAGAGAATAGAGTGCACTCACGACAGAAAAGAAAACTGAAAAATAAAACCTAAACACACAGATGTAATAAACACTAAAAAAATCAAGAGACCCTAGAGGCCCAAGGAGAAGGCAAAGTGTTGTTCCAAATCTACGGTAAAGCTGGAAAATGTGGATAACTAGGGGAAAATGGTCTCGGGAAGGGTTAAGTGTGACAGCCAAAAGAATAATCGGCACTGTCATGCCTGTAGCCATCTCACTGCAGACGCGGTGTCTAAGCAAGGTCCACTGAGAGTCCCCCCAGCTGAAGCATACGCTCTGCCCGCACTTACCGTCATCCAAGAGTAGGAAATTTAACACATCAGGGAGCTTGCCGGATTATCAGATCAACTAATCAATAGCATTGACAATATTTCTGCCTAAAAGCATGGGGGAGCAGTAAGCAAGGCACCAAAGCAGACAGGGTCTTTGCCAGTACATTACCTTGGGCCTTTGACTCCTGCCAAGGGCCCCAGAGGCACAGGACTTTTCTTCCCAAGACCTGGGATTTTCTGCCTAAGTGACTTTGACCTGCTTGAGTCGAGTCAATCGCATCCTTCATCAGGAACAGGTACGGGGGACATATGCAAGTGGCGCAGACCCAGTCTCCCAGGCATCGGGAGCAGCATGTCGGGTCATGCCGTTACCCGCTCTCGGCAGCCCTCCCTCCCAGCCTCTGTAAATCCCAGTTGTGTATGTGTAACACTGTTGGACTCAGTGGAATACAAATGGCTTCTCTGTGTACCTGTATGGCTCCCGAGACTTGAGCCACCCGAAGGGTTCTCTTCCCTCTATGTGACCTACACCTGGCGGCTCTGAAAACACATTCTGGCCCCTCTCAACTCACTGAATTTAATGCTCCAGAAAGTAACCAGATTTCTTCACTGAGGATGAAGGCTAACTCAGAGAGACAAAGAAAATACACTCTTCACGTGCCCACATCTACAAAAGAGCATTCGGGGCAAGGCAGAACCCAACTCATTGAATCCACACCAAACGTGCTCTGTGGCGTTTGACCATCTGCCCCAAGCTACTGCTTCTGCTGTAGCGATGTGGATGCCAGCCCCCAAATAACAGGATGAATCCCAAGTCGAAAAACAACATTTGTAGCTGGTAAAGACTAGAACAGGACCGTTCTGAACATTTAAGTCTCTTGCTACGGATAAGTTACTTGATTTAACTTTCTTAACTCTGCATAATCACTTAAAGTTTATTGATGAGGAAATTGAGACTTAGAGAAAGAGGCTAAATAACTTATCCAAGGACATGGAGCTCCTCCAAGGAAAGACTGGGATTCAAATCCAGGCTTGCCAGCCTCCAAACCACTACCCCAAACTCTGTGTACCACCCAACGTTGCCTCATTTCTACCAGCGGAACAAAAGACAGCTCACCAAATGCAGCAAAGGCAAACAGACGAAACGTCAACCCCCCAAACTCTCAGAGAATAAGATGGCACACTTTGGAAGGAACACTGCTGTTGGTGTTTGCTCTGTTCTCCAACAGGACATAGAACGGGGGTGTAAAACTGGGACAGAAAGAGGTAAAACACGGAACTTATGTGAACACGGAGCCCTTGCAGCCCACATCCGTACCAGTCACTGGGCTCTTTTAACCATGACAAAGCCAAGGTTTTCTAAAATGGGCATATTATTGTAGTCTGCCTGGCTGTGCTGTAACTATTTCAAGGACTATTAAATTAAACCCTGGAGACAGTTTCCCTTAAGATAAAGAGCATGCTTTTTATTGTGCCATCAAAGGAGACCAGAAAACCTGAAGCTTTCAGCTTTAAAGACAACATAATGAGATCAGAGATTTTGCTTGCAAAGAAATTAACTTTCGGTTAATTAATGAAAGTAACCTTAAACAGCGGGCGTGTTGCCAACAACCAGGACACTATAATAAAAAGGAGGCGGGAAGATAATGGGCTGCTTTCAAGGGGCCAGGGCTCAGCAGCCCAGAAAAGAAATTTGATGAGGATGCTGCGTGTAAATTTGATCTCAAATTCTTAAGATGAACAAATAATAGTCTTATCTGTAATAAAGTCTGCTACAAATGCTTTCTTTTCGCCCCTAATTTTCTGTTCAATTTAGATAGAAGATTTAATTAGATGTTGGTGAAACACCAGTTATTTAATAAAACCCTTAATAAAAATCTAATCTATGTTACACAGAAACCACTGGAACGTAATCACAATTTGAAAAAGTACGTTTTAGAGTATTTACTTTTTACAATTAAGAAAATAGGTGGACGTGGCATGTTCTGTGTTCTGCTCGAGGTAAGAGTTAAGAAGGCAAACCCAATTTAAAAAAAGAAAAAAGAGCCCCCAAACTGCAACCCTTTCTCCTTCTCATAAAGTTTGTTTTTAAAGGTTTTCTTTTGTCTTTTGCAACCAAAAGGGGTCCTTGAACCTGAATGGAGAATGATCCCTCCCACCCCATAAACTTTTTAAACTAAAATTTGCTGATCATGAGAAACTGACTTTTAAGGATTCCTAAAATTGTCCGAGAAACAACCTAGGCCCCTAAATCTGTTAAATCCAATTGTAATTTTACCATTATAGACTATTGGAATCCTGAAATTCAAAAAATAAAAAAAAAAGAGGATGACAAATTAATGGATCAAGAGTGACACAGCCCATACGAAGGTGACGTTAAGGATATTTTGAGTATATGCCTAAGCTTCTAAGTACTTTAACCAGACGCAGAATTCTGAACTGGATGTCCCGAGCCCCCCAGATTTCGCTCAGTATGGGGATCCTTTGAGGTCACGTTTCCTACATAAAACTTTTATATTGGTGGGAATGTTGGTTTCCACGTGAAGTTGCTCGTGCAAGCTCCCAGCCTCTGGAGCAAGAATTAGGTGGCACTGGAGCCAAACTTTTTGAAACATCGGTGATCTACTTTCTACAGGTTCAGTGAAAGCAGTTGGATACCTCAGAGGCAGTGACACCACCCGGGACTCAACAGTTCAATTTCCTATATGCCATGTGTCTTTCCTTGACCTTGCAGAGCTCTGATTGAAATAATTTCTCAGATACACAGAGCGGGGGTGGAACTTAACTGAAGTAGAAGCATTAACTCCCCCGCTCTGAAGGGGGCACGTAGATGCAGGTGGAAATCAGTCTCTTTTCTGCTGTGGCTCTAACTGACCCAGCACCAAAACTCACATGCCTAGGAAATGAACCCTGTGTCCTTGGCCATGGCCATGTGGCATCTCTGCTCAGGTCTGATTTGAGAAGGTCGCTGTTTAATGCATCTGGATGTTGCGATCATCCAGATTTAATCATCAGGATGGGGTTCCGCTGTATATAAATTTAAATAACGGCCCCTCCTCTCTCGAAGGAAGGAAAGTCCATAGAATTTGCCCATCTGTTCCGCAGGGCTGTTCATTCTGAGTTTCTGATTAGATGCCTCCTACTATCCTGGGCACGCCACAAGCTCCAAACAATGCCTCAGTGTTTGGGGGCATCTGATGATTTATAGTGCTTGTTATTTTTGCTTCCAATCTGATTCCTCTTTGGCTACTGACACCAGGGCAGGGCGTGGCATGGACTGAACATGGTCAGCGCTTATTTCAATACATTGTGCACAAGAGGCAGCCAGTGGAGGGGGGTGGTTGCTATCGGGCACTTTGGGGCCACACAGCCACTCAAGAATGCGTCCTGGTTGGGTGGCAGGTTGGATTTCACTTCTGTGTCTGCCACGCTGATACCTGCACGGCTGGCTCGGCCACTCACACAAGCCCAACCCCAGGCTGGGCTGGAGGACAAGAGAAATTACGGACCTGCCACAGGGTTTCTGGAAAATGGAATGAGGACACAGTAAGAAAACCATCCGAAATAAGATCTCATTGCCTCTTTTGGGAAGGGGGGCATGAGACAGCTCCGTGAGCCCCTGTGCCTGTATCTCTTTCGAAGGGGCACTAACTTCCATCAGTCACCTCCCCTCCCTCCCCTCTACAAGCTGGCTTCTCCTTCTCTGCAGCCTTGCCATGGCCCAGGGACAAGAGACACATTCTTTTGTTGAAAAAAAAAAAAGATGTTGATGTGCTTCCAGGTCTGAAAAGTCAAAGGGGGAAAAAAAAATCCCAACCCATTTTTTGGTAGAAAGCACAGAGGCCATCTCTGAAGCTTTCTTAAATATTAACATTACAATGAGGAGACATGGGGCTCTGCTCCGCTTGTGGGTTTTACACAACAACGTGCCTCAACAGGGTCTTTTGGAGCCTGTGACGCCTCTGAGCACGAGCTGTTCTTCCAGAGGGATGTTGACTTTTGTGGTCTATTAAGCAAGCAACGTGTAAGTAAAAGCATATTCTTGCAGGAGAACATTGACGCAAGCGCTCCGGGCCAAACTGCGCCTAAGTCGGTCCCTTCTCCTGTTGGTTTTGTTAAAGAGAAGTTTCCATAACGGGACATGGGTAATGGCCAGCTCTGGTGTTCAAACAATTATTGACCAGGTGACAAAAACCACAGAAGGAGCCTGTTATCTTTGTGTTGCCGGGGAAGGTCCTGGGTGATGGGCGCTTCAAACTGATATTCAAGGTAACCCGGCTCTGACGTCTTGGTGTAGCTACGAGTCCCCTCACTTAGCCTCAGTGGTTGAGACCCTGAGCTTTGAAGTCCAAGAGAGGCGTGGGGTGGAGTCCTGACTGCGTGACTGAACTTGGGAAAATGACAAAACCTTGCTAAGTGTCCTTATCACTAAGTAGGGATACAAATACCTATTTCATGGAGCTGCCGTGAGGACTCAGCGAGGTCCCGGGTGTGAAGGGTGTAATAGCACAGTGCCTGGCACAGAGGCACTAGCTCAATCAATGACAGCTATTATTCTTAGTGTATTATCTTCCCGGGCGCTTGGTGGCTGCACGCTGTGACAGTTTTTGCAACAGTCATTCCACCATGAGTCAAAAGTGCCTCTGCTTTTCTCTTAACTATGATTCTTAGCCCTCTCTAGTATTCCAAAGCATGAAGGTCAGCCTATGGTTGGTAGTGAGAGCCACCTGAAACAATTTAAGGCTCCAGTGCAGAGGGGAGAAAATGGTGGCTCAAGGGTGACATTTTGCTCCCAGACATTGATTTCAGTCCCGACAGTCTTGGCTTTTGTACTTAAAAAAAAAAAAAAAAAGTGAATTAGTTATTTAAAAAGAAAAGAAAAGAAAAAGAAACCTAAAGATTTCGCTCAACACTCCTGATGTCTGGCTCTGCTTGAAAAACGGAAAGATCTGCTTATCTGGGGCAATATTCCCCCAGGATGGCAATAGGCAGGAGCTGAGTAGCGGCCGCCCCCTTTAGACTGGACACACGTGCTCCGTGTGAATCAAATCCCACCTCTCCATGCTTGGCCTGCTTCATTCACCTCTATTACCAGGTCCTACTCCAGTCACTGGGCTGTAACAAGAGCCAGCCCGCTTCTGTGGCCATTAGCCATCCATTGGTTGTCTGGCATCTTCCACGATGCTGCCATTTCGCTTTCTGAATTTTCAGTTCAGAAGGGCCTTGGTTCAGAAGGGCTTCAGTATCGTCTCATGAGTGGCCCCGCTCCACGGGAGTTCCTTGGTAGATTCTACATGCTTCTCCCGGGGTGACCATCAACAACAATCAGCCTGTCTGTCCATCATTTGTTTACGTTCTCTAACTCTAGGCAAATTGATGGATGTATTTCCTTCTGTGGTATCAGCCCTGACTCCACTTGGAGGTCAGTTCAGACCTGGAGAATATCAGGAGATATCAGATCACAAAGCCCAGAATCAAGTTCATTCTTGGTTTGGTCATCCTGTGCCTATGTTTCCTTATTATCGTCGATTATGTCAGCAGGCACTGAATTCACTAGGTACTCATAAACACTATCCCATCTCCAGGGACACGCTTAGCATATCTGACAGCTAAAGCAGACCATTTTTCACACCCTTTGCCTCTATATCATAAAATTTTCTCAATAACTATCATATAATAATCAGGAATAATAACTTCCTTGATTCAGTCTTCAATTTAAAATAACCAATGAACAGTTAAAGAATACATTGTAACTTAAAAATACGATTCAGATTCAGTCAAATATTTTACATAGGGAACTGAAATTTTCATTTACCAAATAAAAACTATTACACAGAGTGGTTTGCAAACAGTTTCACTGTTTTAAATTTTAAACAACAACAAAAAAAAACTTCAAGTGGTCACATGGTATGGCAGGGTTTAAGTACCCCAACTGTTGTTTCTTTCTCTTGTCTATTACTGTTTATTTCCCATCTACTGTTTAGATGCAGAAATCCGTGGCGCCATGGTGGCTGGAGACATACACCACACCTGAAGCGAGGTTCAATCAATTCTAAATGGTAATCAACTCAGTCTTTTTTTAAAAAAATCTATTTGTTTATTTATTTATTATTTATTTATTTTGGTTGCGCTGGGTCTTAGTTGCAGCACACGGGATCTAGTTCCCCGACCAGGGATCAAACCCAGGCCCCCTGCATTGGGAGCACGGAGTCTTACCCACTGGACCACCAGGGAGGTCCCCAGTAATGAATTTAGTCTTGAGGTGAACAGGTGCAGTTGAGTCCATGTGTGTCAGTTGCTGACTGCATAAATGAGAATTCTCTGAATGAATGTCTATGTAGAATATAATATTCATTAAACGATATGTTCCTAAAATGTGCTAATTTAAAGCTTATATATACATGAGTAAATTTCAGGAGTAATTCAGAAATTGTATGGATGTTAGACCAACACAAGCTTTTTTTAGAGAGGAGTGAGTATTCTAACGTGGCTGTTGTTTAGAAGCGGCAGAGAATGGTGCTATCGAAAAGCAGACAGGCTCTTGTCCATTTTCTTATTGTTTTTCAATCTTCTACAGACAATGCAGCCCCTCATTGCCGGCATGGAAGGGGGTGGAGAGGGAGAGTTGGGGTGGACCCCTCCCACTGCCCCACCCTTGGTACGTCACTGCCCAGCTCTTAACTTGATTTCGGCTTTTCGTGGTTAAGACATTCTGGTCCAGTTTCCAGACCCCTTTTGGCCTAGAACTTTAGTTGGAGTCTTTGATCTTCTCTTCCCAAATCCACTAAATCTGGATTCTTGATCCAACTGTCTGCCATTCTGGCCTCCAGACCTTTTGCTTGACTCTTCCTTCGGACTCAGCTCACCACACCAAACCCTTCACCTACCTGTGCCCTTGCCGTCTGCTTTTTTCATCTCACCATCCTTTGGACATGAACACTTGCCTGACTGAGGGGACTTGATACGCTGTCTTTCCTGTTTAGCTGAACTCCTGGCACAAACTCCTTAGCATCCCACTGCTGCCTAAATCTCCAAGCGGCAACCACAGGATAAGCATCATTTTGATATGAGTAGCTGTGGGGTGAGGTGGAGAGGGGGCAGCTAAGGATGCATACTCGGCCTTGAGTATGACTCACCGGGGATGCTAGCGACTAACTGCTTGCGGGAATGGATGGGTTACAAATGGCAGCCAAGCTTACCAATATCAAGGTTAAAAGAGGTGACAACGCTGCAGGTGTTGGGCTGGGTCTGGGATTTAATGCTTTATCTGACTCCACACTGTGTCTGCTGGGCTCCCAAAGGCGACTTTGGCATTCGTGATGTCTATTTCTTAGGACGGTATATTGCCCGATAGCAGAATTTATGGTCTTCAGTTCTGAGATGTCAATAAAATCACCTAGCCATGTGAGGGCTTTCTCCGGGACAGCCTAACATAGAATGCTTGTCTTATTCAAGCACGACATCAGCTTTTCATATCCCACTAAATCTGCAAATCAATCCACGATTTTTAAGATGTTTTCAGAGGAGTCTTAGGCAGCCTGCAGTTTCCTTTATATATGCTGATGACGATGCTCATTAATTTTACCAGAGAATCGCACACGTCAATAGTCACGCAGGCCAGTTACCTGAAATTGTTTTCCTCTGCTTTTGCTTAAAATGTTGACCTATAAATATTATCAGAAACAAGAGCTTTCAAAAAGGGTAGTGGTTGTGACTCATCTTTCTGGAAAACCAAGACAGAGGTTCAATACTTAATTCTAAATCCTCAGCATCCATTATTAACACATGTGCCTTTACTCATTTGCAACAAGGGATAATAACCCCAGCCTTTCATCCCCTTTCAAATGAAATACTACAAAGGGAACATTTTAAGATGCAGCTATGATAGGCTAAGTGATGACTGTATCCTATTTAGTTAGCCCCTAAAATCTAACAAACTATCCGTATCCAATCAAACATGCTGCCTAACTCCACAAGATAATTTGTATGTACATAACATACACGTAGCACACATATACACATACATGTGTTGTATATATTCATAAGCGTAAACATTTATGTGTCTATGAAATGCGTAGGACAGAGTTTCGATGGAGGGTTTATATCAGTGTGTTTGAAGAACAGTATTCAAATGCCTTTTTTATATTCTTTACCATGCATACTTGCTTTGTGCAATTCAAATGTTGCCCAGTTTTGTATGGCTGTTATATGTTTCTAGGATGCTGCTTTGAAAAATCTGGGCCACCTTCAAAGCTTTTATAAAGTGACTCCTTTATTCTCATAAAGAGGAGAAAGGCAGGTTAATCATCTACTGACTCCTCAGTCTTTTTACTGGCATAGAGCTCGGGCGTTAGTAAATTTCCGCTTTTTAGCTACCCAACAAACATACATCAGCAGGAGGTGCAGATAAAGATCGAAAGATTAAGCTTTGTCACTCAAATGATAATTAAAAAGAGTATTTTAAACACACTGTAAATATACACAAGCCATCATAAAATCATCAAAACCCTGACAGAGCTCACCACCTCCAGAGCATATAGACTATCTGGGAGAGGGATATTGATGTTAAGTCCTGCTTGTCTTGGAAGATTGTCATTAACTGTCCCAAGCCTGCACTCAGCCAGCCACCTGAGCTAGGGCAAGACGGGGAATCTGGCTTCACACATTCTAGTGGCAGATTACTGGGATTTGGGACAAGCGGTTTAATATGCATTTAATTGTGATCCTTTTCTATTCCATTCCAAGCTGCCTTAAAATATATTATTCCAAGCACTTAAATAAAAATGACAGAAATCAAGATTCTGTTGTCCTGCTTTTAAAAAATAATTTCATATACAGGAAAGATTTGGGGAAAGCAGACTAATTTCTACTAAACATTTCATTTATAACATGTCATAAAAAGACACACAAGCCCATGTATATTAGAAGCATGCAGTAACATCACCTTTCATAAAAAGAAAAGCTTGTCATCACAATCTTATTAGGGTGTCACGCATTGTTAAACTGGTAAAATATTTCTGTATATTCCAATTAGTGCGACCATTTATTGGCACAGACATTACAGGGAAAACTATCTTCTTTCAAAAAAAGTCCTTTCCACTGGGAACGAATCCTTTGTTCGACAATTCAGAGAATGTTATTTAGAGATTTTAATTGCTCAGTTGATGTGTGGCTGGATCTCAATAATCAAAACAATAAAATTGTTGGGTTTTTTTTTTTTTGACAACTGTAATAAAATGTCGGTAATGTCCTGGGATAGTTAACTCGAGCTGGATTGACACTGTCAGGTTCTTTCCCATATATCTTTTTTATCAGAGGCAAACAGTCATTTTTTAAAAGTAAAAAGTGCATGAATAACATGGCCATTATCAAGACATTCCAAATATAACTTAATGTCTCCATGAACAATCCGACTGGATTATCTATAACAATCTCATCTGATTATCTATGAAAAGGAGCTACAGTTTTTAATGAAAAAGAAAATAATTCTTCAAATCAGTTACAAAAAGCCAAACACTTCAATAAAAATGGGCAAAAGACCTGGACAAATATTTCACAAAAGAAGAAATGTAAATAGCCGTTTAAATAGAAGAAAACACTGCTACTTCATTAGTAATCAAAAGAATGTAAATGAAATCAAGGAGACTCTGTTTTCCTAATCTATCAAAATGAAACAGTTTACACATAGCACACACACACACACACTTACACAATTACCAGGGCTGTTGTAAAGGCACAGGAAAACAGGCTTGCTCATAGACTACTGGTGGACGCTGTATAATTGGTTCAACCTTTTGGAAGAATATTTTAGTAATATGTGTCAGAAGCCTTTAAAATGTGCATGCTGTTTGACTCAGGAATTCAATTCTTAGGAATCTGTCCTAAGGTGATAAAAATTCACACAAAATTTTTATACAAGGATACTCATCCCAGTGTTTTATATGATAAGGAAAAAATAGGAAACAACCTAAGTGTTCAACAATAGGAGAAAAATTAAATAAATATGGCATGTCTATACAAGGGAATCCTAGTTTATATTAACAATCATGTTCCCAGGGAATACTGAAAGATATGAAAAATGTTTATGATATAGTAAGTGAAAACAATCCTAATTTTGCTTTAAAAAGTATATACGTAACAACAAGGACCTACTGTATAGCACAGGGAACTATATTCAATATCTTGTAATAACCTATGATGGAGAAGAATCTGAAAAAGAATATATATACGTGTATATATATATAACTGAATTACTTTGCTGTGCATCTGAAACTAACACATTGTAAAGCAACTATACTTCAATTTTTAAAAAAGTATATACATATGTATGTATGAATGCATTGAAAAAAGATTGGGAGACAATACACTAAAAAAATATGCATAGGGCTTCCCTGGTGGTGCAGTGGTTGAGAGTCCGCCTGCCGATGCAGGGGACACGGGTTCGTGCCCCGGTCCGGGAAGATCCCACATGCCGTGGAGCGGCTGGGCCCGTGAGCCATGGCCGCTGAGCCTGCGCGTCCGGAGCCTGTGCTCCGCAACGGGAGAGGTCACAACAGTGAGAGGTCCGCGTACCGCAAAAAAAAAAAAAAAAAAAAAAGCATAGTTGTTACCTCAAGGTGGTGGGATTATAGGAGACGTCTCTTTTCTGTTTTATACATCTTTAAATTAAAAAAAAATAATTTCGATGAGTGCAGATTACATACTAATTTAAAACATGCTCACTGAAAAAGCAAACTCAGAAATATTGTTTATTTTAAAATGTTTCCTACCCTATTTTCGAAATAACTTCCCTTATGGAACATACACTTAGATCTAAAAATGTTTCTTCTTCTTTGAAGCAGAAGAGTCTGGGGTATCCACACAATGGTGAGTTTTATAGATACGTGGAAATAAGGCATTTTTCGAAGTTGACAAGGGTGGAGCTGGCCGTTAGGATGGTCAGGCCCCAGGCCTGAGAAAACTGTTTGTTCATTTTACAATGTTAACGCACTGGATGGAATGCAGGACACCCGAAACATGACTTTGGTGTCAAGGGAAACTGAGCATTTGGTCTGGCACAAACAACTGGCTGTCCTAACAGTCGACAGGAGAAACACAAATCAGCAAGGGATTTGCGCTTAATTTTGATTTAAAAATTCTATCGATGGGGAAATTCTTATTTTAAATACTCATATTCAGAAGAAGAGCTCCTCCCGGCCATCGTCAGCTTTCCCACACCCACCTTCTCAACCCCAAAGCACACACACAGGGACTTTCTGACTTCTTTTTTTCAGGGCCTACAAAGCCCCGGCGTGAACTTGGGGACCACACACATTCACTGAAATCCCAGGCCAAGCTTGACCTTGAAGATGAAGACCATTATGACCTTGCTTAGGTGAGATGTTTCGAAGTCTTCGGATTTTTCACTCTGAGAGTGAAAATTCATTAAGTTGCTGACTACAGAGTCAGAGCACAGAGACATCCTATTATCTTCTCTAACTTAGTCTGCCTCCTGTCCAGCAACTTCTACATTTTTTCTTTTCTGCTGGATTCCACTCGGGAAGAAAGGCATCCTGACTCTTGAGAAGGCCATCTATTCTGGTCTATTTGAAGATGAGGAATAGAATAGGACACGAGAGGAAGAAAAATGAATTGTGGGCAGGTCAACAGTTACTGGTTTATTGACTGAGCACCTACTATGTGCTGAATGCTTTATCACGTTGTGTATTATCTCATTTATCTCACATATCACAGAATACCAAACCCCAGCCTGGTAAAGTCCTCTCTCCTCCAACTCTAGCCAGGATAATTCATTATGACCATCAATATTAAGGCAGCTTTCAAAACGCAAAGTTTAAGAACTAGCTCAGCTGCAGGTTTCTTCTTTTTTTTTGCGGTACGCGGGCCTCTCACCATTGTGGCCTCTCCCTTTGTGGAGCACAGGCTCCGGACGCGCAGGCTCAGCGGCCATGGCTCACGGGCCCAGCCGCTCCGCGGCATGTGGGATCTTCCCATACTGGGGCACGAACCCGTCTCCTGCATCGGCAGGCGGACTCTCAACCACTGCGCCACCAGGGAAGCCCGGTTTCTTCATTTTTAATACCGGGGGATGGTTCAGACTCATGTCTAGACAGAAGGGAGAAGTGGCCAGCTCTTCTTTCTGAACTAAGGAGATGGGGAGCTCTTCTAAAACAGGAAACCCATTGTGGCACCTGTAGCCAGTCTGGCGAGGAGGCTGATTAACAAGGGGGAGGGGGCACAGGGGTGTAGTCTGGTCAAAGGAAGATGAACAGTCCGTCTCTGAGCCATGCCTCACTCACACCAAGATTTCTGAGTTTGCTTTTGTTTTAAAGCTCAAATTTCCAAATTCAGATGCAGAGGAGAATCCGTCTTCCCCTTCTCCACTCAAGCCTGTTACTCCCCCCTCTCCCCAGCTCGCTAAGCGGCTGCATTTATAAATGACTAGAAGGAATACTTTATGCCTGGCCAGCCCTCCAGCAGGAGACAACTGGCTTTCTCCGTGGTGCTCAGCGAGCCCCACCAAGCCACTGCCGATGCCTCATTAGAACGCAAGACACTCCCGCCAGCCCTGGGCACTGTATGCTAGCCGCCTGTGGTCTGCATCTGTAGTCATGACAGCCGGCCCAGACTGTTGCCTTCCACTGAAGACCAAGTACATGATCCACTGCAGTTAATCAATAGGATAATGGAATGAATCAATAGGAAAGATTTTTAGAAGGTCTTAATTAAAGAAACGCTTGCAGATACAAATGATGTCTTCAATCTATTGATGGTGCCAAGGTGAAGGGTTAAACACAAACAAAACCATCAACTTTATTTTGCCGGCATGCCTTCCACAAGAGAACAACCCAGCAGCCTCCTGGCCTCAGGGTCGGCCCATTAATCAGTCCCTTGTCAATTCCATGGCCACACTGTATGGGAAAATTAGGCTATGATCAAAAATTTTAATTACTAAACAGCGGCTCAAAACAACAGTGAAAAATAGATACGCACACCCTGTCTGGCCTTCCTTGGCCCCTAAAGTAGGAGCAGCATTCCCCATAAAAAAACAGATCTGCAAACAAACTCAGGGGATGCACCAAATTAGAATAATTAAAGAAAGCCTAAATTGATGGATCCCATTTGGGCAGGGGAATTCTCCAGTGGGCCTTCCGCTCAAACGTGTTACATCAATATTTTTGATTCCCTAGACAGTCCTGCAGTAGGTACTGGTTTAAAGAGACATCAATCTGTGATGTCAGCATTTATCTAATGAACCTTCAAAAATCAATGTCCAGGATGGTCTGTTACACGCCGGCACCCAATTTGTCCACTCTCCCAGCCTTACCGGCTAAAACCTAAAGCCATAATAACAGTAAACGTGGACTCGAGTGGTCAGGTGGGATGGTTATACCAGAAGAGGCTGGGACCGTACAATCAGTTTCAACCCTGAGAACTCAAAGGACACAGCAACAAAACAAGGAAGCCCAGAGACCCTTCTAAGCTTTCCAAGGGCCTCCTGACTCCAGACAGGCACATCCTAAAACGACCCGCTTCTTCAGATCATTCCCTCCTCCAAATGCACCTTCCCCTCATGTAGTTTCCGTTCCCTTGACTGTTGCCTGACAGGATTTGGGGCCCATCCCTGACAGCTATGGTAATTTTCTGCTTTTTGGGTAACTCGACTGGGATTCCATTGAGCTCCACTCAACAGGAGGCCCGTGCTTAGTTCTTCTCTTGTTAGTGTTTATGCTCAACTCATCCTCACCCTTCTGTTAAGAGGACTCCTTGACACTGATATCTTGACACCCTAACAGGCAGAAGAGAGGGCCTAAGTTTGTTTCACTTCTTTTTGCCTCTTTAAAATAAATTGGCCTGTATGGGCTGCCACGAGGCTGAGCTATTTCAAGTGCATAACTCAGGGTGACAGGTATGCCATTCACCAGGCCAGGATTTGGCCTGCCTTATCATCTCTGCTTTTATTCGCCGCAGTTCTCTCTCTCTTGACCACAAGAGTCAGTCCTGAGAGCCGTGTGGAGCTCAGACGGTCGTAAGATGCATGGTGTGGGCTCAATTCGTTGGTGCACGATTCCTGTCTATCTCCTGGAATACAGCTTTCAGCAGCCCCTTGTGCCAAGTTTGAGTCCAATTAAACTACAATGAGAGGTACCATGATTTCATTTGCTTGGATTGTCACATTTCAGAAGGTCAGTAGCCTGCGAAATGTTCGCTGTCTCTCATTAAGCTGGTTCCAGCAACTGTGTAAAGTCTCTAATTTAGCTGCTTTTTCTATTCCGCTTTCAGCCCTGAAGATGGCTGCCTGCAGGGAAGAATCCTATGCCACCCGTGGTATTAGGAAGTGTCTCTGACCATACAAATAGAATAGCAAAACTGACCCTATGATAAAAATGAGATGACACTCTAAGGGTTCCAGTTACGTCTGTCTAGCGTTTCTCCGGAAGAATCCTCGCTTCAGAGAGGAGGCATGTACGTTTGTTTGGGGGAGGGGTAAAGTCTATGCTAAAGAACTCTCAGTATGGTGATCATATTTTCAGAACCACAAGTAAAGACCTGTAAGTTTTTATTTCCTGATACGAATGTTTATTTATTTAAAAATCTTAACGAAAACATAAAAACAAAATTTCTTTTAGATATGCAATAAAAAATGAATTGCCTTTAATCAAAGAGTGGAAATCAGAGTTGTCCTGGAAATCTGATATGTATTAGACACTGGGTAGATCTCATCTGAGTCCCGGTTGGGCTTAAGGGGGGAAAAAAAATCACCATTCTGTAGACTGTGAGTATGCTAATTTCCGTTACGGCTCTGGTCTGATAAGGAAATTGCTATACAGATACCATTCATGACGATTACGGTTTATTGACTGAGTACTAGATGCCAGGCATTACGTTAAGAGCTTACACACAGAATCTCATTTCATCCTCTCAGTAACGCATTTTCCAGATGCGGAGAGTGAGGTGCAGAGAAAGTTAACTTGCTCAAAGTCATAGCTGGCAAGAGAAAGAACCAGGAATCAAACCCAGGTCTGTCTGACTCCAAAGCCCTTCTTCCTAACCATTTTGCCCTTACACTTCAGTGGCAAAGGCTGGCTCAATCCTTATCGGATTCACAAAATACAAACTGGCAGGGGCACAGTGATAGGAGTCATGTCTGTCGTGCTTCCCTCGGAGCAGAGATTACCATGGCCACTGAGTCAATTTCAACCTTGGCTAATGTATTCACTTTGGTAGACAGGAATCTTCTGGAGTTCCAATCCTTCTAGTAACCTTTCCATTTTGAAAAATAATACTTCTGAGTAGGGCTCCTTTTCTAACTCCAAAAGAAAATTTAGAAAATGTAGAAATGCCCAATGCCTGAAGAAGAAAACTTAAATAATGTATAATTCCACCACCCAGATATAATCACTCTTGGTGCAAATTCTCTATTGCCTTATTATTATTATTTATTTTTGTCTATAAAATTTATGATTTCCAGTATTATTTGCTTGGTGTTTGGTGTTCTTCTCAATGAATATACAAACTCACCCAGATTACATGTCATGTACTACCTATGGATGTTTATAATCACCAGATTAAGTTGGCCACTCCCTGAATGTGAAACCCTGGTTCTTTTAAATGCGCTGCCACCTCAATTGACTCCATAGAGATGAAACCAGGAACTTTTTTTTTTTTAGGCCCAGGTGCTGAGAACAGCCCCAGCTGGCTGAAAACTGAAGGTCAAAGAGGCCCTGGGTCTGGCTGAACGTGCCAAACTCTGAATCCCAGAAGCTTAAAATATAATCAGAGTTCCTTCTACCAGCTCAGGGATTCTTGGATCTTTTAGTATTCCTTATTAAAAAAAAAAAAAAAAAAAGACAAAAAGAGCTCAGCATAAAACTGAAGAGATCAGTTTAATTATGTATGTACAAAAAAATAATCAAGATCAAAAAACGCTTTCATTTTCTTGGGTAATTTTTTTTTGAAACATATATGGTTGATATTCTTGCTTAGAAGATGGAAATGATACTTCAGCCTACAGCAGTCAAGGGTTTACAGAACGGAGGCTGAGGCTCTTTGCCTGGCCCTGGGAAGGGTGTGATGAACACAGTCTGAAATCAATATCAGGCAACAGTTACTGCACTCAATATTATTTGCCGAGATGGGCTGCTGGAAGAGGATGGGGGGAAGAGAGAGGTATGTCGATAGCTTTAACGAAGCACTCCACAGCTATGCACAAAGGGAGGTCAAATAACTATCAGCAGACCAGTCCCCATTGTAAGTAGTAAAAATGATAAAATCAATATTATTAAATAAAAAGTTAGCACTGCTATTGAACCCTCTCACTATCTTGGCAGCGCCTGGCTGAAAACGAAGGAGGCTATTTTCCAATCTCTTCGGGGGCAAATGTTTAGGATCAGAAACATCTGCAGAATGTGGGGGACAGAGAGGTATTTTTCACATATAAACTGAGCCACGGGAACATCTGAACAATAGGGCCAGGTAACTGTCACCATGGAAGACAACGATCCTTCCCACCCAGGTGGACATATACTCTGAGGGCCACTAAAGGCTACATCATTTAGATGTGGACTTCGCTCCTCTGTCCTTCAGGGTGACAGAGGTTGGTCTGGCTTGGAGCTTTCCAGGAAAAGAGAAAGGTCCTACTTCCTGTCCTTTCAAATCCTGAGATTTGGAAATGTACCAGAAAAAATCATTGAGGAGAAAAAGGGGGAAAAAAAGAAAAAAGAAAAAAAAAAGGGAAGAAAGCAAAAGGAAAAAGAGGAAGAAAACAGGGGCATTCAGTAGTCGAGAGTTGACCTGTTCTTGTCAGCCCAGAGGACTGTGGGGAAGCTTCTCGAAGCCAAGGAGGCATTCGTTACTGCTGGCTTTGGGTGGTTACTTCTGTAAACTGAAGGCAGCCTATAGCAGGTATTGAAAAAGATAAATTTAGACTAAAGATAGTCCAGCCAAAAATTCCTATGAAAGTAGTAAGCTCCAGTAGAACGAGAGGAAGAGGAATAGGAGGAGGAAGAGGAAGAGGAAGAGGAAGAGAAGAAGAAGAAGAAGAAGAATGGGTAAAACTGAGTGACAGCCCTACGGCAAGACTGCATTTACTGCTCTGACCTGCATTTAAACACAGAGATGCTTAGCCTTTTGAAAACCTAAAGTTGGCTCCCTTGTTTGCATTTCATAGAAACTACTATAGAAAGTAAACAAGAACATTTGGTGAATTATTTAGCATACAAATAAACCAGCAACGAAGGCTAAGTAGGCCTATATGAACTAACTGGATTGAAACATTCATCTGTAAATAACCCTCCAATCTGGTGCTTTCACGTACAAATACTACATGGAACATTAGACACAACTAGCTTCTAGGGATATTTAGGCTCACTAGAGAGCAGTTTTTATGTCTACTGGCATCTGTGGGTAGTGATATGGACTGACTGTTAACATAACCTACATAAAATTTATGTGAACACTCACGGAAATAGGAACACACTGTCAGACAGCTGGTGTCTGATGTGAAGCACATGCGGATTTTATACGCACTGCGTAAACTAACCTTTGCAATAAAGATTTAGCAGGTTTATTAGTTTAGGAAATCGCTATAATTAAGGATAATTCATAATGGCCGCTTATCCACTCTCCAGCAATAGCTAGCTTAATTTAGGCTCCATTTCTTTGAGCCATAAATAAGTGAGCTGCTATCTTCTGCACAGATGTGGCATTCAACCTGTTCATGTTGGCTGGTTTTTGCTTGTGTTTTAATCAAAGGCATTAGTAGATAAGACTATAAAAAGCAGAGCCTTTGAAATAAATTAGCAAGAAATGCATAGGTGAAGTTTCTTTTTTTAACTGCTCAAAAAACAAACCAAAAAAAGAAGGTAACCTCTCCCTCCAGAGGTAAAACAATTAAAAATAAATAATCCTTTTAAATGTACTTAAAGGAACTTTCATTTACAAACCCAAGGAAAGAGAAAGTGACAGAGCGAGAACATTAATGAAGGCGGAAGAAATATGAGTGTGACCTCTCTGCAGTACTTCCATTTAACTGTGCATGTAATTAAAGCCTGACCTTTGCAGATGCAGCACACTCTGCCTTGCTGCAGCGTCCCCTGCGATATAAGACCCCAGCAAGGGCTTTAGGGATGGGAGGTTTCCCCAGGTAGCTCTCCCTCGGGCCTTCAGTGTCCGCTCTGAGAGATGGCTGTGCTTGAGACACGTCCGCACTGACGCGGACATCTTTCCTGCCAGTCGTTGGCAACACCTGACACTCTTCTTTCATTCATCCACGCCATCTTTGCATTACAGCCCATGCACTCTGCAAATGCTCAGGGCATGAGTCAGCGAAAGGCAACTAGTGCCAGAACGTGGGTCCAGATCCTCAGCATCTCCAATGCCGATGAGTTGGTGAGGGTCCCCTAGGTGTGGGGCACGCTGCTAAGCCCTTCCCGGTCTGGTCTGAACAGCCAGCCCAAGGAGACCTTCTTCTCGTGAGATCTCCCCCAGGGAACTGCAGGTTGATTGACATGGGAATTCGGAATCATATGAAGGGTGAAGCTCCACAGAGACTTAAGAGTAGCTTTGTTCTTGAGATTTTCTTGTTTGTGGAGTTAATCACGGTGTAACAGAAAGGGTGTTGGTCTAAGAGTTGGAAGGTCTGGGACATGCTTCCCAGCTGTGTCACTTGTCATCTGCTGTGTTCCCAAGAGAGCTAGTCAGCCTCCCTAAGCTTCAGCCTCCCCACTTGCAAAGTGAGTCATCATCACCTGTCCCACCTACTTCATGGACTGCTATAAAGACTCTGGGAAACACTGCCCACAAATCTCCTGGGACAGTAAAAATGGTGAATTCCAGCCCAGCCACTTAGGAGTGGGACCCCCCCCAACCTCCGAATTTTCCTGTAGTAAAGCAGGGCCAATGATATCTGCCTAGTTACCTCACCATGTTAAAGAGGATCAAGAGAAATAATGTGTGCAAAGGTGGTTAGTCAACCCTGAACAGCACTGCTGTGCAAGTTGTTTGAACCAGGTCTCCTCCTGAGAGTCTCCAAAGATGCTGCTGGCCCATGGGTTCCAAATACACCAAGGTCCCTCACGGTCACTCAGACCAGACGGGGATGGCGAAGAGGACTGAGGAGGCTGGGGTAATGCAAAGTGCTGATGGGCACGATACAAACATGGGCTGGGCACATCAGTTTTAAAAAATTCTATCTTCAGGGCTTCCCTGGTGGCGCAGTGGTTGAGAGTCCGCCTGCCGATGCGGGGGACACGGGTTCGTGCCCCGGTCCGGGAAGATCCCACGTCCGCGGCTGGGCCCGTGAGCCATGGCCTCTGAGCCTGCGCGTCCGGAGCCTGTGCTCCGCAACGGGAGAGGCCACAACAGTGAGAGGCCCGCGTACCGCAAAAAAAAAATTCTATCTTCATACCAAACGAACTTTTCAATTCCTGGGAAGGTAGTAAAGGTGGCTGAATTATCCCTGTTCGTAGTCTGACCAGGTGAAGAGTCAGTGATAGAGTAAGTTAAACTCTCCGGAAGAAACTTCTCTCGCAAAGCACTCTCATTAAGAAGTTTGGTATGGAACTAAAACTGAGGAAATTAGCATCATTTGATACATTTTTATTGACACATTCTGGTAGTCAGCGTCCTGACCATCAAGTTGGCATATAGACAGAAGAGCAGCAGATAGAAAGAGAACAGAAAGAGTAACTGTGACAAGCATTAGCACAGCTCGGCTGTCCCTGGCCTCAGGGTCCCACTTACCGTGGCCGGTGTGGTCATCTAATGAGAACAGGGGGGTAGGAGCTGGACAACTTCCAGGAGAATCTGTGCAAATCCAGAGTGAGGAGATCTGTAGCCAGGGAAAGGCCCCCGGCTCGCATTTCATCGCCAAGGCCCTGAGAAGCAGTGTGGCCTTGGCTCCCAAGTGAACAAAAAGAGCTAAGAGTTTCCTTCAGTCTCCTGAGCTCTGGGTGTCCGGCAGGCTCACCTGTAGCCCCGTGATGGTAAGTGGCCTACCCTCTTTTTAATTCACGTACAGGCCTATTTAATCAGGGGCGCACTGGGAGATTTATATCCCATTACAAAAGTGATCTTGGCAAAATAAAAATCTAATGCCGGGGGTTGTAAAATAGCGCTGAATCACAAAATGAGGGAGCAAGTGGCGTCAGGGAATGGGCTGGCCCTTCCCCATTCCAGCATTCAGACTGAAAGTATTAGCCTGAAATGAGGAACACATTTATCAGGAAAATCTTTTATTCTTTTAAAATAGAGTTTCCTTTAGGAGTCAAAGTTCACAGGAACATTTACCATTCTGGGGCACAAATTGACATCTTTAATAAGGCTTCTGGAAATTCAGAATTTAAATCACGGTTAGAATGATAGGGTCAGAACATGTCAAACTGAGAACCTGGGGTCAAAAAAAAAAAAAAACGTTTTCATTATAGCTGAATGGCTTAAAAACATCCTTAGCCTCCCCAAATTATAAACGAAAATAAAGAATCTTAAAACCAACAAATAGGCCCCAGGGTTTTCTAAGGAAAAATCTGGTTGCAAGAGTCTGCCTGGACAGGGGAATAAATGTTTAAATATATACAATACAGCCCAAATAGAAGTAGAAGCAATCAGAGTAGTAGCAGTAGCACTGGTAGTAGTAATAGATTAAGCTACATGTAACCATTTTTGAGGAAACAAGAGTTCCAGAAATAGAAGGAGCTCTATATTAAGCTCCTAGAAGTAAAATTAACAGGGTAGGTAGGTATAGGTGAGATAAATCAAGGATACTTCCACCTATGACAAAGGTAGGTGGCAAAAATGACAGCAAAGGAATAGGGCAAGAGGACTCATTTGGGGGGAAAAAAAGAGCATATTATGGTAATTCCTTTCTTTCAAAAATGATTACATTAAAACAGTCAGGGGACTTCCCTGGTGGCACAGTGGTTAAGAATCCGCCTGCCAAAGCAAGGGACACGGTTCGAGCCCTGATCCGGGAAGATTCCACATGCCGCGGAGCGACTCAGCCCATGCGCCATTACTGAGCCCATGCGCCGCAACTACTGAAGCCCATGCGCCGCAACTACTGAGCCCGCGTGCTGCAACTACTGAAGTCCACACACCTAGAGCCCGTGCTCCTCAACAAGAGAAGCCACCGCAATGAGAAGCCTGAGCACCACAATGAAGAGTAGCCCCCGCTCGCCGCAACCAGAGAAAGCCTGCACGCAGCAACGAAGACCCAACGCAGCCAAAAATAAAGAAAAAATAAAATTAAAAAAACAACAGTCAGAACAAGGATTTGCTAGATGAGTCTCTATACCCTGTAGCCAACTATCTTATCAACACCAGCAATCTTGATCACTGTTACAGAAAAGAGATGCTTGATTATCGGTTTGCTTTCCTTCCCCTCTCCTGCCAACTTGCACATAAGACACAGAACCCACCCTGTCCGAAACCCTTGGATCCCCAGTACGGTTACGCTCGTCCCCGGGATCAAAATCGTCCTTCTAGGTAAAAGAAAGACAAGAGCTCTAAATGGCTTTTGTTCCAACCCCTGATGGTGACCCAAGGAGGTTTTTACTCTTACCACGTATGCTTATGTGTTACTTCAAATCTCTTTCATAGCTATCCAGGAAGATGATAGGGCACAGCCAGGCATTCATGACCTCAAGAATAATTAAAACAAGGATGGCACAGCCTGCACGGTAACAACAACAGATTTCAGCACTGGACCACACAGTGCTGTTTGCATCTCCAGCCCAACTGGGAAATAGCAGTTCCAGCATACAGCCTGGTTTTTTTTTTTGGCCAGCGATTCCCTCCGAATTTCTTTCAGTGAGGACAAGCAGATTCTCAGCCAGAACTAACAAATCTCTCCAGCATAAAAGATAAATCTGAGCCCCCCTGCCCCCCGCTTCCTCCTGCCCTTTGCCTGGTGCCCCTCACACCGACAGCTTAGCGGTCATATTTTGCTAACTATCAAAACTTGGATTCATTCGATTTGCAGATGGGGACCCCTATTGGTATGAAAAAAAAAAAATCCCCGGGAAAATGGAAACTAGACACAGCCTTCTTCACCAAATATGCCTGAACTCACCAATAAAAAGACACAACACGCACAATTCCATTTCACCAAGAAAATACGGATGGAGCATTGAAATCCTCTCCCCCTGCAAGTGCACCAACAGACACCCCTCTGGGAAAAGCCTCCCCCCTTTCCCAGCGAGGCTCTAAAGGCAACCTCCTGGCACCCCCTGCAGGGACACGTATGTGCGCACGCATGCGTCACTCCAGCCGCCGGTGTCACCGGGGCTGCCGTCCATCTCTTTGCTGACAGATCTCTGTGTTGGGCAGGATTTCCAATCCTTCATGACTATCTATTTGTCACTGCAGGTGAGTGGTGGCACTCAGACTGATCCCCAGCCACTTTCACAGTTACTTATCTGTCTTTATGGATTCATCCTGTGTGTCAAGCCAGCGCATAACAGCATTACTGTCAGGGTGACAAAACTGTCCCCAGAGTGCCACAAATGATTCTCTCACCTTATGGCTGCTAGCAGGGGAAGCGCGGTGACACTACCTCGCCTTGCTCATCCTTCTCCGGCCCGAGCCTCATTCCACCACCTCCTCCTGCAGGGAGAGCTAGCTAATGATGGGCTCAGGGGAGATGCGTGATCTCTCAAAATTATAGAGAAAAAAAGGGGGCAGGGCTAGTGTTCACCCCTTCCCGCCAGGCACCCATGCTCTTGTCACCTGCGCGGAGGTGGAGCACCCAAGTGTTGAACATCTATCACTGCGGAGGCCCGAGAGGGGATCCCTTCCCCCTCCTCCCAAGGCCTGTCACTTGGCCACCCTCCCCAGCACACATACAACACACAGTGAGGGAACCACAAGGCTGTTCCCTGCCAAGCCTGTAAATCTGCACGGCCATGGCAAGCTGAGATCTGAATGTTGTCATTTTTAGAGCAGAAATATTAACTGGAACTAATAATAAATAAGAACTTCGAGGGCAGGTTGGATTTGCCAAATGATTTGTAATCATTTTCGGGAGCTGACTGCTTCAAAAATAACATCTCATTTCTTTTCTGTCTTGAAATGGAGCCCTGGTTCCATTTTCCTCCACACGCTTCCTTCGGAATGTAATTTTGACAGCAACATGGTGCCTGTGGCCATGTAAGTCGGAAGGAAGGTTTCTGCTTTTCCTTTATTTTAATCCCACAACAGCATGCCGAAATTAACACAGGAAGGGGAACACAGAGTTTTTATTGCCACTGGGAACTTGCTTGAGGATTCCACATTAAGCCATGCTGGTCCTAAACCAGGCCCACAATCCTTTCACTGGCCTGCCCAGTGACCTTCTAATGCCACCCAACAGTTTCACAGATCCCTGCAAAATCAAGGTCAGTGGAGCCTAGCTCTGCTCACCAGGGCGGTCACACTATTATTTGGGGGCTTCGATAGTTGCTAAAAAAATAAAAAAATAGATAGTCAACAAGACACTCTACTCACCAGGTGGGGTCGGGGATGAAGTCTGGTTGGAAGGCTTTGCTTTCCCACCGAAAGGTCAACTGGAATACAAGTGCACGGCGGGGGCACGCGCACACACACAGACACGTGCCAGTTCAGACGTGCCTCGCGCTCCGCTCTGTTCTTACCCCGATGAGCGCTCACTGTCTTGAGTTTTTTTTAAATAAGTTCAATCTGATTTCTGACACTGGAAAAACAAACCTAAAAGCAATTTAGAAAACACCTGCCCGTGAAGTCAGATGGCAAAATATCTAAAGCTTCTCTCGAAATCTGTGACCTCAGAGGCTGACATGGTTTGATGGGAAATTTAATGTAATAGGCTGCGAAAGCCAAGAGGCCTGTTGTCAGCAATGAAGTCTGAAAGTTAGCAGAATTAATAACACTGTACAATGGAAGAGCCCTCAAGGGACAGGGCTGCAGAACCAGGGCAGTGGGGAAAAATGACTTTTGAAGTCATTTCACTATGACATTCTGTCATCACTGCTAAACGGAAATAAAAAATCATCCAAATCGCCACATGTTTCTTTGTGTGTCCTTCCCTTATCTAATATAAAGTAATAACACCCCACCCAGGCTGGGAATGGACCCTCGAGGGATTCCGAGCGCTCCATTTTGAATCGCTAAATGCAATAAGAATAAATGCAAGTGGGAGTCTGTTTAGCAGAGAGTGATGCCTGGTCTGTTGCCCATCGAAAGCCAATAAATCTCAATGCTTCAACAAGAGATGAAAATAGTTATCTCATCATTGCAGTGCCAGGGCGAAATTTTCTCTGAGCCAGAGTATTTTTATAGATGATTTATGTCCGGGAAGGATAATTATTTAGCAAAATGGCAGATAATGATGAATAGAAAGTAAATATGAATAGCAGCAAGGGAGTGGTGCTTTGCCGCTGCAGCAGACCCAACAAAATACCTCCATAAAGTACACGCCACAGATAATTGCCGTTACACTGAAACTAGCATCCCTGGATGACTGGGAGTGAAATACAAATGAGCCCCTCTGATTTAGTAAGTGACGGCTTTTTGTTGTTCTAGAATACATGCCCCAGGAGTGTGCTAATTTTTCGTGAAAGCATACTTTATGTCTTTAGAGGAGTAGTTATGAGCACAGGCTCCGAGCTACGCTGACTGGATTCAAATCTCAGCGCAACTTCCTACTTGTGAGACCTTGGGTAGGTTGCTTAATTTTTCTCAACCTTAGCTTCCCCATCTCTAAGATGGAGATAACAGTAGTGATCTCACAGCTTTGTTGCAAGGATGAATCTAGGGGAGCTGTACCATGATTCTTGGCCATGGAAGCATTAATACTACATTAACACTGGCTATTAGCTAGGATCCAGCCACCCAGAGAACTATCTATTGCTCTTTCAATTTTATCCAGTCTTCACCAGTCGCTGAATCCTTCAGTTGAATCCAGAGTGAGATTTGAGAAGAGGAGAGCTGTGAGGCGAAAATTTGCAGCCTACTGATTGGGTGGAGGTCAACATTTTCCCAGTATATTTTTTGATCATTCCACCATCACTAGCCTTAATTCTCAAGGCATATGAAATGGTCATATGAAAGAGAAGTAAGGAACAAGAGAAATTATTCATGGAGTTACAATGGAAAGGAAGTCTATTTGAAAAATAAACAGAACTGAATTTTTGGAGCCTTTGAATAAAAGATAAGTTGACTGCACACAGAATGTCAAAATGGAACGGAAGGTATTTTTTTAAACACTTTTTTTCTGTACTGAAGCACTACACAAGGAAGAAAAAACCCCAACTAATTATAGTTTTAAATGTCCAAAACGCCATGTCCACCAAAAGCCCCGCGCTCATTAGTACTAGTAATTAACTTTACAACTGTCAACACAAACAGCACACAGGCTGACAGATAGAGAGGAGCTCTGAGGGTGCTAATAAATCCGGAAATAACAACTTGACACACAGATGCACAAAAGGATGCAGGTGATAAAGAAATGTTGACATCAAATCTAATTATCTTCGAAACGGCCAACTACAGCACGAGCCACAGTAATGCACTGTTATAGCTGGTGATGAGCCCCACTGGAACAGGGCTTAACCGCTGCCTACAACCCAGCTTTTACAGCCCTTGTCAGAGCCGGTGAGGACAATATCAAACAGGAAATTATGAATGTCATGACCCCTCCAAGTCAAAAATCCAGTGATGAATATGGACTCAGCAAGGCACAGAAGATTACCCCCTCACGAGTTCTAAAGCTGGGATGATATATGACATTTTTATCAGGCACTTTCTCAGGAATGTCACCAAGAGGGAGAATAAAGGCCCTGCAAAGAGGCAACTAGGTGAATTATGCAACTGTAATTGCCGATCATAACCTGATATGAGTTGAAATTGCTCTGTTTTCATATTGAGATAGAATAAAATTGTCAGGAAATGCAATGGTTCCTTAATGTGGGCTAGATGAGTCTAATATTCTGATCATTTTTCACTCGGCTGCAAGGTAAATCGAGCTTCCTTAACACAGTCACTGTGGCCCAGGGCAATCGAGGGGCCCAATTTTACACTTGAATTGAGCAAATATGTGTAAACTACGATTTTTCATATTTTCTGCATGCATAAGAAGATGAAACATCTTTATCATCTGTATTGTCTGGCTGAGCTTATACAAAATATTAGTTTATCTCTCCTACTTTGGTTCATTCCATAAGCGAGACACATAGATCTGAAGGACAGGCAATATCCCATATATAAAACAAGTCCATCTTTCATGCAGTCTCATTTCACAAGTTCTCCTATTTAAAACAACAAACCACCACAACAAAAACAGACACTGCCGCCAGCCTACAAAGGAAGCTTTTTTTTTTTTTTTTTAAAGGGGAGGAAAAACTCCAAATAAAGGCCCTGAATACCACCAATTGTTCCTTCGTCCTCCTGCTTGTGCAGAGGAGGTGGGAAAAGCCCAAACAATCTTTGCTGTCTCTCCTAGACTGCCTCCCTTTTCCCCCTCAGATCAGTTATACCTGCAAGAGGATGGTATCAGCAACGTATTGCTTTCCCGCTGCGGCCTGCGGCAAATGGACAAAGAATATGTCGGCTTTCTTCCTCCTTGGAATCATTTCTAAACCTGGGAGCATCTTGATAGTATTATTGGGGTTCTCTGGTAGCCGGTCCTATTACTTCTCATTCCTGAGCCCCAGCCCCTAGAAGGTAGAAGACCCAGGCCCAGCAGAGCTGCTTCTTTATTGCAAAGTGAATTTTCCCCTCTACCTCTGTCACTCATCCTCAGGCCCTAGGTCAGCCATACAACACCATCCATGCACAGGGCAAGCTCTGCTTAGCCTAGAGCATGAGGTCCTGGAAATGGGTCTGCTAATGAATCAGCCGTTCTAAGGGCCATTATAGCAGGGTCCCTATGGACATGTGTTCCTTCCACTGTGATTTAGTACTGACCATCAATATATCAGGGCTATACTGGCTGATGTCTTTATGTCTTTATCTTCTCGTCATTTTCTACAAGTATTCCATTGGTGAGCCCAGGCATGACTCTTCCTCCTGCCATGTTCAGCCATCAGTCACAGGGAAACCTGCACTTATACATCCAGCAAACACACAAAGCATTCAAATAATCTCATGTTTTTTTGTCCTTTTAAAAATTATCAAACCATTTGTTTCTAATCAAAAGACCCCTGGATAATAGAGTGTTAGTGACAGAGAAATCAACGAGGGATAAATAAAACTGACAGACTGGGAAGAACCATTCAAAATGAGTCAAATTCAGCATGGGACAGTCACACCCCAGAGCTGAAATCTTCTGACGCTTCTTCTGTAGTGTCCGACCTGCTCTGTAATGACTCCGTGCTATACAGATCAATGCCGAACAGAGTTTGCTAAAACTGTCTAAAGCTGGGCTAAGCTAAGGTACAGTTGGGAAAAAGTGTTTCCTACGGTGTACTTGGTGTGTGTCTAAGAGACCACTGTGTCAGTCTTAGGTACCCTCCCACCCTACCCTGCTCGAGTTTTCTCCTTTGTATGCCCACTGCATCTAAATGGACAGCACTTCAGTGCTCTCAAAGGCAGGGACCTTGCCTCATTTGTCTTGTTATTCCCAGCATCCGGCACAGTCCCTGGCAGAGTTGGCATTCAACAAGTAATCCCTGAATGAACAAGTGAATGAAGTGATGCCTGTGGCAACTGGCTAGTATATTCAATATCTAATGCTGTGTAACAAATTACTCCCCAAATTAGGGGTTTAAAACAGAGTTTCTATGGATCAGGAATTTGGTTCAGGGTCTCTCACAAGGATGCAGTCAATGTATCAGAGGGTGCTGCAGTCATCTGAGGATTGATGTGGGCTAGAAGATACACTTCTAAGCTCACTGCCATGGCTGTTGGCTGGAAGCCTCAGTTCCCTACCGTGAGGGCTTCTCCATAATGTTGTTCATAGCATGGCAGCTGGCTTCCCCCAGAGTGAGTGGTCCAGACAGAAAGAGATTGAGATTAACCACAGTGCCTTTTATGACCTAGTTTTCTCCCTTATTATGTTTGTCAGAAGTAAGTCACCAAGTCTAGCCCACACTGAAAGGGAGAGGATTACATAAGGCTGTGAATTCCAGGAGCTGGGGATCACTGGGGACCATCCTGGAGGTTGGCTACCACTGCTAGATTCTAAGATAACAATGAACTCAACCAACATTTATTGAGTTCCCTCTATGTAACAGACCCTGTGCTGGGTGCTAGGGATACAATAGTCAGTGGAAAGCAAGGTACATGGCTCCTGCCCTCATGGGGTTTACAATCCAGTAGGGAAGCTGGGTGTTAAAAAACTAGAATATGAGTATTACGTAGAGTGGCGGGAATGTAGGAGCACAGGGCACCCTTAGTTTAAGATATATAAACTGGAACCATAGGCCGTTAGACAGATTGTCTTTTTTTTTTGCAGTACACGGGCCTCTCACCGCTGCGGCCTCTCCCGTTGCGGAGCACAGGCTCCGGACGCGCAGGCTCAGCGGCCATGGCTCACGGGCCCAGCCGCTCCCCCATGTGGGATCTTCCCGGACCGGGGCACGAACCCGTGTCCCCTGCATCGGCAGGCAGACTCTCAACCACTGCGCCACCAGGGAAGCCCCAGATTGTCTTTTTATACGTGGATTCTTCCCAAATAATTATACATTGTCCTGAAAATAGAATGCTGGATTGTAAGTGAGGGTGAGCCCTTAATAGGTAGCAGGCAAGAATCAGAGATGGTTATCAGCTTCCGCTCTCCAGTGAGAAACTTCTGGCCAGGAGGGCAAAGACTTGCTCAATTGCAAAATAATAACTTTATATCAAAACACCTTCATTTTTCAGAGAGAAAACAAGTCATAGGTGGAGATAGAAAATCTGCTTTCTGAGCCCTAAAGATGCCCTTCTAATCACTAGATAAGGGGGGGATTGCACTGTACCCGTAAATGATCTGAACCCAACTAAGACAAAACAAACCTTCCTGAGTCATTTATTTACTATTTAAAATTTTCTTCATTTTTTATTTTTCAAATAATAGAAAGACAGTGAGTGTTAAGTTTTGGGGGGGGATTCTGTTTTTCTTGTTTTATTTTTTTTTTTAATCCGAGATCGACTTCTTTCTTCCTAGGGAATCTTTATTGAATTGCAACTCACTCGATATTATTAAGAATTCTGATCAGAGGTAAACATGCAAAACACTCTGCTGAGGGGATTAAGACTCTTTGGTAGTGTTTACATTATCTGTTTTTAATTCCTATATATCCTTTCTTTATCTCAGTGTTTCAACACTAGTTGCAAAACAGCCCTCACTAGCAGTAATGAGTCCCGGACCTTTGCAGACCTCCAGACACAGCTCCTTGTGTAGATAAGGCAGCCCCTTAACAAGGCTCCGTATCTGGATCAAGGTCTTTTACTGCTTTTCCACTTTCTTTGGCTCATCTGGCCTTCCAGAGGCTAAACCAGCTCACTAAATCAGGGAGTTCAGGGTGATGGCTTAGTCGGCTGAATCTCTGAACTCAGCTGAGTCTAATGAAATGGATGTGCTGTTCTTGGCTTCCTGAGTACCAATCCCCCCCCCCCACTCCCACCCCCGTACCGCAGCAGGGCTGAATCAAAACTGGGCCCTGTCCCCCAATTAATCCCAGTTCACTGGTATGAACTAACGCTAAATTAAGCTTGTCCTAAGGATTTCAAGAATCAGGCACAACTCAAGTCTCCATCTCTCCCTTCCATGAATTTTCATGCTGCATTTGGGGTAAAGAATGCTCCCTGAGTTCTGCTTGCGTTGGAATCACAGTAAAGTGTCGAAGAAAGAGGAGGAGATTTTAAAATAATGGGGTTGGTTCGACTGCCACTTATTCTTATTTTATTTAGCAAGAGAGGAACTAAGTTCCGTCTTTTCTCTCCTGGAGCCCCAATTTTCCTCTCAGCCATTTCTATGATTACATATACCTTCTACTCTTTTTTCATTACCAACTCACCTACACATCGAAATGGTACCTATTGCATCTTCCTGTCCTGTCTCTTCCTGTATGCCCCTTCCAGAGACTTAATTCAGACACAGTTGCTAGGCAACGATACATCATAGCAGCCAGTCACCAATTACTAATTGTCCTCAGCACTTTAGCCTTACAAATCTGGACCGCCTGCAACAATGGCAAGTAGTTTCGATGGCCAAAAACACACCAAAAGGTTTCTTAGCTCAGTGAAGACAGAAGCACTAAAAATAAGGTACCACCATCATGGCAGTAACGAAGACTTCCGGTCTCTCATACCCACCAGAGCGCGCAGTTATAAAGCCACCAGCTTGGCACTGTTCCCTGGTCCTGCTCAGGGGGTAAATTGGAGGTATGGTTGGAAATATCTGAACACACGCACTGATGGAAAAGTGGACACCGGCGTTTCACACTCACTCACCTTTCTCCCCAGTGGCACCACCCATTTCTACAGTTGCTAGTTGAATTGAGGGTCTATCAGTAATCAAATTTCAGCCTCAATTTTATGGTGAGTGTAATGGAGTTAATTTCTCTAACGCTAGCAGTTCATGGAAGGGGTCTCTTGTGGCCGCACAGACCTGGGATTCGCAGCAGCTGTCAGAGATGCCGCTAAGGAATTCCTTATTAGCTAAGATGCAACCAGGCAGAAAACTCATTACACAGTGCTAAATATACTGAATC
Source organism: Neophocaena asiaeorientalis asiaeorientalis (assembly GCF_003031525.2). NCBI lineage: Eukaryota > Metazoa > Chordata > Mammalia > Artiodactyla > Phocoenidae > Neophocaena > Neophocaena asiaeorientalis. The sequence continues at coordinate 5,274,912 of NW_020173491.1, read as the reverse complement.
ACATCTATTAGAGAAAAATGAACTTGATAATTACAACAAATAACTGCAGAAAGTGTTCAAGGAAAACAACAACAACCCACACCAGGATCTAAGTATACATTGGAGTGTGAGCCGCCCAAGACTAAAGGGAAACTAGGAATGTGCTGCCTTGTGCTGAAGGAGAAACCAGTCTCAAGGTAGGTGGAGCCGATTTCAGTTGCCTACGAAAATGACAAATTTACATTTCAAAGGTGCCCCTGTTTACTGGGTATATGGAAAATTTTAATTAGAAAGAAATGCTCAGAGGGTAAACGCTTTGTTTGTAGACAGGTTCCTGGTGCAGCGGGGCTGGGAGGGCTGTAAGGGAGCCCACAGTAAACACTCCGTTTGACAAATAGAGATCTCTAATAGCTCAGTGGCACGCACGATTTTCCCCGGAGCCTCACCAATGCTGAGAGTCAAGCTTGTCTTTTTCTCTAACACAAAATCGAAGTCTCTGAGTTGGAGGACCTTTGCCATCCCCAGCTGAGGAGTCTACAGGAGGAGACCCACTGCAAATATCGCCTACCCATTTTCTGAGTGCCTGACCTCACTCAGAGAAAGAGTCGCTACTAACACAGGTGGTTCGGGGCACTTCTGCTTCTCGTGGCAAGGCCACGGAACCAAGTTAAGTTTGAGCTGAGACCCAGCAGGAGATGATCTTTGAAAACCAGGAGGAGAAGAGGCTGGGTAGAGAGAGGAACGAGGAGAATAAAGACAGAAGAGGTGCCTTCCTATCCTAGAGGTCAAGGAGAGCCCCAAGAAGGTGTGATGAGCAAGGGTCAAAGCTGGCCAAAGCCTAGAGAAATCCCTGACTCTGGCAACTTCCTCTCCGCAGAGGGGCCAGATGGACACGTTTTTTAAGCACAGACAGGGCAGGATGGTTTCATCTCTCTCACGTCTGCTGAACAAAAATACAACTTTGGCCACTGCCGGCAGCAGCAGACCTCCCCACTCCGAACCCTGGGAAAATTAAGAGTCAAGCCTGTACATCTACACGAATAACTAAGCAGCCCTTTCCTCTTATTATTCATATTTTAAAGGGAATGGAAACAGAAGCAGTGAATTTGATTTCTCTATGACACTCAGGTGTCCTGATCAAAGAGGTCTATTTCCCTGTCTTACTGTTCTGGTGGAATGGCCTTTGGCACAAGTGAGGGATACTCTTGTTTTTGTCACCAACTCAGTCTGTGGCCTTTTTTCCTAGTTGCCCTCCAGGAAAGCTTTCCTGGGGCTCTCAGCCCCAGGGCTTCTAGTGCAGTCACCCCTAGCCCTGGCATCACCCCGCTCCCCTAGCTTCCATCAAGGCAAATGAACACATGTGCTGGAAACTCCATGGGATATGAACTCGGAAGGATAGAGCCTTGAGAGCTGCTGGCCGCCACGGTGGGACCAACACCAAAGAGGTAGCAGTAGCACATGGAGTAGAAGAACGCAGATCACGGCCACGCATTTGAACCCAAGGTCATACTGCACTGAAGTCAGATATTCTTGACCTTTTCAAACACATGAGCCAATAAATCATCTTTGCCGCTACCTCCCCACACTTCCCAGCCAGGCTTTTTCCGCCCAGTTTCAAGTGAAAGAATCCTGATAGAACATCACCTGCCCACTGTCAACCACAATGTTTCCCATGGACTCAGCCTGCCCTTGAAGGAAAGGACAGGGGAGAACCATATGACTTAAGAGGAAGGACCTAACCAGGTGACTGCTGACTCTGTTTAGTGGCTGCATTCTGTGGTCCAGATGCCCTGGGAATGGGCATTTCAGAACCCCGGGCACAGCATGGCGGGTCGCTGGGCACTGGCCCTTATTGCTGGTAGAAAGATCAGAAGACATGGGAGTTTCTGTCCCAACCAGTCAGCCAGCTGCACTGTGTTTCATCACGTATCAGTTTTTACTGAAAAGAAAACCATACAAATTTAATCAGCTCTTCATATGGAAATATTTAACTTTTTTTCCCCTGGAGTTGTTTGATATTATTGTTTTAAGAGTCAGGATTACAAAAAATATCAAGATGTGTGATAGTGGTGGACACAGAAAAGCATCCATTTCTGGCAAGAATGCAAGTCTCATTTCCAGTAGACTCAAGTCTTAAATGCACTGGCGTCTCTGTCAATTGCCTGGCTCAATGAAGAACATATTACATGCCCATAACCATGAAGTATAAGACAAGAATGATCCATCTTGCACAGCCCTCACCCATTGTCAAGGCAGAACGCTATTATCGGTGAGAATGATATGATCTCAGAAAAGCTCCTGTTGCCCACAAGTTTAGGGAGTGTTCTGTTTTGGCATCCAAACCTCTGAGGTTTCTGTTTGCTGCTCTGCCCTTCAAAGATGTTATCAAACGGCCTTGTTGCAGAACTTTTAATCTCTGAAAACCTGTAATGTGGAACTCTCTTACATATATGCCTATTAAAGAACGATGCTCTCTCTCCGTAGTCATAAAATGTAAAGCACCTCTTAAGAGACTTCCTTTGTTTCCCAGCCAAGGGCACATGAGATGAAAGAGGCTGCCTTTTAAATATAATTTTAAAACATTCTGTGAAGTAAAATGAAGTATTGATATATAGAGTGATTTAAAAATGAGGACTGCTTTTGAGATCACGGGGCAGTTTGAAGTGCAAAAGCGATGTAAGTTAGAGGCCAAGGCCAAGAACTTTCCATCTCGGAAATGGGTCATCAGAAACTTAGGGGCGAGGAAAATATAGCGCTTTGGGAAGACATGTGCACTTGAAAACCACACATCTCTTGTGTCAGTTCGTGAGGAGGGCGGGTCAGCTAACTGCAAAGCCTAGCCCAAGCCCAGCTGGGACAAATGTTGACACTGTCCCGAACCGTCCCCAACCACAGTCTCAAATCCTTCGAAACTCCTAATCCTGAGATACGTGCAAAGCGATAACGTTTGCAAGAGATGCAGCTATTATTAGATCACCGATCCAGATTCATTTTCTCAGTGCTATTTCGCTTGATGGTGGAGGAATCTAGTTACTAAATGCCATGATATCTGCCAGGTGGGCAGAGTTAATCTCCCAGCCTCCTGTGAAGATTTCTTCTGGCCTTTATCATGTTAGTGACACTGACCTCTGCCCTTGAAAGAGAAGTGGTGAAAACTGTTAGCCATGGAGAAGAGAGAAGCCTGTTCTTGAGAGGAGGAGTTTGGGGAACTTGAAGGAGAAGTGGTGAAAACTGTTAGCAATGGAGAAGAGAGAGGCCTGTTCCTGAGAGGAGGAGTTTGGGGAACACAAACAAGGCACAGAAAACTTTTATGTCAACGTTATGGATCATGCTTTTTTTAGTGGAAGAAGAAATCCCATTGCTGAAATTGAAGATGTCTATCTCCAGATAACCCACTGCTTGTGGTGTGATTTCAGTTGGAACCTTGCAAGTAGAATGGTTTCCTACTGCCTGTTCTGTCACTTCACATTGCGGTTTTTTTTTTTTTTTGCTCTCTAGCAAATAAATCAGAAAGTTAATAGTTCTGTTGATTTGTTGAAGTTTTTGGTTTTTTTTTTTTTTCCCTTCCTTTTAAAAAATAAAGAAAAGAAAAGAATAGCTTTAGGGCTTCCCTGGTGGCGCAGTGGTTGAGAGTCCGCCTGCCGATGCAGGGGACATGGGTTCGTGCCCCAGTCCAGGAAGGCCCCACATGCCGCGGAGCGGCTAGGCCCGTAAGCCATGGCCGCTGAACCAGCGCGTCCGGAGCCTGTGCTCCGCAACGGGAGAGGCCACAACAGTGAGAGGGCTGCATACCGCAAAAAAAAAAAAAGAATAGCTTTAAAGGGGGGAGAAAACGGATCCCAGCATGCTGACCACCCCAACGCAGTTTCAGGCTGTGGTCATGCCAACTGTCTAGTAAAGAGAGAAATTCCACTGTAGCAGAAGTAATAAAATCTTCTTTTAAAGCACAAATACCATGCAGGGAGGTAACGTAAACCCTTGCATTGCGACGGAGAAGGTGGGGTCGTACGGAGTAAAATATGGACTGGAGCGCTGGGGATTTGCGGTCACCACGCTGCTTTGGAGAATCTTTCACCAAAAGCAGCTGTTTCCATGACCCAGAACCTTCTCTTCCTCTTAATCCATCACCCAGAGGATTTTAGAAAGCTGTCAGCTATTATCTGAAGCTATCTTCATTGTTATTCATATGACGAAGTATTTATCGCCCACTCTGCTTTTTCAAAGAGGCTGATCTCAGAGACAGATAGTTGGGAGATTCTCATCAGCATAGTAGCAGGCTCAGGGCAAAGCCAAATGTGACTGCCCTGGGAGACAGACAGGTGGATAGATACAGGGAGGAAGCTACTGCTTCAGAGTCAACAGACCACTGTTATCTTATCCACCCCCAAACCACAGAGCCGAGCATTTCACAAGAGTCTCCAATCTGGATTTCTAGATCTCATAATTGACAAATAATTGACTTGCCTTAAAGTAGGGGTCAGAGCTCCCCCAGTTACCACCCTTGGTGATGAACACACTGGGCCAACTGTTCCCCAGGCAGCCGGGAGGCATCCTGTCCCCGCCACAGGTCCCCCCCCCTCGGTTACTCCAACAAAAGGCAACAGTTGAACATAGAGGAAAAGTCAAGTGAAAAGAGCTCTCGGATCCCGTGACACGAGGTATTCAGCGGCCAGATTGCTTTCACACAATCACTCAATATCTCTGATGACGGCCAGACTTAGACTGGGGGATCCACTTGCCAGGTACCGCTTGGACACTGAGAGCCAGCAAGCTGGGGACAGACTGCAAAGCCAGACGCCTGTTTCCGAACTCAGGCTCTTCACACAAACATCCGTGGCCTTGATGCACTGCAGAATCCTGGGAAAAGAGCCGGCAGAGCAGGAGGGCAGGGCCCCAAGGAGGGACCGCTTACAGGCTCTACCCCCTGACGGGCCTTCCCACTTCCCTTTCCCGAAAACTCTGCTCGAGGGGAAGGAGGGGGCGGCGCTCCTGGGGAAGTGAGATGCAGTAGCAGCAGCGCAGCCCCAGTCATCCCCTTAACGCCCGAATGAATTAAACGCCCAGATACAAAGACCTGTATTTCACGTCACCTGGTATTCCCTCCCACCACCCGGGCGGTATGTAAACATTACAATTTCCCCCCCTCATCACTTTGGATTTAATTGTATTCCTGATTGAAAATGAAAATTAATTTGCTTTTGATCCATTCCAGGTGGCAGATCAGGCTGCAGTGGTAGCCGAGCGTTTCTTTTCCCCTCTCTCTCCGAGTGACCACACACACACACACACACACACACACACACGTGCCCATAAACACCAGCCTGCGTCACGGGTGTGAACAGGCAGCAGCCTCTTTCTGCACAAGATCTTCTAGTGTCTCTCATCCCTTGGCTGATTGGCGCCGTTCAATTGTTTCATAGAAGATTTAGCAAAGTGACGATACTTGTGGAAATCAACTGCTGACAGGCTTGCTGAGTTAAGTACATAATTAAGGCTGTGGAAATACAGATGTTGAACAATGGCGGCTTACATCAAGATGTGTGCGGGGATCACAAATAACTGGGCATCTGGTTTCTTTATCTAAGTACCTTTCTTACGGTTTGGATCTTAATTTTTTACAGTTGACAGCAGTGTTATTTGAGCCAGTCAGTGGCATCTGGCTGCTGGGGGAAAGAAAAAAAAAAAGGAAAAAGAAAGAAAGCAAGAAAGAGTGTGTGTGGGGGGAATCTCCATGCACTTTAATTAATTGTGGAGAAATTACATGGTCCTTCAACCGTGTAGTTTGTCATCAGTACACATTACAGATTTATATGAGATGTTTCTCCACAGTGTCAGGAATAATTAAAAGGGGGTAGGAAATGATGCCAACCAGCAATGCTTTACATCGGTGGTGAAAGTTTTATATTTATTACAGCCAAACAATTTTAGAAGAAGATGTCAACTCAGAGGCTTGACTGTGCGTGGAATACATATCGAGCTGGAGGGGAAGCCAAGGCTGCTGGAATAATGAGAGAGTGTTCATGTTTAATCTAACAGGCCGACCAGATTTGGTGTGGTGTGCCAGAGTTATTAAGGATGCGGCATCCCCTTTTTTCTCCTAAAAGCATTCACCCCAAACAATAAGTAACGTACGCTTTTTTTCCCCCTGAAATGATCTTCATCCAATTGCCCTTTCTGATCCTAATAAGAACAGAAAAAACAACAGTATGCAAATCACTTCTTTTGCTCCATTAATTTGTGCCACACTCTTGGCTTGGGCAGCACTGGTGGAATTACTTAGTAGGAAGATAGCAAAACGACTCTTGCCTTCGTTTACTACATGATTACAGCATCCCTGCCAGGGCCTTCCACTGAGGGGGCCGGGCCCAGACAAGAGCCAGCGTGAGTGGTAGTCACCATCCTATAACGCAAATCTTTTGTTTGTTTGTTTAGGCCGCGCTGCGCAGCATGTGGGATCTTAGTTCCCTAACCAGGGATCGAACCCGTGCCCCGTGCATTGGGAGCTCGGAGTCTTAACCACTGGACTGCCAGGGAAGTCCCCTGTAACGCAAATCTTAGTTTCCTTATTCCTGGTACCACTGAACAAACCTGGAACATATTCCTTTATCTTTTCTAGAGATCACAGGCAAGGACTACATTTAGAAACCAAAGGTCACAAAATAGCTCTTAGAAACATCCTACGTCAAAGGGCGCGGTGCATCAATCTTCTCGTTAGGTCTTTCGATAGAGCAGATTTCCTTTTGTATCAGGAGTTCATCAGGTAGCACATCACCAGGGATGACTGGATGCCCTCAACCTTCATCGTGGGGCTTGCAGGAGAGTCAAATAATCCCCTCGTATGCGATGCCTGTCACTTCTTATTTATTAGCTTCTTGCCCTGGATATTTTCATAATTTCCATTTAGCTCGTGTGGCCCCAGAAGTGGAGACAACCTGGGAATCACAGCCTCAGGACGGCTTCACCTTTGCTCCCACAGACTCAGACGAGAGCAGTGCGCCAAACCAGGATTCTCTCCTCAGCGTCTGTGGGTCTAAATGGTGGGAATCCTCCTCCCTGAAACCCTCACGAGGTATGGAAAACCGCACTGGAGTCCTCAGAGCAACGTACGCCTCAGGGAATTGCCAGGTGGGTCTAACAGGGACAATTTGCTTCTACCGTAAAGTAATAATACCCTCAATTATGTTAAACAATTTAATAACAATATCCTTAAATTTATAGTGCTTTTAAAATTTCAAAGCACTTTTGTAAATATGATTTGATTTTACTAATATTTGTGTAACTCAATGTGGAGGTACACAAAGGGGAGAAACCACAGCGCTTTCTTCTTCAGTTCTAAATAAAACACACACCTCACTCATTTTCCCTTTGCTGATGGCTTAGAAAAAGTCTGTGTTTCGCTTTCGAAAGTACTCTCTGGACTTCCAATATAATAGAAACTTCTTCTTGTGGCCCTGCATCCTTTCTGACGATTCCTATCTCTTATCACTCCGCCATGAACATTGCTTCCACACTCCTCTTTCTCTAAGACATCAAGGCCAGTCCTACCTCAGAAACTTCGATTTACTGTCCCTCTGACTGGAACACTAACTCCAGGTCTTTCAGATCTCAGCTTAAATGTCACCTCTCTGAGAAGCTTTCTCTGACCTCTCTAATATTACCCACCCCTCTACCCCCATTTCCTAAGTCACTATCTGAAATGACCTGATTTATATATCTGTTTAACACGGCTTTCTCCCACTGACACGTAAGCACCAAGAGAGCTTGGAAATACACAGCTTCAGGGAAGATTTCTCTGCGTGCTTCAATAATTAGTCTCAAATAATCTATGTGTCAAATTTTTCTTTAATTCAGTAGAAAATCTTTAATCTGGTTAGAATAACTGAAATTTTGACCATGTAAATGATTTTTCTTCATCCCACTTGGGTTTCAAAGCCATGGATGGAACCTCTCTTTTGGAGTGATCCTAATGGAATTAACCAAATTTAAAGAGATGTTGACCTGAAACCATTATTACTGGAAAGAAAAGAATCTGAATAGAAGGTCAAGCCACTGCGTCTTGTGTCCCTAAAAGGATTATTTAAGTCAATTTTTTCACCATAAGTAATAAAGCGGTTCACTCACCAGTCAGGAGGTTTGAACTCGGATTCGAATTGAGGTTTGCCAAGGCTCAACCCAAAACCCCTGCTAAATGCAGCTTCGGGGAGGAGCCGCTAAGCGCAACTGTGGCCAAGGTGAGAACTGTTGGTTCATGCCTTGAACAGCAGGTACCAATGGCAGCCCCGCACACTGAGGGCTGGCCAGGACCAGAAGAAAACAAGTTTAAATTCGAGCAGGCAGATTGGAACCCAACTAAGAAAACAAATTCCTACAGGAAGTGAGAGGCCTAATAAGTGACCAAGCGACTAAAAATCTCTGGAGAGATTAGGATCCACCCCTGATACCTGTACTTCTTGAGGACTGTGCCTGGTTCATGTCTGTAGCTCTGTATGGTTACCTAATATAGTAAGCATTCAAGATATATGTAGTGGAGTGAGTGTGGAGGACAGGTCTTCCCGTAAGCTCCATGAGGCCAAGGTCCTGTCTCTCCAGTACTCGGCACAGTGGGAGACATAGAAGTTTGTTGAAAGAAAAACATAAATCAATGAATACATCAGTCAATGAATGAATGGGCCAGATCATTCTTGTACCACTAAGATGCTTGATAATCCTGTAGAGGTGTTAATGTTTCTCTCTCGAACTCTACACAGTTTCTTTCCAGAAGGCAAAGTATCTTTCCTTCTCCTCCATCCCTCTGTATCAACTCTGAAACAAAGATTCTCCTACTTTCGGAGAAGCAGAGGCGCCTCTGACAACCTGTCCTGCTCATCAAATTCATTAACAATACCTTCATTAAGCCTCAACCATGCAGCACCGTTACATGCTGTAGAAACAGCTAGAAGGAGCAGGTTCCTGGAGTCTGGGAGCGAATGGCTTAAAGGCCCCTGACAGGTGTGACGCGTGTAGTGTCAGCTCGGCTCTTGATCCCTTCCCTTCCCTTCTCATCCTCCTTGACAATCCATTTGCCCTTTTCAAGTAGAAGGAAAGGAGCATGTAAGCAAAAGGCCCCCGTTGCCGAGGTGCGCCCTCCAGCCCTCCCAAGCCCTGCTGGCTGCTCTAGTTGTCCTGTCTTGCTTTTACACGCGGACAGCCATGAGGGCAGATGAAAAATCTCATGGCGTCTAAGGGACTGGATTTCCTCCCCCAGTTTTGCAGTCAGAAGTAGACAGCGAAGCTTGCGGGATGAGGGCAACCGAGAGAGTGGGGAAGGCCCTTCCCAAGTGGAGCTCAATCTCGTTGCATCCGGTATCACGGCAGGAAGCGCTTCACCAAGAGGCCACTGCACTGAGAGCCCTCTACCTGGATTTTAACCAAACTTGTGCCTCTACAGACCTGAGGTGTTCCATGCTTCTATCACCGGCTCCGAAGCCCACAGGGGTCAAGTTACATGAAGTGAGGTTCTTCCCAACTCCTAGATTCTGATTCTATTCGTGCTTGAAAATATCCTCTGATTGCCTCTGGTGGGTCATCTTTCTGGGGACAAGTCTCTGCTTAGACCCTAATTTAATGCAGCTGTAGCCACCGCGACGAGGATTTCATTTTTGATGTGTTCACTACTGGAATAAAGGTTCCAGTGGTGCCAAAAAATATGGGCCTTATATTAGGGCGAGTTCACTTCTGTGACCAAGAATATTAGGTATACAGGTTCAGGAAGCTCTAAGACGAGAAGCAGAGTAGGGTGTATTCTTATTAAATGTGCTTTCTACAATTCTAAAAATAACGACAGCTTTGAGGATAATTTAAAGTTATACATAATACCACCATTCTAATAGACCTCGATGACATTCACATGCATATTTTTCCATATTTTTGAACATAAAGACTAAATAATCATTAGTTGGTTGTTTTCATTTCATAGCACATCGTAAGCATCTCCCCATCCTTCCATGTTGTCTTCATAAACATTACCTATGTTTTTTCTAGAGAAGAGTCTATAAAAACTTAAACCATCTATTAAATAAGGGACTATAAATATAAACCCCTTGTAATCCAAAAACTTCTAGGCAATAGGAAAAAATAACATCTGAAATCTGTGCAGCTGTGATACAGCAGAAGAAAAGTGAATAAAGGATATATTAGATGATTTTGCCTAAAAGCAGGAGCACTGAACCCTATTCTCTAGCTTTAGGACCTCTGGGAAATTAATCACTTTCCCTTTGCCTTAGTTTTTTTCCCCAGTGAGACACAGAGGGTAGAGTTGGGTGAACTTGAAAATCCTTTCCTGCTCTAAAATTTTATGTTCATGCCTTAAAGCAACTTTATTCTAAGGAATACAAGGAACTATAGGTACAGTTTAACGTACTCCTTACAGGAGTGGTACAGTGGAAACACACTGGGTTATGTCATTTCCCCCTTATGGGAACTGACCTCTCCAACACACATGGCTTCAGCAGCAGGATCCTGGCAGTCATGTTTGTTCAGGGTGGCCTCGCCATCCCCCCCACTTCCTAAGCCAGAGTGGAGTATTCCAGAAGTGGTAGCCTTCTTTCAGCCGTCTGGACAGAGATACAGCAAAAGTTGGTGTGCTGAAAGAAGGGAGCAAGCAGACATGCAGGGAAATGCAGAAACCAAAGACAGAAACCTCCACCCACAGCTATTCCTAAGATCAGGTTTAATGAGATATTCTCTATCCTCGACAAAGATCTACCAAAACAGTCACGCCCCTTATTTCACTTGTATATCTCACCTAGCAAAAAGCACTCATCGTTAACAGTCTCCATGAAGTGTCCTCAGTATTACTGCACACCTACATACCTCTTGGTAATTTAAAAGGAAAGAAACAAAGCAGTATTATTTGCTCCATCTGTAGGAGAGGAACAGAGGCAATGAGCTTGTAAAAACCCAAATAACATGGAGATGTCCTGGCTGAGCTAGAGCTCAATCCACAGACTCTTGCTTAGCACAAAGACTACCTGTGAATTATTTCTGACCCTACAGCTTAAGTTCTGTACGACAGAGTGGGAAACCATGAGAAGGAGCTAGAACGCTCAAAACTTCAGTGTTTTCAGAAACGAACCAGTTTCTGAATGAGCTTGGAGTTCTAGGCACAAAGAGGCTCCAGTTTTTGGTTTTGACACTTGGATCTATCTTTATGACCCAGGGATCCTCTCAGTTCATTCAGCCTTCAATGCTAGGGACTTGGATTCCTGGCCCCAAGAAATGGGGTCTGGTCTTCTGGTTGTTTTCCCTCAGTCCAGCCCTAATGACTGCCCTCTTATGCATGCAGAGATGTTAACAGAGATAGGCAACATGGAAGCTTGGAACTGAGTCCAGCCAGAATGTTGAAAACATTAAAGAGCTAAATATTAGATTAGGACTAATGTGCTAAGTTCAGAATACTGAGCGGCAATTGGAACCTTAAAATAGGATAGACAGCTGAAAACGTGAGCTTTTTTTGTGCTTTGCCTTCATCTACCCACCTATCTGCGGGTCTAATCTATCAGGTATTTAACCATATAGCAGAGATATTTCCTTCACTCCTCGGGGGAAGAAAGCCAGGAGGAATTGGTTCCATATGAAACAACGTGATCTCTATTACGTTTCTAAATTAAAACTTTGCAGCCCCTGGATGTGATAACTGTGTTTGTTCATTACACTGTCTCTACCATCACCACCACCACCACAAATCCCAACCTCAAAAACAAAGAAACTAGAAAGGGAAAGAAATGTATTCGATATATATCCCACACCCAGGGATCAATGTACAACTGCGGTTTGATTTAAAGAGGGAGGAAGTGAGGGCAAGATACAAAAACGTCTGACGATTCCAGTTATTTCAGCACAAACGTAAAGAATGTTCTTGCGTTTGTCTGCATCAAAACGTTCCCAAGGTTTCCCGTAAGTAGCAGGAAGCTGCTTTGTGAAAGACCCTTGTAACACACTGAGACAATGATCTACAATTAAGTGTTCTCCAGTGGGCCTCAGCATGACAAACCCTAATGGCTCCAAAGGAGCCCTTAAAACCTACCATGTCAATGAGCTCCCCCAAGCATGGGGATTTAGAGTTATGGATTAGACCTCTTAACTGTTCTCCTCCCCTCAAAATACCTTAAAGACCCTTGGCTCCCAGGGGAGGAGCTGTTAGAACCAGTGTCCCGTTAAGAGGTCTTTGGGAATTCACGTGTCGACATAGTTCCAGGACATCCAATGACGACAATGCATTCAGCTGAACGCCACCCCTCCCCCCCCGCAACCTTTCATGTTACCAAAAGCCCGACCGAAGGGCCAGAACCCCAGTGACCGACCCCAACAAAATGAAGAAGAGGCCTCATAGGGGGTCTCATTTCATTTCTGGCTGTGGTCTGGATAGCTATGTGGTCCTGGAAACAACACCTATTTTCTTGGTGCTTTAATTGTTATACCAATCCAGTACTGATGCGGCAAGTTATCTTGCAAGTTTACATTCAGGGATACCTTAAAATAAAAGTAGACGATTTGACTAAAGAGAACATGTTTTACAGCCAAAATAACAAAATGGACAAATCAGATCCCGTTCCGTCAATAAGGCCCTTCCTGCTGACTATCAGTCGCTCTGAGAGGTGTGTGAGTTCTTCCGGAGCACAAGGAAAAACTCGGAACCAACTCTGCATTTTCTGACCTCAGTGGTTACAGTAACACACAAAAATGGTATCAAATGGATGATCCCAAACTCTCTCTGCTTAAAACGGTGACCACGTGCTATTATTGTGAAAGGGATTTATTCCAATTATGTTTTGCTGGTGACTCAATGTGCTTCATTTCTTAAGCACACACTGCCAGTGAGGGGTGAGCGCCTAATACACACGGCTACAGACACCAGCTTATCACTGGAAATTATTTCAAGCCAATTTCTGTGAAAACGTAAACTATGATTATAAAAAAGTATAGCTCCAGAAGAATTAGAGAAACTTTAGTGGCTTGAAAGCATTAATGACCTTTTTCAAGATCCTAAAACTACTAAAAGAGCTCTGTTACCAGGTCTTATGTTCACACCATCCTATTGGTCTCGAGAGCTCAGTTCATTCCCCACCTGTGGCTAAACAGGTTCCAGGGTACAGTACTATACACAGCAGAGCATTTGGGAAACTTGCGGGATAATGACTGTAGCAGAACTGGAAATGATTATTTCCAAATAAAAGCTTTGTCCTCCCAGTGTGTTCATGCCAACAGGCTGTGCTGAGATGGCAAAGTGAGGCACACTTTTTTTTTGGCTCAAATTTTCCATCACTCTTTCTTTTTCTTATATAGCTAGGGAATTCTTTTCATTTTTGAATCATAAAGCTCTTAAACTCTGGTTTTAAGATGGAAAAGCAACGGGATCTTTTATTAGAAAAGTGCTGCTGAGAGCGGCTTTGTTTCCTTGTTACACAAACATCTACCTTCCCAGAGAGAGGAAAGCCAATGTTTAATGTAAAGTCTATTTAGAAAGGTGATTTCACATATACCATTCAGTAATAAGGGAAATAACCAGCTTTAATTTTTTATTTTCAGATTTTTAAATGGTTTCAGAATTTGGCCTGCACTGCTATGTCCCCTCAAAGTGCCAGGGGGCCCGTGCAAGACACCTTTGACCTTCGCTACTCAGAAGTGATGCTGAGATGGCTAAAATGTGGACGAGGCAATACAACACTGAACGCATCATAAGTTAGACATGTGGAAAGTTGTAAGGACTTTAAAGGCCATCACATATTAAAAAGTCACACTGTTCGGGGCTCACAGGACTCAGATGTTTCTGACCAATGTGGAGCTTTTCCTATTGCCTGGAATGGGAGGAGTGCAAGTTTCATAAAGGCAGTTTTAGACTAGACAGCTGTCTGTACTCAACTCAACCTTTTGCCTGGATCCAGATTCCTAGACTGAGGCAACAGGCTTGGCAGGAAGTACAGGGTTTTTCTGCCCCGTTTCTCCTCACTCTTCAAACTTGAGGACGCTGCCCCAGGGATTTACCAGCCCCACAGCCTGAACTTCGTTTCTCTGTTAGACAGAAAGCAGCCAATTCTTCAAGAATTACAGAGGCTTAGTCACATTACGAGAAAAGCACTAGTTCTTCAGAGACAACACTATCTCTGTGAGCAGGTGAAAGAAAAGTCACTCGGGAACTGACAGGTCATTGGCCAATTTGTCAGTTTCTGAAAACCAAGGTGATATGAAAACCTCTTAACCTAAATAGAAGCAAAGAAGGAATCTGGCTGTCAACTGGTAGAAGCATCAACAAGTCCTTAAACACAAGCCCTGTAAGAAGATAGTTAAGGCGATTATTAACCCACAATAAAATACCAAAATCGTGAAAACATTTGGAAATCTGTTTTCTTTCAATTACTGGCTTTGTACTTCAAGTATTCTTATATCTCACGTCGCTGAGTTGACACGAAGATTAAAGTAATCCTTTGTGGGATAATTTCATAATTTTATCAACCAGGAGAACATCAAGGCAGTGCTACTTTCTTTGCATTTTAGGTCTGATCAATAGCTATTTACATGGCTGTATCCTTAAAACTTCTCCCTGTACTTAAACCAAGTGCTGGAGTACACAACCCCCTCCCTCTAAATGTCTGTTTATTTCTAAGTTTGAAATCGAGAATCACACTTGACTCTGTCCCCTTCTTCATCTTTGTAACTAATTGGTATAAAATTCTCTCACAGGGGCTTCCCTGGTGGCGCAGTGGTTGAGAGTCCGCCTGCTAATGCAGGAGACACGGGTTCGTGCCCCGGTCTGGGAGGATCCCACATGCCGCGGAGCGGCTGGGCCCGTGAGCCATGGCCGTTGAGCCTGCGCGTCCGGAGCCTGTGCTCCGCAACGGGAAAGGCCACAACTGTGAGAGGCCCGCGTACAGAAAAAAAAGAAAAAAAAAAAAATCTCTCACATTAGAAGTCCTTTGAAATGCATATCTCTCTTCTATATCACTGCTCTGCCTAGTACATGCCCACCACATGTTATTTCAAGAATACTGCTTTACTCCAAATACACTCCTTTATACAAGAACAACCCAATTCATCGTACACCTGCCATCAAACTAATCTTCCTAAAATATCACCAGCATCATGTCACTCTCAGCGTTGGAAACATTTGAAGGCTTCCCAGAACTCAGCCATCTCTTAGTGTCTCTCTCTTGGTCTAAGTTTCTGAAACTTTCTATTTTAGCCAGGTAGCTTAACTACTTTAGGCTATGTTTACTAAATTACTATCTTATCCTGATCCTTCTGATGAATTCTACCTAATTGCAATGACCTCTTCCCAACCGTCTACATTTTACCCAACTGGAGTCAACTATTCCCGAAAATCTGATCTACGTGGCTTGAGATGAACCCACCATCTGACCTTGGACCTTGCTAATGAAACGACTATCTATCGTCTGGGTCTGTGAGGTCCCCTGGTATTTTCTCAGAGGTCCATGAATTTTATCAGAATTTGTAAATTGTATGCTTTCATTTCAATGATAATCTAAAATAATTATTCCACTAGTTACATAGACCAGATTTCTCTTCAGCAGTGACATTTTGAAGCTGAAAAGCGTTTTTATAGAGTAGTACTGCTTTTCTTAATATTTCAGGGATTCACAACTGGTATCTATGAGCCCCTACTATTAGAAGGGTCTAAGAATATCCTTCTTCTAAGAGAAATCTGTAAGTGCATCTGACAGTCATGTATTGTCACGTGACATATCTTTCCTAGTGTTGTCTTGAACTGTTATTTAGGACCTTTATTAGTTTATTCTTTCATGTTTCTGTGTCTTATCTTCCCAAACAGATGGTAAACTCTCTGGGGACAGGGATTATGTCTTAGACTTCTTTGGATTCCTGATGCACCAAACTTAATCTTGAAAAGAGCAAGTGCTTGGTCAAAACTGATTGCTCTGTTTTTGACTATGAAGGGCTGATCTGGTCCACACTGGATGCTAGAGGGGAATAAAACAATGAGGACACAGTTTCACTAGATATCCAACCGAAAATTATGCTTTTTATACAACAAAGGTTTTCATCATTCTTCTTCCAATCATACAATAAAAATCAAGACCATTTATTAGTACTAAGTAAAATTGAAACATTTCTTTCTCGTAACTGGTAAGAGGTACCAGAATTTTAAAAAAGTGTTGAATCCGACCTATTAACGTTTCTGGTAAGTCCTTAATCTGTGTTAATTTCGTGCTATCGTACAGAGAATCCTAGAAGCACCATCCATCTCCTCTGTGAACAGGGCGGTCCTGTGTGTCATCCTATAGACTTTATTAGTAGCAAAAATGAAGCCAGGAGATGTCAAGGAGACAGGATTAGAAGGAGCAGAGAACCTCAGAATGGGATTTTCCCACCTGAGGACTGCGAGAGCAGTGGAAAATTAATTGGCCCCTATCCATACACAGTGCTTCATCGATTACCTGCAATCTTTTCTCATGCAAGTATGTAGAGTTGATTTATAAGGATTTACAGACTGTAATACTTTATCGTGTTAGTTAAGAACTCGGGCAGCAATCGACAGCAGAGGCCAGCATAAATGAAACCACGGACCAATTTACTAGAAGAAAGAATATTCTTTAACCAGTGCCTTTCCCACCGTTGTTACCTGGAGACAGGAACGGGATAAACCAAGGAGGACTATGACACGAGATCGCTGATGGGATGTGAACGAATCCCGTGGTTCAGTGACTGTCACTCTTCACCACGGAAAGAGACCTGTGGCAGTTTCACGAAGAGCAAAAGATCAAGGTTGGAAATCGCTTGGATTTTACAAACCGGTGATAGAAATACATAAATGAATACACACACATTTTATTTCCTAGAAGATCATTCCAAAGAATGTGCTGGGACTAGGGAAGAAAGTAGGCAGTTACAGGGACAAATGATAAACTTCTTGCAAAATAGTCTGCCCTATGTCTCGTGTCTCAACTAACAAAAGGGGACAGGGAAGGTAGCTTTAGGAAGAAAATGACTAAAGCTCGGGCGCGTGAGGAAGCTTTTCTTCCTCTGTGAACTGTTCTTTGTTCAAGTGCTACTGCACATTCAGCATGAAAGTTCATTAACACACAGCACACTGCTGCCCGGAACGCCTTATGTAATTATACCTGGAGTCTAATTAGGTAACTCTCCGCTCTTCCTTGTCTCAGTCACCCAAGCTACACTCTCTCAAAGTGTGGCTAGCATTCATTTAGGAAGGCTTGTGACATGCCTGTGAAATTGAAAAGTTGTCAGTTTGAACATGTTGGATACACTAACAGCCTAAATGAGCTTTCCCGCATGCCTTTCATGCAGAAAATGAAACCTTGTGAGTTTCATCTTGCTGGATTCCTTTGGATTTTCTTCTGGTGTTCCACAGATTCCAGAGCAGCATGCCAGGGAGAATTATACTTTATTGATGACAGAGTCAGGCCATCACTCATTGAGGTATTTGTGCTATTATTTATTTAACTTTCATAGGATGATATACTGTTAATATTAACTCAGCGCTGATGGAATTCTGAGAAATTAAAAACCTTTTTCCTTAGACTTTTTTGGAATTTTCCAAACATTTTACAACGAGGAAGCATTATCTTTATGCTCATAAAAATGTAGGGAGGAAAAGAAAAATTGGTAAAACACTCCTCCACAAAATGATTCCATCCTTAATTTTCCCACAGTAATGTATGAATGACTACCATGTAATATACACAGCGTAACTTACTACTACAGGATCTTATTTCAGAATTTAAAACACTGTGTACAATAAAATGCTAACCTACAACAAAAGCTTTCATTTAGACTATCAAATTGAACAAACGTGCAAGCTATGTTGTAAATCCCCCCCAAGTATGTACAACTCAGTCAAATAGGGTACAGATTTTAGTGACACATGACGTGGCAAGGGTTGTAATCAGTAAAGGTTAATAATAGATTACACTTATGTTTTTCTCTGACCACCATTTGTAAGTGACACCATAAATCACCCTAGAGATTTGTCACTTGGGCTTGGCACACCTCTGTTATCGGTAAAAATGACAAAGGGAACACCATGTGCTTAAATCTGTTGATCCCATGAACAGGAAGTTCACAGGAGCTGAATGCCACCCCACTGTGTTCTGAAAATTGGTGGGAGGGGAGGGAGGAGTGGGGGAAGTGAGAAGAAGAAGTTAATTAGCTTCAATGCCTGGGTCCACTGCTGCCATCAGCCATGCTACCCAACTGGTGGGTCAAGCCAAAGGGATCAGAGACAAGTCTTAACTACTGCCAAGTTCACACCCTGCCTGAAGCGACTGTCAACTAATGATAGATTAGACATATCTGATTGCTCTATCAAAACATTCATCTCAAATCTTGATTAGTAAGCCTATTGAATTATGATTAATTCACAAGGGCGCTGCTGACAGATAAGATACTTTATCTGACAATGTGTACTAGTTGCTTTGCCTGAAGCAAAAAAAAACCCAAAAAACAACAACAAAAAAACCCAACACAAAACAAAACACAAACTCCTGAGTTGCTAGTAAAATAAACAGTATCAAGTACAGCACGTTGAGAAGGATGATGAGGCTACAGTGCACCTTTTAGTTTAATTAAGAGCTTGCTTGTGTGAACCTAGCCTTGATACAAAAACAGGAGGGGTTAAGGGAGAGACATACACTAGGAACAATATATTGCAAACAAGAGAACCCCAGAGCGCCCTCCTGCCTTTCCAGCAAGGAATGTGTAACAGCTGGGAACTTGGGGTTGCTGCAGGAAGCGTCACCCTCAGTTTGGTGACCTCCCAGTTACTCAGGCCAGAGGCAGAGCAGAATTGGCCTGCCTTTGTCAACGTGCCCATCCAATTACTCTCCTTGTCTCTGGGATGAAGACAGCTGTGCACGGAAATATTCAGCAGACCTAAACTCTTGGGATTTTCAGAAGGTGCATGTTATTTTTTGTTATTGTTAGGAACTGAAATGATGAGGAGGAGGGAAAGAACTAGTACTTTTGTGTTTTGTTTTCTCAAGAAAAGGGGTTACAATGAGTGTTTTAAAATACTTTTCTTTCTTTTTCTTTTAGCTTTGTCTGAAGCAAGGAAACCCTCCATATGATATACATTAAACTGTGAGTTTAGTACTTAGTGACTAAATGACTCAGGAGAGACTATCACGGTATCTCTCATTCCGCTGGTATCTCTCAACCCAGCTCATCCCAAACCCGAACCTAGACTATCCGTCCACTCCTGTCCATTCACAGCTTTGTCAATCCCCACCATTCAGCTGTGGTTGTTGGGGGAGGGGAGTTACACAGTAAGAGGATTCTAAGTACTCAAAATCTCGTGGAGTTTTGGACGGTATCATTATCTTATCCCGACCTTATGATTTTTCCAGAAGCCTAACGTCCTATAATCATGTTTCTCTTTTGCCAGTATTAACCTTTCAGTGACTTCCTTCTTTTCTCTCTCACTCTCTCTCTCTCTCATAACTACCCTCTGTTAATCAGTCGTGCACTGCAGATGGGAGGGGGGGGTGGTCAAGGAAACCTACTTCCTCCTCGGATAGCCTCCAATGTCTCTACTCTTGGGGATGAAAGTGCTTTAAATGGAGTTAGAGTCTAGGAAAATCAATATATGATTACTGCAAAGATTCGTATTGATTGTCCTGTTGCATTGCAAAAAGGCTAAAGAAAAATGGCACGGCACGTTTGCCTTCAATTTCTACTCCACAGAGTTTGCTCTGAATGCTTGGGGCAAGAAGAAAATGTTGGAACTTTATTTGATGACCTAAAGTTTTCATCGCTCAATCCACTTACTCCTCTCTCTACCCGAGAAAACACGTCATTATAACTCTCTTGGCTTCCAGTCTATAACATTGGTGACATCAGGGACTCCCACGAGAGAGCTGAAGGGTGTCTACCCCCCACAAGAGGGCTGTGTCCGAAACTGCTGGTTCCCTTCCTATAGCACCCATGTATCAACAGGTGTGACTACGTGACGAACTTCTGACTAATGGCGTCTACGTGGAGGCTGCTGGGTAAGGGCTTCTGGGGAAGTTCCTTACACGGGGGGAAGGGGATGGCTCCATTGCCAGACACATTTGCATTCCCCCCTTTCTTCCTTCTTCCAACCTGGAATGTAGATGAGACGTTAGGAGCTGGAGCAGTTCTCTTGTGACCATGAAGGAAACCTGAAAACAGAAGCCACTTCGAAACCCTGGTAGAGCAGAAAGACAGAAGGAACCACGAACATTGGTGATGTTGTGAAGCACCCACAGTGGCCCTAGTCTTTGTGGATTTCTCTCAAATGAAGGAAATATAAATCCCTATAAAGGCTGAAGACACTGTCTTTCGGGTCTGCAATATTTGCAGCCAAACGTGAGACGCCTCTACAAAATGCCTGATTATGTCAGTCCTCGGTGTCACAACGACTCATAAAAATGAGTTATGTTTATCTTTAGGGTTAATGTCACACGCAATGGCCACTGGGTGGGCCAGATACTTTATGGTGTCTGTAATCATTCAGTTGCTTTTCTAATCGTTAGGAAATAAATAATTCCTATAGTTGAGGAAACACCATAGTGATACAGTCATTTATTTATCGACTTGTTTGTTTATTTAAGATTTCAGCTAAGCCAGCACTGGATTGTTTTTTTAATTTATTATATATAAAGCACAGACTTACAAGTACAGTTTGATTTTGTTTGGCTGCACTGCCGGCTTGTGGGATCTTAGTTCCCCGGCCAGGGACTGAACCTGGGCGCCCCGGCAGTGAGAGCACAGAGTCCTAACCACTGGACCACCAGGGAATTCCCAGTAATACAGCCTTTTGAAAGTTCAGTCTATCTTTGTTATTTTTAGCTGTACAGCCTCCATTTCCCTTTCTCATTACCTCTAGTAACAGGACTCCAATTTTCTTTTGGGGCATTGCTCCCCCACAGTAGTGGGCAGTCTTAGCGGGACTGCCATCAAGATACTCTGGCCTCCCCCAGCTGAGAAGCGAGTGCAAGATCCAGGCTGGGCCCCATCAGACTTTGATTCTTGAGTGGAGCAGAGCTTATTCCTTCCTGATAAGTGTACATGCTTTCCTCCTGCCCGGATCCTAGGAGCTGCACTGCTTCCTCTCCTGTCTGAGCTGTTTTTCATGGGTATTGTAAACCACCCCATAGCCTTTCATAAAGAGAACCTCTCCCTCCTGCCTTTTTTTTTTTTTTTTTTGGCTTAAGTTAGCCAGTATTTGTTTCTGTTGCTTGCCACCAAAGAATTCTAACTCAGAAGCTATCATCAGAAGGGAACTATGAGGCAGCCACTTTCCTTTTGTTTAAAAGAAGGTCTCAGGAAAGTAATTTCCAGCCCCTGCCTGGGGAAGGGAATGCCCAGCCGAGGGCAGAGTCTGCCCAGGGACTCCAGGGTCACACAGGGCAAACTGCTCTGACTCCTTGCTTCAGAAGGCGCTGTACTCAAGTCTCAACAGATGCAGCGGATTTGCTACAACAAAATCATCCCACGAAATAATAAAATTTGTTCGGGTTTTTCTGTGAATAAATTTGAAATCTATTTTCCAAAATTAAGGGACCCAGGAAACCAGTTCTTTGTCTTACTGAAAAACCCACAGATACCTGACATCATTTAATGCAGAGCCTAATACCTAAAAGTAGGGAACCTGTGTTCTTACTGAATATAAGAATTGCAGAATGAACACATCTAACCCTAAGGCTTCAAGGCCCATTTAGAGAGCTCTGGAATAAGAGGTATTTTATTATTATAAATTAAGAGAGGGAGCTTCAAAAGCCTCTGCTTTATAGACGGCATACTCATTACTACAGAGTTCTTCTTAATGGCTAAAGTGCCTAAGTGATTTAAATTTTTCATTGAATACGGATAGAAGTTGCTGATTACGGAGTTTACTGACTACTTAAGCACCAGTGGACTACCACAACGTTTCCTTTAAAAACTGCAGCTTAAATAGAAGGTGATATTAAATTAGGAGAAAAGCGTAATTTTAGTAATATAATAGTAATACTGATAAAAGGCAATCTTTAGTTGCTTCCTATTCCAAAAACTTTACATATGTAAAGCAATATATACTCATAATAATCCATGACGTAAGTACTACTATGATCTCCTCTATTCAGATGGGGAATAATGAGGTTCAGGTGAGGCAGAGAGGTTAAGTAACTTGCCCAATGTCATTTAGTCTGTACACGGAAGAACCAGGATAAATCTCAACACTGCTGTGATGAAACTGTATATTCCTCCTACACTGCAGGTGGTGACGTAAAATACGGTAACTAGTCCAGGAAGCAATCTGGTCATGTAAGGCAAAAAGCCATACACATGTTTATACCTTTTACTCAGTAAGTACACTTCTAATAATATATTCCAGGGAAACAATCTAAATGAAGAAAACACCTAAAGAGATTTTTATTGCAGCATTATTCATAAGAGTGAAACTAAGGAGAAGTAACCCAACTTTTCAATAATGGGAACTGCTTAAATAAAATACACTATTGAAACTTAATGGATTATTATCATCATTAAAATGCATAACTATTAAATTATAAAACAACATGGGAAACACTGGTGTTAAACAAAAAAGCAGAAAACAAAATTATACATATTCAACGACGACACCTACGTTCAACATTGTATTCATATGGCCCATGGCTGGAAATTAACTTCAAAATGAAAATGGTTGCATTAGGACAGTGGGACTGTGGCTAAATGCTCCCCGCGCCACCCTCGGGTTTTTCTCTCTCATTTTTAAAATCTCAAGAAGGGTGAAAAATGACGCAGGAAAAATGCTTTCAAGAAAGGAAGAGAAATGGCACCAGGCTTCCACTGCCCCCGGATGCTTCTGGATCTCGACTGGGAAAGTCTATCGTCACCCCTTCACCGTAGATTAACTAGAAAGCTCCGAAGGAAGGGAAGCTTAGCCACGCAAGGCTCTTTATCCAGTCAAGGTAAATGAAGTTCGGCTGGCCAGGAGAATAAATAAGATTAGTTATGGGCTCCAGGTCATCCACTCATGGAGGTCAGCGAGTGTGAGGTTATTATCCTTGGTAGAAAAGCAGCAAAATAGCATTAAGGAATAAATTAATGAAAAAGGTAGAAGATTATTTGAACTAAAGCCCTAATCAGTTTAGAGATTTCACTCAACTGCTCTACTGGCCATCAGTCAAGCTCACACAACAAATGTGCTTGTTCTCTTAAGTAATTCCGGGAGATCTCCCTTTCTTGCTTCAAAGACATCCAATCTAAGGAAAGTCATGAATAAAGTGACGCCACGTTGCTGTTACACCACATACAAAACCCACCGAAGCATTAAGGTGCATTCTACTAAAATAGTAAAGCAGACTATTTATACTAGACACATAATTGCTAGTCCTATTTGGCCTCTGACTCCAAATAGAACATCATTCTATACCCATTCAGAAACACTGAATTCACCAATGGGCAAACTGCATATTTTATTAAATAAACACAAACTGGGAGATAATGACATACATTTGTTTTCATTACAAGGAGTAATGCAATATTTCTCCAAGGCTTACTGCATTAGCATTTCTTGCCACGTTTCAAATGCCTTTGAACTTTCTGAAAAGCTACATCTGTTAGCTCCCGTGTATACAGCCAAAAGTTACCAAGTGAATTAAGTTTTAATATAAATTGCTTTGTTCACTATTAAGATTGATGTTGGACACACTGTACTGTAAGTTGCAAAGTGCAATTACAATTCGTTGCAATTATCTGTGGTTGTTAATAGCACAAGATAGCATGTCACTTTCTACGGAGTGTATAATTTATCACTTGTGTGTTTTTTTTCTTCATGAACTCTTGTGGTATTCCAAATGTATAATCTTGTTGTATTTATTTCCCAGCGGTCCAACAAAATGCACAGCAAGTGCTGACTAGAACAAACTAAAAAGCACTGCTATTGACAAGCCGTCACTTGAGCGGTAATGAACATTCTGCCTCTACTTTCACCTCAACCAACCGGCAGCTTTAATTTATGATAAAGCAAAGGAGAGGCAACCTCCAGGTTTATTATACCCTCAGTGCTGTTTCAAATAAAGTAATTAGAAGGTCAAGAGACAGGTCTGGAAAGCCAAATATAAATGCAACCCTTCTGTACCGACACTGGAAAAAAAAAAAAAAAAAAAGAAAAAAGCCTAGTGTGTTCAAAGAACGTTTTATCCATCTTTCTTCTCCAGAGAGGGGCAAGTCAAATTTTTTTTTTTTCCAATACTACCGTAACCAATCAGAAACAGTGGCAACTCCTTTCTTTCACTCTCTAATTTGCTCCATATGGACGACGGGCAGCACACCTAAGAGATACTGTCCTTAGGAGAATGTGATGAACTAGTCCCCCAAAACTGTTCTGAACTATAAACTTAGGACAGGTGATTTGTTTTTATTTTATTTTTTAATAAAGAAAAATTCAGTAGGTGAATGATGGAAAGGTTCTGGAGAAACCCTAATCATGTAACAAGAGCCCTCCCTTCTCCCCAAGAAAACTTTAAATCTATTTAAACTATAAAATCTATTTTAAAAACCTTTTGCTTAAAATTTTTTCTTGAAAAAAGCATCTGAGGGAAAGGAGTTGACTTGGGGAAAAAATTACCCTTTCAATATATTTTGTTATCAGCGATGGAAAAAACAATTATAATAAACTAGCATGCTGTTTCTAACGGATTGTCTGTTATTCTTCATTTCCAAGGCTCCTAATTTTACATACGTTGTAATCTGTTTGCCAACCTCTCTCTGCCTTTTTGTCTCCTATACAACAATGACACCACGCTAAAAAAAAAACAAACAAGGCTGTGAAACCCAATGGACCTAGACTTTATATCCAGTCTACCTTCTGGGGAGTAAGTCAGAAAATTTTAAGGACCATATTCTCCCTTCTAAGCCAGCTGCCTTCAAACATTTTCATCCAAGGATCACTTTAGTGAGAGACGAAGTCCCAGGAATCTATGCCATCTCTCTCCATTAGCCTACAGTTTCAAACCCTTTTCCTGGCCCCTAAATGAAGGGAAGGGGAAGGGAGGAGGAGAGAACAGGAGAAAGGGAAGAGGGGAAGGAAGTACCAAGGGCAGGAGGGAGAGAAGGAGACTAAACCAGAACTCGACCAGTTTCTGCACAGGTAGCTCTAGGACGGTTACCAAATGATACACATCATTCTTGGTGTCATAACCTATAAAAACGCTAATAGCTACTTGAAGGCTATTACATTCATCTTGATCCACCTCTTCTGGGGGACTGTGGAGCATACGCTCCCAAAGCCTTTTTGAAATAGCATTTCGTTGCGTCATTTTTGCTTCAAGTACTTTATCACTGTCTGTCCAAGCAGTTGGTATAATTACACCTGATTATGTAAGTGGTGGAAATGTATGTAATCTCATAGTTAGAACATGTAATTATGTTGTAAAAATCCTTATGAAACTGTAAAACAAAAAGCACACAAGAATAGTAGGTGGGGTTTCTTTTCCTTTTCTTTTTCTTTTTTTTTTTGATCCCCACTCAGAAAAACAACTGAAGCAATGACTCCATCACGGTGTGGTAGGAAATGGGTAACCCTGGGGCCCTCATCTACCTGGGTGAAGGAATAGGGAGCTTTGATCCAGGATCACCTTGATATCCCTGAGGCCAAACAGTATTTGCAAGTCAGGCACTAATATAGAGACAACATCTGTACCATATGACCAACTGTCTATATGAAATGCAAAATAGTACATTTTCTGAGACATACAGCATCTAGGCTGGTTTCTTCAACCCAGGAACATGGTTTTTTTGTTTGTTTTTTCTGTTGTTGCTTAAACATTTTTTTTTCTTATTTATTTTACACTAAAATATAATGTTCCTAAATAATCTGTACCATTAGTGGGGAAATAGGTGTAGAAATAAACTAGATTCTTTTCAAAATACTCTTTGAGGCAGGAATTTCAGTCATTTTCTGCAAGGAGATAAAACAAGAAGTATGTGACTGAGCTGAACTCCTCAATCCCCCTCTTCTACGCTGGTCTCTCCCTGGAGGTGCTAATGAGGAGTGAAGCGTTCACCATGCCGGGCTATGCAGTGGAATCAGATGCACAGAGCCTGAGAGATTCACCCTGGACGGCAAGGTTTGTTTCATCAGGCTGTAAACCTTCAGTGTCAGCAGAAACCCTGACTATGGCGTTACTAGATGTCAAATCTCTACCAAACAGAAAGTTCTCCAATTTCTACCTCTTCCCCATAGGAGACCTCGGCCCCAAAGGCATATAAAAATAGAGGAGTTCCCGGTTTCTGTCTTAGGGGCTCAGCACTGACGTCGGTTTTTAGGAGAATGTAAAGGAAACACATCACCGTACACGAGGACTTTACAAGTACTGCCCAGTACGGGGCAAAGCCCAGTACCTGCATAAATTTTGCATATATCCATTAAATACGTGAACTGTTACTAAAGAATTTCAAATGGTTCTGAGAGCGTGCCAGAGACTGAAAAAAGAAAAGCATGGCATCTGTGGGAGGTACTGTTGGTTGCCTCCTCAGCAACCATTTCCTTCTTGCTCCTTGCTAACAGAACTTCTATTTTATTCAACATTCAGAGCAAATGGACTCCAATGCCAGGAGGAAGTCTCAGTTAATAAGCCAATCACGGTGTTTCCACTTCCCTTGCCAGTCTTTGGTTTAGGAGGAGACATGTGACCAAGATCTGGACTATGAGACCAGAGGGAAGGTCAATTGGGAGTTCCTTCGAAGCATTTTCGCACTCTGGAGAAGGAGACACTAGAAGGGTTGATGTCTTTCCATTGCTGTTGCCTCTACATCTGGATGTGATGCCTGGAGCAGCTGCAGCCATTTGAAACACAAAGGAAACCAGCATAAGGGTAAAGGTTCCAGTGGCAGAACTTAGAAGAAGGCGTTCAGTGACATCATTGGGCCTATGATCATATCAACCTACAGCTGTCCTACTTCTGAACTTCCTGTAATGTGAGATAATAATCACCCTTGTTTCAGCCAACTTGAGTCAGAGCACAATTTGATACTGTACCCATTTGACCATTATGGAAGGCTAGCATTTATATTCTTAGTTTAGCTACAAGCATAACAACACATCTGAATTTAAATCTCATTCATGAAAACTAAATTGGTATCTGCATACATTACTGGTGGGGTTTTTTAAATTGGTATAATCCTCTTGGAGAGCCAGTTTGTCAATATGTATCAAGAGTTATAAAGAAGCTTATAAATTTTGATCCAGTATTTCACTTTGGGCAATTTATCTCAGGGAAATAATCCAAAACATGGAGACATATATACTCTATATTTGACAGGGTATTATGCCTCCATTAAAAATGATGATGAAAACTGTTAGTAAAGTGAAAAATAATTATGACAAGTGAAAAAAAGAGACGATAATAACAGTAAAACAACAATGCTCAACATGCGTGTAGGTTTAAGAGCTCAACATGTGTGTCAGAAAAAAATGGTTACAGAGTGGTGTCATGGTGGGAGATTATGGGTGAGTTATTTTTTGCCTGTTCTTTTGTTTCCAAATTTCCTAAATAGAAAAAATATATATATTTGAAATTTCCACCCTGCATTATTCAGCTGCTTAGTACAATTTGTGGGCTCTGCTGATTGAAAATGTCTGGAGTGGGAGACTGGGTTAGCCTGGGGACAAGGCTTGAGGCTGATGCGGAAGGCTCATTAGCACCAGGATTTCTTCACAACTAGTTGGATTTTTTTCCTCTAAATTCTGACTTTTCTTTCTCTTTCTTTCCTTTTTTTTTTTTTTTTTTTTAAAGAGATGATTATTCCATGATTTGGGTAAGGTGAATAATAATAGTTAACAAGTATGGGATGGTGAGCTAACAACACACCATCACTGAAAGAAGCCCATTGGGGAAAATTCCTATTTCTAAATAAGAGGAAGGAAATGCCAACTGCTTTGATTCGAGGGTTCTGCTTCAGAATAAATTTGCTCAGAAGCACAGAGGGGTACAAGGTGGGGACTGCGAGGTATTAGGGCATTAAAAAAAATTAAAAAATAAAAGCAGGGACACAGATGCTTCTTCTAGTTCTAAGCTAACAACAGCACTATCGACAGACTCCCAAAGAGGCGCACGATATTCCACGTAATTTAGAGGGATTGTTGGCATCAGAGGGACCAGAAATGTCCTGTAGATTAACTGCTGACTTCATTGCTAATGACTGCCCAATTTCTTTAGACTAATTGGTGCAATCTACATTTTTGCAGCAAAGATGAAGTATCAACTTGATTTGGTGTCGATAAAAAATTGATGGATGCTTCTGACTGCTACTTCTCAACAATACACGGATTATTACTACCATAATTATCATAAATGACAAAACACGGGCAAGTGGTGATTACAAGTCTAATTCTATCTTGAGGTTTTAATGGCATAAGCCACTCAGGCTTTACACTCATGATTTACTGCATCATCAAAATCCCTGAAAGGATTACTCTTGGGTGAATGCCACTCATTATCTTACCAATAATGCATTGCTCGGGCCCAACATGAAACAAATAATCGAGACTGAGTTCTTGGAAAAGCCCTTTTAAAATATTTAAATCTCTAGTTTTAGAAGGAGGCATGTACCTGCCAAAATCTTTCTCTTCATTTTTGGATGTTAGCGTTGTATTTTGCTCTGACATGTACAGAGGCTGGGTATCTCTGTGTCATACAACAGCCTACCAAGCTTCGTGCCAAAGCCTGGTGATGCTGTTATCACCTCGGTTATTGCCAACCAGGCACCACCAGCGTGCCATGGACCAGGGAGAGAGAAAACGTTATAAACCTCACATGTTCCCCACCTGATTGAGCACAAACACTAGCCCTGCAGGAACTGGGGGAAGAGGACAGGGAGGAAGGCAGAGCGGAGGAATTTGTTGTTATTTGGGAGAAATGCACAGAACACCCTGTGCTACAATACAAGACATTCAGGTTGCTGCAGAGGCACCTCCAGTACTAGGGAGACTGTAGATTGGGAATGCAAAATAAAATGCCCCCAAAGCCCAGGTGGGCAACCAAAGAGTAAACACAGCAAAAGTGAGGGGTCGCAGCAACCAGGCAAGACATATCCCCTGTAAAACGGGCAGCTACCCACTGCTGCCAAGTGATTGTCGCCAGGTGGAAGGGGACCAGTATCGTCCAATCTTCTGTTGTTTTTTTTCAAGAGCAGTCAGACTTGTATGAAATATCCAGGTTTTAAAATGTTGGTGAACAATCACCAAAAAGTCTACAATAATAAATGCTGGAGAGGGTGTGGAGAAAAAGGAACTCTCTTGCACTGTTGGTGGGAATGTAAAATGGTGCAGACACTATGGAAAACAGTGTGAAGGTTCCTTAAAACACTAAAAACAGCGTTACCATACGATCCAGCAATCCCACTCCTGGGCATATATCTAAAGAAAACTGTAATTTGAAAAGATACATGCACCCCAATGTTCACTGCAGCACTATTTACAATAGACAAGACATGGAAGCAACTTAAATGTCCATCGACAGATGAACGGATAAAGAAGATGTGGTATACTTATACAGTGGAATATTACTCAGCCATAAAAAAGAATGAAGTAATGCCATTTGCAGCAACATGGATAGACCTAGAGATTATCCTACTAAGTAAGTCAGAAAGAAAAAGACAAATATCATGATACTCCTTATATTTGGAATGTAAAAAAATGATACAAATGAACTTATAAACAAAACAGAAATAGACCCACAGACATAGAAAACAAACTTATGGTTACCAAAAGGGAAGGGGAAGATGGATAAATTAGGAGTTTGGGATTAACATATACACACTACTATATGTAAAATAGATAACCAACAAGGACCTACTGTATAGCACAGGGAACTATATTCAATATTCTGTAATAACCTATAAGGGAAAAGAAAAAAATATATATATGTATAACTGAATGACTTTGCTGTATACCTGAAACTGCCACAACATTGTATATCAACTATAATTCAATTAAAAAAATTTTTATTAAAAAAATGTTAGCAAACAACTGCGTTTTTTAACATAATGGTTAAGGGAATGGATTCTGGGACCAGACTGCCTGGAGTTGGATGTTAGCTGTGCTAACATGTGGGACACATTACTTAATATGAAAGTCACTTTTCCTTACATTTAAATGGGGATAGTAATTGCCACCACTTCGTGGAGTTGTTTTGAGGATGAAATGAAGGAACAAAGGAAGGTGTATAAAATAATCCTGATACATAGTAATTGCTCCGTGTCTACTATTGTTACCTGAGGCTAGACTTGGCCTCCTGGCTCGTAGTTTGTGACCTCTGCGGTAGGAAGAAATGATATATGAGGTAAGATAGAAAAATGGCCCAGAGCAACCACTCTGAGGCTGACCACGTGAGTTGGAAGTCTGTTTTCCCCACTTGCTGGAGGCTGTCTGGCCCTAAGTCAATCGGTGAAGCCTCAGCTTTCTCATCTGGCAAATGGGGATAACAAAGCATCTGCTTCATAGAGTGCTGTGAAAATGAAATTTAAAAATGTACATAAGCATGTGGCATGGGATTTGGCATACGACAATCAAGAAATATGTTTGCTATCGTTATTCACATTATCTTTTAAGTTGAATTTTTCCAAAGTCTTAAAATTTTTAAATCTTTTGTTAAAAGCTGGTTCAAACTTTCTGCTCTGGTCCCAGCCCCTTCTGCTTTGGACACTGCTTTATTATTTTATTTTTAGTTCTTAGCCACAGGAAATTCCCTCTTGAAAACAAGTCTCTGTTGCTTTATAAGGTGCTACTTCAAAAATTACAATTGTCACCAAGTGCAAAGACCTGCTGTAACACACAACTCTGCGTGTAAACAGAAAAGGGGATGCACCTTCTTAGGAGAGAACGTTGCTACAATACTCTACGTGAAACATCATTGTTTCTGTAATATGGACATAGCTGACAACATCCAGTTCAAGGGCTTCTGAAATATCCAAGGGCAGCTGAAATATCCAGGACATCTCTCTCCATTTAAAAATGCCTGAAAACCCATCCCATGCACATCTGACAGCACACAATTCAGGCAAGCTAGACTCGTGCCAATGACATGAGAATGGCATTCTCCAGCTGAGCCATGGGAGTGATGACTCAGTTCGGTGGACCAAAATTCTCACACACACCGGACTAAAGGAGGTTCCCCAGTTTGCCCCCTCGTGCAGCTCGCACTGGGGGCTCCGGTAAATTTCCTCTCTAAAATAGAGAGACCTTCAACCGAAGCACTGCAGGCTCTTGAAAACCAAAGCCCATCTATCACTAGCAAAGAAAACTGCATTAACTTTCGAATTTTTGTAAGATAGGATACAGATTATACTAGAAGTGTCCACAGGTGCACACTGCCAAAGTGGACGTGCTTCAAGCCACCACTGGTCCTCTATCACTTACCCGTGATCTTCAAATAGCCTTGCTAGTGTATGGAGAGTCTTATACGTCACAGCTATTTGGGAAAAATAAATTATGGATATGATCTAGTATTCTGAGAACCACCAGACTGTCAGGTACAGACTTCTGCTTCCTAATATCAAGAGTTGTCCTGTGACTC
The DNA here is from genome assembly GCF_003031525.2 of Neophocaena asiaeorientalis asiaeorientalis. NCBI lineage: Eukaryota > Metazoa > Chordata > Mammalia > Artiodactyla > Phocoenidae > Neophocaena > Neophocaena asiaeorientalis. Next base: position 5,243,380 of record NW_020173491.1, on the reverse strand, counting down.
ACCAAGTAAATCTCCGGGCCTCTGCAAATCTCAAATCACTGAAAGTGAGTCAGTTGACACACTTAAGAGAATGAACTTATGGTTCCCGGGGGGATGGGTGGGGGGAGGGATAGATGGGGAGTTTGGGATTGCCACGTACATGCTGTTATATTTAAAACAGATAGCCAACAAGGACCTACTGTATAGCACAGGGGACACTGCTCAGTGTTCTGTAATAACCTAAATGGGAAAAGAATCTGAAAAAGAATAGATACATATATGTGTCTAACTGAATCACGTTGCTGTACACCCGAAACTAACACAACGTTGTTAATCAACTAAACTCCGATGTAAAATAAATATTAAAAAAGAAAGTCAGATACAAAAAAAAAAAGAAAAGAAAAAAAAGCTGTGCTTTGCAACTGAAAGTTCTCAGAAAATTTCCAAAAGGAACTTCTTTAGATAACAATCTCCATAGCTTTCTTATTGTTTTATACTCCTAGTCATGGATATTACAACAACTGGATGTAAGTTACGTTTGTTTTCTCTGAGATCACTGAAATATTAGAAAGAGTCATATGCATAAATGTTATCCTCAATGACTTCAGTGTCACCCCCTTATGAGTGTGGAGATCATCTGATGTACAAGAGTCAGAGGTGAGCGAGACTAAAGGGAGGTTCCCTCTGGAAATATTCTATCGTAACCATCCACCCTCCTTCCTTCTGGAAATATTCTATCGTAACCATCCACCCTCCTTCCTTCCCCGCTCCGCCCTCCAAAAGACGCACGTCTTAAAAATGCCCCAATTCAATAAGAGATATCGCTTACTGTCAGGGATGCACATACCAGAGGAAGTGCTGGGGATAAAGGAAATCTGTGAATCAGGGAAAGATGTTGGTATGCAAGATTGAAGATATACCAGCTGGCCCACTGCTTCAGCTGGTTTCCAGAGGCCAGGAAGAAATTAGTCTCACAGTTCAGTTAAAAGAACACCTGGCCATTCACCCAGAGGCACAGATTCACTCTTGAACAGGGTTATCTTTGTTTCCATACCAAACACACCTAGGAGTTAAGTTATTTAAAATCCTGTGACTCTCATTGTCCTAAATCACTCGCGTTCATAAAACACAGGAGGTGAGGAAGTGGGACTGGATGTAAAAATATGAGTGTCAACAAGACTGATTTTAAAGGCCTGGATGGTCTTCCTTTGACCACTGCAAACTGGGTTGGGGCATGTCATATTGATTTCCCACGTACGTGTTACCGAAGATTTACAAATGTGAAGAGCTGGGAGGGAAGGAATTGTATTAAAGCCGAAGAATGAGCACTCTACCCACAACCAAAGAGACATATTAGAGCCACTGAGGCTCAGAGAAATGGGGACAATAGCTCAGTGTTCCCCTGGCTGTTAGGGTCTGCGCAAAGCTCACACGGACGGTCAAAAATAAACTCTGGTTCCTCCATGGCTGATGAGGGTGGGAAATGTCATTGTACAGCTGAGCCCTCAACGTCAGCCCTCTGACACTAACTCCTCTTTATCCAAAGAAGGGTCAGGTTGAGGCTTGACATGAAGCACTGAGCAGTGTGCCTGGGTGGGTGAGTCACGGAAGAAGCTGCATGATGGTGGAGGAGATTACTGGGCTGGCCTCACGGCAGAAAGGCCAGATGTGTATGTGGTGGGGTGGGGAGAGGGGCGCTGGGGACAGGGCGACAGTGGAGGACTCAACAGCTTGCGAAGACAGAATGTACTGGCAGATACCACTAGCGCAAGGCTTGTTGGGAGGCCTGGGCTGACCCGAGGTGGAATGCAGCCTGGGAACTGGGCTCTTGGGAGATCCTATCCTGAAACCAGTATCAGGCACAGATCTTTGGAAAAACCCCAACCTGCTGATTTGATTGCTCACTTGTTCTTCTCCCCAGTACATTTCCATCCCCTTCTCTTGATCTGTTTATGGGCGTCCTTCATTTTCCTTTCTTGCTCCTCTCAGCTTTGCCAAACCTTGCAATCCGTTTGTTTGTTTGTTTTTAATCAAGGTATAATTTACACCATTTAAGAACACAGTTTTTGAATGGAAAGGAATTTTAAATTTTGGAAATCATTTTAAATGTGCAGAAAAGTTAAAGAATAGGACCCCCAAACGCCCACCTACTCTTTACTGGAATTCATTTATTGTTAACATCTCTTGCGATATATATTGCTTTCTTTTTTCTTTTTTTTTTTTGCTGGGGCCATTCACTGGTTGGTTAAAACACCATAGTGACAAAAGGAGTCTCACAGCATTCAATGTGCGTTTACTAAACACCCACTGTGGAAGGACCCTGTGCTTGGTGCTGGGGAAAGGACAAGGATGACAGGCTCTATCCTCAAGGAATTTACAATTCAATTGCTAGGCAGCGACAAGATGGCCACTGCCACACTCAGATTGAAAATAAAGTCTGAGCCTTTGGAGATACCTTTATCTGTGGATGCTGGCATGGGGAAGAAATTGGAGGAAACTACAGTTCGAACAGGAACTATAATTGGCAATCCAGCTTTTCCCCCAATGGGTCGGACAGTATCAGTAACCAGGCATATTCAGATGCATTAACTGGGGGGAAAAGGAGGAGGGGTTCCTTGGTCAAATACATTTGGGAAACAGTCATTGAGACAATGCTTATCAAGTAGTTTCCTAAATTGCAGTTTTCCCTCAGAGCCTTAAGTGGGCTCTGCTCATGCACTTTGTGAATCTCCAAGAAAGAGGAGGGGATGTATAACATGCCCTATTTCTCAAATGACACTGGATTAGCTCACAGGATTAGTGTCCCACGGGACACCGTTTGGAAGCGTGAAGGAAGCTCGTGCTCTCGAAGAAACTAGAAAAATTTGTGGAGCAACGTGCAAGTAACTGTAAAATATCGTAGCCCAAGTTCCTAAGTACTGATGCGCTATCAAGTAAAAGAGTTAGGATGATGAACCAAAGAAAAAGCAGGAAACTTAACAGGAACAGCGCTTTAGTAGAGTGTTTCTGCGATAGTGTTGGTAGGTTCATTGGTTTTTAACCGCATCACACGATTATTACCCAGAAACCTAGGTTAGCTCCCAAACACTCAGTGGATCAGGTCTAGACCTATCAGAGGTAATGGAAGGAGCTGGGAACCTACATTTATTATCTATTAAGTGCCAGGTGTTGCTTTCTCTTCATTTAAAAACCTTGTAAAGTGTGTGCCTTCCTCGGATTATCTGTCTTGGCCTCTACTGTAGCCTGAGCACCGGCACAAGGTCTGACACTTAATAGGAACCCGATGGATAGTTCCGGAATCAGAATGAACCTGTTTCATGGTGTGGCAATAAATGCATCAGATGGATTTCCATAAGCTACATTAAAATGTTTCATTAGGGCTTCCCTGGTGGCGCAGTGGTTGAGAGTCCGCCTTCCGATGGAGGGGACACTGGTTCGTACCCCGGTCCGGGAAGATCCCACATGCCGCGGAGCGGCTGCGCCCGTGAGCCATGGCCGCTGAGCCTGCGCGTCCGGAGCCTGTGCTCACGCAATGGGAGAGGCCACAACAGTGAGAGGCCCGTGTACCACAAAAAAAAAAAAAAAATGTTTCATTATTAGACCAAAGAGGTCATTAGCTGGTGGCCCACAGCTTGCAGACAGTGTTTTATTTGGCTTGTAGAGGGTTTTAAAATAAATCAACCACATTGAAAAGAGTTGGGAGATTTTCAATAAAATCCAGATTTCCAGCTTCCTCTGACATACCAGAAGATACAGCAACACGGGACGAGCATTCTCATATGGCCACATCCAGCACAGAGCAGAGGGGTGACTGTAGCTGAAGAACAGTTTGCCACTGTCCCCACCATTCTCCATTTCTCCACATCACTAGGCCATGTCTCTGTTGCCAGCGATGACTGTGCTGGTGCTTCTGGGCATTGTAAGCATTCGAGCTTGTGACTTCTGATCTATAATAATACCAACCAACATGCCTGATATCATTCTCAACACCTCTATATCTATTAATTGACAACAACCTTACAAGGTGGGTACTCTTATCATCTCCATTTTATAGATGACGATGCAAGTAAACAACTCGCTCCAGGTCTCACACCTAGTTAGTGGCAGAGTGGGCTTTGAACTCAGACCATCTGATTCCAGAGTCGTGCCCTTTACCACCATGGTCCACTTGCCTCTGTCACACACACATATTTTATTACTCTGAATTGTTTTTACGTGCGGCCACGGCTCACGGGCCTAGCCGCTCTGCGGCATGTGGGATCCTCCTGGACCGGGGCACAAACCCGTGTCCCCTGCATCGGCAGGCAGACTCTCAACCACTGCGCCACCAGGGAAGCCCATGGATGTCCATCTTTTATTTCCCCAAACTATATTGGCCTCAACGGCATAAAATGCATCAAATTTCTTTCATGTTTAACTTTGGTAGACTTTTTTTTTTTCAAATGCCCTTTGATTCCACTTGATGAGGATGATCTGCATAAGTATATTTCATAATTCCACTCACCTCCAATAGGAAGCTAGCCAAAGGTGGCTCCCCAAGAGCAAGCGTGGTATTGGCCAAAACTGAAAAGGCTGTCGGCCCCACACGGTTGAAGATGGAAGTTAGTTTTCACACTTCTCACAGTGACAAACCCTGCGAGCCTGTGTTACATAGCCGCTAGGCTGATGGCTGGAATACACACGTATTAGGTTTCATTAGTTCCCCCATTTGGTTCCGTGTGGGTTTACCCACACAGCTGGGCTTGGAGCCTATCCTTTTGCTTAAATTAGTTCTAGTTCTCTGCAGTTTTGATTTACTGACAAAACACTCTCTTTATCTAGCAGTGGCATAAGAGTTTCATCTGGGTGGCAGAGACAGACTGTGTTTGTCTGGGTGTACGGAAACCGTGGTTGGTACAATTGGGCCAGTTGGGTCATTTAGCATTTCCATGTGGGGCACTCACCAGAGGAAGGTATTTTAATTCCCAATTAGTCCATATTAGCAAAGGAAATGTATTTTCCACTATTTCTTTACTGGGGATTCTGATTCATAAAATATCTTAAGGAAAATACATTTTACGTTACCGAGTCTTTGATTTCCCAGGGAAACTAATAAATAATCAACAAAAACATGATTAAAGACTGCTTGAACTACCATCCAAAAAAGGAACTCTAGCCGGCAAAGAATCTTTCTGATCAGAATCTTTTTATTCCTAGAAACAGAATTCTTACTTAGCCTTTCAAAAGCCTGATGAAGGCTTCGGCTAAGTTTTGACATAAGATTTCCATATTCAAAATATCTGTTGAAATAAGGGGAGAAGGGATATGAATCTTGAAACTGCATTAGTCTGAAAGAGAGCTTAGTAAGCTAGAAAGGGAAATTACTTCTCTGTAATTGGAATTTTCTCCTAAAAAATCCCTTTGAAATCATGTTCAGCCACTCTCCCATTATGTGTCCCAGAGAAGCTAACTTTAACCCTTTCTGGAACTACTCATCATGAAACCATTTGATGTTTATAAACTACCCTGGGAAGAGATTCTTGAGCAATGGTCTGTGTCATCAAAGAACTTAATAATGAACAAGTAGTTCCCAAGAGTCCTAGACACATTTAATAAAATTTTCTCCATGACACTTCCTCCCATTAGTACATTTATGTTATCAATTTATCTTGGCCATACAGTCCTAAGACAGATGCCCCCAAACTCCCCAATTTGAGTTCCTTTACCTCTGAAGTGACATAACTAAATTCTTCTCCAGCACAGTTCTTTAAGTTCTTTGATGGCAGGGATTGTGTTTGATCCTTCTTTGTATCTTTAATGCCCGTATGTAGTAGTTGCTTGGTAAATGCCTCATGAATCATGAGTGAGAGTTAGCTGGGTAAGCATGGCAAGTTACTTAGCTTCTATTCTCTTCAGGTTTTCTCATCTACAAAATGATAATAATGTCGTCCTCAAAAAACTCTCATGAGGATTAAATGAGTACATATGTAAGTAATATGTACTACATGTATTGTATTAGCATAGTGCTTGGGAAACAGCTATGTTATATAGCTATCAATATAGTAATATAACTAATAATATAATATTATATATATATATACACATACACACACACACACACACACACACACACACACACACACACACATATATAAATATAGGTTCTCCTCCCTTTTACATCTACCTTGATGTGAAGACAAGAAATCTGGTTCTGCCTGGAGATAACCCATAATGCTAAAGCATTCCACTGAATTTCCACGTCATCAGGCTACATGGCTTCATCGTATTAGAGCTGGTGCCTGGTCTCAAAACCAAAAGAGTGTTCATCTGGCCTATGGGAAAATTCCCATGTACATGTATGACATCCCATTTTGTTCTCTCTCCTCTTTGGTTAAGGATGCAAATTCATTAATTAGTATGTGGTGTCTAACATGGGTGTTTTGTAATTACTTGACAGCTATATTTTACTTTCATGCAGTAGCTCAGCTCATAGTAATGAGGAGGAAATATCAATTTCAATTTGGTTTGGAAGATAGTTATAGCCAAAGAATAACCCAACATGGGAAATTCTGCTGCTTTTACTTGCAAAATTTTAATAGGGTCATTTCCCTGAAGATGTAACATGCTAAGTAAGGATAATTAAACATTTTCTGAGCCTATTTCTTAATTATATTTATTGAAATATAATTCACATTCCATATGGTTTACCCACTTAAAGAGTATATTTCAGTGACTTTTAGTATATTTGTTTCTGCCCACTCCAGCCCGACAACCACTAGTTTCTGTCTCTTAGATTAGCTTATTCTGGACATTTCATATAAATGGAATCATACTGGATGGTATTTTGTAACTGGCTTCTTTCACTTAGCAATTCACAATTCATCCATATCGTAGCATGTGTTATTATTTCATATTTTTATTGCCGAATAATATTCCATTGTATAGATATACCACATTTTGATTAACCACTCGTTATTCAAGAGACACCTGAGTTGTTTCCATTTTTGGTCTTTATGAATAACGCTCCTCTGAACATCTGTGTGCAAAGTTTGTATAGATATATGTATTTATTTCTCTTGGGTAACTAGGAGTGAAATTGCTGGATCACATGGTAATTCTATGTTTAACAATTTTAAGAATTTCTAGACTGTTTTCCAAACTGGCTACACCATTTTATATCCCCACTAGCAATACACAGGGCTGTAATTTTTCCCTCTCATCATCGACACTTGTTATAATTTGTCTTTATGATGACATATGGTTTTAAGTGATCACAACAAATTTTTGAAAGTATCACTGCTTTAAAAATAATTGTGAAAGTTACAGTTTATTAAGAGCTTTGAAGATCTGAAGTGCTTCTGGAATTGTAAAGGGTAATGTAAATATCGAGAGCAGTAGAAAGCTCCTTCCATGAAATGGCCACCAGGGAAATATAAGGATGAAGAGGTTAAAGTAGAATATATAATTTTGCTTAGAATCGGTTAAAAATGCATGCAGCTTCATAACCAGATAAAAAGACTACAGTACTCCTGATGGTGTCTTCTCCTCGTCTTCTTCCATTCGTTTGCTTTTGGGTGGTAAAAAGGGTGTATTCAAGTAGAAATCTGTGGTCTTTTTCCTGAAGTGGAACACAATATTACCAATCATCTGGCCTCAAGGAAGCCCTTTCTGAGGCCAAATTCTACCAGGGTTGGAAGGCTGAGCACGAAGCTGGTGGCTTACATGTTGTCTGAGAGCACAACCTGGTGACCACATGCTGAAAGGCAAGTTCCCAAGGGACACTGAGAAAGATTAAGTCTTGGGAGGCTAGTTCAGTAGCCTTAAAAGCCATAAAGTACAGTGGGTGGGATTAACACGCATTCCCATTCCTTACTCCACTCTTATTTCTCAGACCAACTGGAAGCAGAGAAAAAGCATGAAATCTAACGGTCTTTATCGATGAGTCCTATCTTATGCTTTGGGAGCAGGGCAAAGGGCAGGGCTATCAGATTCTAAAGGCATCTGAGAATGCAAAAATTATGAGGCCTCAAAATTACACTCAAAAGTCCCTCCAAGTTGAACTCAAATATTTACCTGTCACTTGTAGGTCAATACCATTTTTCAGTTAAGTCCAACACAGCTAGGTTTCCCTCCACCATTGGAACACATATGGCTCTTCAGTTAAGCACCCAAACGTTCAATTAGGCAACAAACAGTTGCTTTATGTTTTGGGGCCATATTGCACCAAAAGAATACGTCTGTAAGGTGTTCGAATAACACTCATAATAGGAAAATATTCACCCTCTGAGAAGTAGGCAGATTCCTGACTTCTATCTCACATTTATTCCAGGGCAAATGCTTATGGAATGGAATGTCAGGGAAAAAACTATATTGTTATTGCCATTTTTTTCGCTCTCTCGTTTAATATAAGCTAGTTAAAAAATGTGTATGATGCAATTACTGAAATCAGTTCCAAAAAATAAATCCAAAGTTTAGACAAAAGTCAAAATCATCACCGATTAAAAAGGAAGAGACTCAATTGCTAAAGAGACTTAAGATCACTGAACTCAGTAATAAAATTCCAGAGGCTAGAAAAGGTTTTGGACTTTTTTGAAAGTGGAAGACTACTTAGATTTTTATCTAGCATAAACCACTCATTTTATAGCTGAGGAAAACAAGATCCAAACATATTTAGTGACTTATCCAAGGTCACAAGGCTGAAGAGGGGCAGAGCCCAGCTCAGAGTGCAGACTTCCTGACTCATATTTTATGTTGTTAGAAAGTCTGATGAATCAAAGAAATTGCTCAAAAGTAGAAGTATACCTAGTGGTTCCAACTTTACTGTACATCACACGTTATACCAATTAAAATGCAATACATGGGTGATTATTGCTGTGCTTTAATCATATTGTGTTGTCTACAACATGCTGATGGACATGTGTTTTGGAAAATCAAATAAAACCACAGAGTTGCTTGTCACCGGCTCTATTTCTTTAATTTACATCGTCTCAGCTTGCCTTTGGGGTATTTATAGACCAAAGCAAACCTGTCCCCTAGAGACACTGTGGAAACAGTTCTTAAAGCAGAGTTATTCTCTTTGTTGTTGCAGTCACTAATAGTCAGAGAAATCAGAATGGTAGCATGATTCTGTGGGATTACATGGCAACTTCAGTTGGACCAGAATCTCCCCTGGTTAGCAGTCCCAGGAATCACCAGTAGCTGAGAAAAATACCCACAATCCAGGATCTGACTTGTACCCAAAAAGTTAGGAGGGTTTTTTTTTCACCCGTAAATATATCTGTCCTCCATTCTCCAGCCCAACCCCCTTCCTTTTCTTTGAAATATGAGTATGATTTCTACGCCCGGTGACGTGGGAATATACTTGCTTGTTTGCTTTCTCCCGTGTTTCTCTTAATGCAATAACTTGAAATGTAAACATGAGGTGACAAGTAAATCCTCAGTCAAAATAAGTTTGCAACCAAACAGGAGGAGGAAAGGAAAAGGCACGCAGAAAGCTGGCCGTGGAGGCTGTTGAATGGCGGCCAAATCCACGGCCAAAGCACTAATAGAGCACAGCGCTCATCACGCGAGATCATTCCTGCTCTTGTTTGTCAGGCTGCATTCTGGATCTTTTCCTCTGAGATTCACCATTTGTTCTGACTTTATATCTAATGCAACAAATAGGTAAAGAGAGATCATGGCACGCTGTCTGGATATAAACTCTGGCTGCTTTTCTCCAAACCGGAGGTACCTCAAGGAATGATGTCTGTCAATCCAGAGGCGGGGGGGGGGAATGTCTGTGTGTTGGTTTTTAAAATTTCCTTGTGAGGCAGAAACTTAGCAAATTAATGATATCTTCTATGATTCAGACATGGAGAGAATCCAGACTTTCCCATTCTCACTTGCCACAGAGTTTTGGAGAATCCGGCCAATTTATGGCACAGTCTCTATCAGAGGAGAAATGAAGGTCACAGAGTTGTAAATCACAGAGAGGGGACAACACTTACCACCCAGCCACCAGCTGTTTTCAGGGGGTCTTTAGCAACAGCTCAAGGGCTACCTACCAAGTGTCCTGAAAGCAAAAATGCGTCCAGTGCCACATTATAAAAAAGTCACCACTTTCAGCAGTTTCCATATTGTTGCCATAAATTCTACCCCTCTCTTCCTCGGTTTGGTTGTGCTGGTCCCATGGCAGCCATGACAGCCTGTCTCCACAGGACCTAAGCTGGGAGGGATGAGTTACAAACCCAAATCCCAGTGTTTGTTAAGGGGATTTATGCATTAAGTTCTCTGAAACTTTACCCGGAAAGTCTTCCTCATTCCTCTGGTGGGTTTCCGGAAGAGAGAAATCCCCATGGCGTACCTCCCTTTGACTCAGTGCTGGATAGGGGCATGTATAAATCCTGCTAATGACTTCTGCCTGTGGCTGACAGGTTCTGGTCTTTGGTGAAAGCTACCCGGGTTCTCAAAAACTGCTTTTTATTTCTTTCTAAAGAGGATTTCTTGCAGGACTTCTTCAGTAAGGATCAGTCAGCATTCCCCATGACAGCTGTCAACACCCTTCGTTTACTTGGGTGCTCCAAACGGAGGGATCTAATTCATGCTGTCAGATCTGGGATCCTACACATGCCAACATTTAGAATTTAAAATCATCTTGGGTAAAATCTAAAGGCTCTGTCTTGGGAGTTAGTTTCCTTTCTATGGAGATGGGAGGGAGTTACCTTTTTAACGTATTCCACTCTTGAGATACAGAATCCTTGGTTTTCCTTTGTGAATTCGCACCATTCACGAGGGGGATGGTGAGGGTGCTTGGACACTGGACTGATTGTATAGTCCCTGGCTATAGGGACTGATTCAGGGAAGGACTCATAAATCACTCAGACCAAGGAGGCACGGTAAGGAGCTGGGGCTTCTGAGAAAGAAAAGTGTTTCTTCTATTATAGGATTAGTGGTGTGATGGTAGATGTGAAGCCTGGAGCTGCAACCATCTTGCAAACAGAAAAGGCCAAAGCTGCCAGGAGCTATGAGGAAGCTAAGAATGCAACCAACTAAGAAGAACAAAGAGCAGAGAGATGGGTCCTGATGATATGGTTAATCCCTGCATTAAGCTATAGCCTGAAGCTAGTTACCATGCACTTTTCCATGGTGTGAACCACTAAACTCTTTCTACCCAAGTCAATTTGAGTTGGGTTTTCTGTGTCTTGCAACTGATACGTAAATTCAGTAAGGAGGCTCTGGTGTGCGTGTGTGTGTGTGTGTGTGTGTGTGTGTGTGTGTGTGTGTGTGTGTGGTCTCTGATCTACAGTCCTATCTGCTCCTAGAACATGGAAACATGTTACCACAATCTTGACATCTTGAACAGAGATGCTGGCAGAAGTCCTTTAAGATTCCATCCCTCTTATAACCTCAAGTACTACCTTGCTTGCCCTCTCAATAACGTGCCCGTGCTCCTATGTCTATAACTTCCCTCACCACTCCTTTTCGCCCTCGGCATGTATACATGCTCTCGACTCTCCCATCTTATGAAATGTCTCCCTTTACTCAGACCCCATGCTAGTTGTCACCCTGTAACTATACTTTCTTTCTCAGTCGAGCTTTCTGTAGGAATAGTCTACACTGACCCTTTCCAAAGCCTCAGTTCTGCAGAGGGTTATATAAAAAAAGAGTGTATGTAGGGTCAAATACATTTGGGGAAATGCTCCAGGTGGTAGCCTCCCTTTGGAGAGTTACAATTAACACGAGAGTATCAAGGGCTTTGGGGATTGTTGCAGGAATGAAGACTATTCAATTTTATTTAACCCAATGTTTCCCAAATTTATTTGACTATGGAAACCACTCCCCTCTTTTATTCTGCTTAAAATCATTTAACATCCCAAGGATTGAGAGTTATGAGGGGCATGTATTGGGAAATGATGCTTTATACTTGATGCTTTCATCTCTCACCTCCCATTTATTCACTTAAAATTTATTATAGAATATTTTCAAATACCAAAAGTGTATAGAATATTTGTAGCTCTTATCAGTTTTGCCAAATCTTAATGAGAAAGATCTAGACCAAATATGGTAAAAGATGTGCAGTTCTCAAATGTTGCATTTCTCTAGTGGCTTTTCACCTTAGCACACATTCCCTTTGTCTTGAGTGCCCCTTCTCTCCTTTCCCCACCATTCTTTGCCTGGCAAAATCCTATTCCTTCTTCAAGACTCAGATATTAATACCTCCAGGAAACCTTTCCTGACCCTTCCTTCTCCCCAGCCTATCACGGTTCCATGGCCTCCTTTGATTTCCCAAAGTTCCCTGAATGCACCCCTATCAAAAGATAGCAACGATCACATTCTTAATTGCCTGCTTACTCACCGGTCTCCCTTATTAGACACCAAAAGTTCCTTAAGGATAGAACCTGTCTTTTATTTCTCAATCCTCAACCTCCTGCCCAGTGCCAGGAATATCAGAGATCACTTTTTCATGCTTCTTGAATGATGAACATTCCAGGCCTTCTCAGTGGGTCTTCCCTGCACTTAATAGAAGTGTACAGGTGTACAAGCCACCAAATTTCTCAGCTACTATGTTGTCAAGACTTCTCCACGTTTTATCTAGCTACTATCTTTCCTCTTAGGATGCTGTCCTCATTTTTATAAGCTAGGATGGGCTCTACTCCAAGGAGCAGAAAACTAACTCTCAAAAGCTGCAACCATCAGGATACTAATTTATTTAAGAAGAAGCCTGGAGGTGGGAGGTTTTTTTTTGTTGTTCTTTTTCTTTTTTGGCTGCATTTCTGGGTCTTCATTGCTGCACATGGGCTCTCTCTAGTTGCAGCGAGTGGGGGCCACTCTCAGTTGCGGTGCACGGGCCTCTCATTGCGGTGGCCTGTCTTGTTGCAGAGCATGGGCTCCAGTAGTTGTGGCTCACAGGCTCCAGAGCGCAGGCCCAGTAGTTGTGGCACACGGGCCTAGTTGCTCCGCTGCACGTCGGATCTTCCCGGACCAGGGCTTGAACCCGTGTCCCCGGCATTGGAAGGTGGACTCCCAACCACCGCGCCACCAGGGAAGCCCGAGGTGGGGTTTTGACGTTGTTCATCATGGATCCGGGCTCTTTCTGACCATCCGTTCCACCAACACCAGTGCAATAGCTTTTTGCCCTCATACTTGTCCGCTTATGGTTGAAAGCTGGCTGTCGAAGCTCCAACATCATGTCCTCTCACTGGGTACCAAGGCAGGAAGCCTCCGAAAGGGCAGAGGATAAGGCTCTGTCTTTTTACCAGCAAGGAAACCCTTCCTAGAAGCCTTAGCAGGCTTTGCCTTACAACTCATAGGTTAGAACTTGTCCCATGGTCCCCTGCTTGCAAGGGAGGCTGGGAGAGTGAGCATCTAATGCCATGGCTTGCTTAACCCAACTCTGATTTACCCCTGGGGCTGGCAGAGGGGCTGACCTTCCCTGAAATTAAGGGCCCTCTATCCACCAGCCGAACAAAATTCGATTCTTAGCTGGGTGAAGAAGCAGGGTAGGGATAGGGGATTGGCTGTCGGATAGGCAACAAAGCGTGCCTGCCAGGACAACACCGGTGCGGTTGCCAGGGGATCTGGCCGTGAAACGGAAAGATTCAAGTTTCTAGGCCGCGGTTTCTCACTGGCCACCCCTGGGTTCTTGGCCAGCTCCTGATGATATCTGAGTTTAATGTTCATTAGCTCTAATACGAGGTTTCCTCAGCAGCATCCTGTGGACTGATTAATAACTTTTAAAACAGGTGGAAAGAAAGTGCTTCTGTCCACCCCAGTTCTTAGGTTAGGCATCTCCTGATATTTCTTCAGGCAAGAAAACATTAGTTCATGTATTCATTGGAGAGTTACTGTGCCTCTCCCTTGTGGCAGTTTGGGTCACAGAGAGAGTTATGGCCACCTCGGCCCTCAAGTGGCTTACTTTCAGGTGAATAAGACAAACGTTTACACAAATAGCTAATAAGCTTAACTAAGTGTAAGTGCAAGAATTAAGATCTGTAGAAAGTGCCATGGACCAGAGAGGTGGTCAGTTTGCTGGGCAGGGGAAGGATGCCTACAGGGCAGCCGCATACATTTGACACGTGTTGCATGGGGTTAGGAGGAAGCCCTAAATACTGAGTCCAGAAGGCCTCTTAAAGGAGGAAACATCTGCACTGGTGCAAAGGAAAAGTGCAGTTTGCTGGGGGTGGGGGGAGGGTGGAGGAGACAAAGTAAGGAAGGATTCCAAGGAGAGAAGAAAACATGAGCAGAGGAGTGGAAACCTAAGAGTACAGTAGATGGAAAATCTGGGATACAGTAAATGCTCTGGAGCAGACCTACCACTGGGGTGGCGGGGGCAGTAGCAGAGGAAACAGAGAGGAGGCTGGAAGGCACCGAAGGCTTCTTACAACCTGAACCTACCTTATCCTTTAGTTGGCGACGAAAGTCAATGAAAGTTTTGTTTTTTGTTTTGCGGTACACGGGCCTGTCACTGCTGTGGCCTCTCCCGTTGCGGAGCACAGGCTCCAGACGCACAGGCTCAGCGGCCATGGCTCACGGGCCCAGCCGCTCCGTGGCATGTGGGATCTTCCCGGACGGGGGCACGAACCCGCGCCCCCTGCACCGGCAGGCGGACTCTCAACCACTGCGCCACCAGGAAAGCCCTCAATGAAAGTTTTAAAGCATTAAAAGTAACTCTTTCCTTCAAAGGTTAGAGAGGCCGATCCCATTCACAAATTAAATATGGCTGCTAAGTTGCAGCACTCCTAAAAGATTACAAACTATGTTTAATAAACAAAGACTTCATTATCACGTAAGAGAAATAACTGTCAACTGCGTTTCTAGGTTTTTAAGAAACTCTGATGAAATGGAAACCTGTATTTTGTCCTTCCATAAAACTGAACAGGTTAGGGATAGATCCCATAAATCCTGCAATTATTTAAAAGCACAAAGCCTAGCTTTACTACATTATCGCTTTTTAAAATAACACACCGGATTCTGGTTCCCAAAACCACTTTGGGGAAAAGTGCTTTCCTAAGTGACATCACCCCCATTTTCCACATAAAGTAAAAAAATAAAGGCTCATATTCAGAAGTAGGAGGCTACAAAAGGAGGATTGCTATACCGTAAGAGCCCGCTATGGAACCCCCTATTGCCCTGAGAGAAACAAAGAAATAAATTAAAAATATAAAAATCCCCAAATACACAGAGTTGAGCTTCAAAGAGGTGGGCTGGTTTCCCCCCAAATCCATTAATAAAATAAATCACTGCATTTCATATTCACAGTCATCTCTGAAAGTTCTCCTCTTAATTGCTCCATGGCATCATGTTTTATTTTAGTCAAGTTCAAGTTTTATGGCCAGGGACTAATGGGCATGGAGTCCCCGAAGAACTTGTTTTAAAACCTTGACCAGTCAACCATAAAAGGGATATTAAAACAGCTACAGAGGCTAAATAAGAATGAAAAAGTACAGCCACTTATTTTGAAATTAGAATCCTCTTTCACGTTTAGGAATATAATAAAACGTGTCATAAACTTTCTACTTTCATTCCAAAGTATCGTCGTAAGAACTGACAGGGATGCAGACACCACCCTTCTATGGTTAAGCAGCACTCGTTAAAATCAAGCGCTGTTTTTAGGCATTATTAGAGGCACTTTAAAATTACAAATGATTACAATGTCATAAAGACCTTTCAGGGAGAGAAACAGAAAAGGAGAAACAGGAGAAGGATCTAACGAACAAGGCTGTTAATAAACTTATACCATCAATGGGTCGAAATTCACAAGCTAGGTAAGGTCAAGTCCTAGTACGGAGCTGGATGGAATGTGTAGTCCAAGAGGAGACTGTAAAATGGGTTCAGATGAGGAGCTGTCTGGATCACTGTTGAATCATTTTGTCCTCCCTTATGGGGTAGATTCCAGTCTTGACCTTTTTCATAATCACATAACATCTTTCACTTTACTAATATACCATGTTCTTGACAAAGGTTAGGTGTCAACGATGAGTGAAGTAGCCCCATTTTAGAAGTGGGAAACTAGCCAGGGGAGGATAAATCCAGTCTTGCCTCAAGTGCAACCTGAGAATAAATCCAGTCTTGCCTCAGATCCCCAATACTCTGACAATGGGCCCATCTCTTCATCTGGTGGCCAAGAGAAGGGGAAGGATTGTTCACCCAGGAGGGAACATTCACTCTGATAAGCCACGCAGGACCCAATCACACACAGAACCTGGAAATGACTTTTCAGGCTTCCTTTTGAAATAGGGCACTAGGTACAAAGAGAAAGAGGATGGCTTTTCCCAACAGAAGCACTCTCTGGCCAAATAGGACAGACACAGGATGTTCAGCAGAAAGGGACCATCTTTGAGTAAACATGATCTCTGAAAAGACTCGAAACAGAGATCTCAGCAGAAATCCAGGTTAGTGCCGAGAGAGAGAGAGAGAGAGAGAGAGAGAGAGAGAGAGAGAGAGAGAGCGAGAGAGCGAGAGAGCGAGAGCGAGAGCGAGAGCGAGAGCGAGAGAGAGAGAGAGAGAGAGAGATTGGAGACAGGGCCAGACAGACAGACAGCAAGCTCAGGGGCAGGACGGCAAAGAGTCCCAGATGCCACTTTCTTTCTAATTCTACAGCACCTTCCGTTCCTCTAAACAGTTTTCAATAAAAGCATCTTGAACTGGTTTAGATTAGTCCCCACCAGGCACATTTGTAAAGATAAAAAGAACATGGTTGTTTTCCTTCCTCCTGAAGGGGGTTGGGAGGAGAGGGCAGGAATGTTTAGCCTGGTCTTAGGGAGGACAGAAAAGAAGCAATGTCTAGCTTGTTCTCATGCCCACGTTTAAAAACAATCATGTCAACTCGCTTTGAAACTTCAAACTCTCCAAGTTGTCCTCCTTTGAATCCTCGGTCAAGGAGACAGCAAACGGGGAGGGGGTCGGCGGTGCAGGCGGAGACAAGGGTGTTTTTCCACCCCATCCTGCAGTGCGTAGCAGCAACTAGCTTGTGCAAACATTCAGTAGCCCATCTGAACCCTATTTTAGAACAAAACCGTTTTAGTTTTAAAGTGTTTGAATGACTTTAGCTAAATCTGAGGATTTGCCTATTGAATCTGGAGCTGTTCCCTTTCAACTCCGAATGAAGGAAGAATTATGAGACTGGAGTGGTTCAATGAGAGTTATCTATCCTGGCACTCAATCAAAGGGATTAGGATTTGGAAAGAAAAGCCTACAGGTGACCCTCCAGGAAGCATACCAAGCAGTTATCAAAAACATACAAGTTCAAAGCAGCTCAATTTTCATATGTTAAATGTACTTGGATGCAGCCCCAGGCTCCTTTCTAGGTAAAAAATTGTGTGAAAGCTGTTTGTACTTGCATACTGAGCAGACGAGGGAATAAAAAAGCATGTGGTACGGTGGTGCCGGGTCCACCTCACCCTCATGTAACACCATCAATCAATCTTGTTCTCTGGGTGAAACATGATCTGATACTGTGTCCAGGCTTCCCAGACTCATCCGACTCCTGCCATCATGGCAGATATGCATTCACCTCATCAACGCAAACGAGCTGTCACAACACAAACGCTGCGAGGTCAGCCACCCGGCAGAAGCAGCTTAACAATTAACAGTGAGGACTATTCATGAGTCTTGGGCGTTGTTCTCCCAAGCACCATGATCTGGGTTTAACAGTGTATTACCTACTTAATAGCTTAACTTGGGCACAAAAGGAGAAAAAGAAGGACACACACTGAGATTTAGGGTACAGAAGAGGGTACGCTTTGGGTGGCCTTCCTGTACCAGCAAGTCATCAAGAAATACAATTTCTTTTGTCATGAACATTCAGTAGGGCACGCACAGAAGGATACAACTGCCTTTGGTGGACCCAAAAGACTCTGGAAAGGTGAACGCCTAAGTTATAAAAGAAAGCAACGGGAGAACATTTAAATCTATAATCTGTCATTAGAAATGTAGGCAAAACATGTAATAGCACGCTAGACACGTAATACACACTCAGCCAATGGCTGTAAACGTATGAGAGGAGACAGTACCTGCTTCTGCTACGTCATCCTCTATGGAAAGAAGGTCAAAGCCACACCACCACAAGATTCAGCCTGACGCTGACTGAGTGTGAGGTACCTAGAATTTAGCAGGACAGCGCACTGCACCAAGAGGCAAGAGTATAGGTCTCTACTCACCCTGGCAAGCCCTCGCTGAATGCAGGACTTTAGAAAGTGACTCTGCCTACCCAGACTTTGGGAGCCTCATCTATCAAATGGGGATTCAAAGCCTACTCACCCAAAGTAAGATATTTATTTAACGTGTGCTATGAGGCACTGCGCTAAGCATTCTACAGCTATTAGCTTTTCCCCAACAGCATTACAGGGTAAGTATTAAGATTATTTCCACCTTAGAGATGAGGAAACTGGGAGTGAAACAAGTAACTGGCTCAAAGTCACTATACCAGTAAGTGGTAGAGAACAGATTCCGACCCAGGACTCTCTGAATAGAGGGTCCACGTTCTTACCTTCTACCTGGTTCTGCCTCTCTAACTATATGAGTGTTTCTTGAATTTGAGTTGCCTCTTAGGATGAATATTACCACTAGCCTACCGGGCCAGAGACCCCAGTAACCTCCTCAAATTCTCCCTCTCCCTCCTTCTTTAATCAGTTGTCATATCCCAGCCCCCTACCCTTGCAAGGTCATTCTATTTCCTGAGCTGTGCTCTTCCTGCCCAAGTTGAGGCTTCAGAGTCTCTCGCTGTAACTCTCGCAGCAGGCCAGCTTGCATTTTCTTTCCTCCAAGTCTTTGCTCATTCTATTCCTGAAGCTTGAAATGCCACCTGTGCCCTTTGCTTATCACAATCATATACATTCTCCCAGGCCCAGGTCTAGTGCAGCTTCCCCTGACCTTGATGACTCTCTGATCCGTCCTCCCTGAGCACGTCAGCTGAATCTTTATTTAGTATGTATTCCATCCTCCTTGGCAGTCTATTTCTCCATATCCCTTACCCAAACCCCTCACAAACTAAACTGCACCGTGTCTTATTTATTTTTATTTCTGTGGCACCTATGTCTTTCAAATACGGTTTTCTGAACTGGGAAAAAGGGGATGTGGGGAGGAAGGGAAGTCTTCTCTTAAGAGTCTTTTTAGGTCACAGACGCTTGATTCGGATGACGGAACCAGTACAAACAAAGAGATAGCAATAACAACAAAAGCCCTAGTATTACATGAGGTATGGAGAAGTAGAGTGGGTAAAAATCTAGGCCTTGGTGCCAGATTGCCAAGGTTAAAATCCTAGCTCTACCACTTATAAGCTATATAACCTTGGGAAAGTTCTTAATTTCTCTAGACTTCAATTTCTTCACCTCAAAAATGAGGGATGGGGCAGTGGGGAGAGATAAATTAGGGGTTTGGGATTAACATATACACACTACTATATATAAAATAAGTAAACAACAAGGACCTACTATATAGCACAGGGAATTATCCTCAGTATCTTGTAATAACCTATAATGGGAAATAATCTGAAAGAGAATATAGATAGATAGATATGTACATAGATATAGACAGATATCTATATATATAGATAGATAGAGATCTATAGATATATCTAGATACATAGATATATATCTATCTGGATAGATATATATCTGAATCACTTTACTGTACACCTGAAACTAACACAACATTGTAAATTTAAAAATTCATTTAAAAAATGAGGGATAACAACAGTAACTACTCCATGCATTTGCTCTAAAGGATGAAATAATGTACATTTAGAATAGCACTCGGCATACAGTAAGTGCTCAATAAATGGTACACAGATCATTACATGGATGGAAGATTTCCTTTCCTTGCCAACTAAAATATTAACTTCTTAAAGCAGGTATGAGAGAGGTGTTGGCAATATAACCCATGCTCCCTCTTTCAAAATCAGAGATGGAAAATCTCTAACAAGTTGGATATTGCAAACTCCGCTGGAATTTTTTTCCTTCATAGCTCAGCTTAGGGCCCCAGCGTAAAAGAGCAATGCTGTAAAGCTGGCTCCTCCTGGCTTCTTACTGTCTTGGCATTGAACAATCAATTTGAAAGTACATTAAGTTATTTAACATGTTACCAAGTAGCAGAAAGCTAAAAGTTTAACCATATTTACAAGGAAGAATTATATGAAAATATTTTTATTGATGCTATAAAAACCACCATTAAAAATGACTGCACTGAAAAGCTGAACATGTATGGAACAAATGGGCAACTCTTAAAATATTACCTGGTTCCAGACAGTCCAAATTTTGTGTCCTGTTAGCAAATAAGATAAATGACTTTGTCTGAAATGATGTTTTATAAATCCTATTAAGAGGCTGTAAGAGAGGCAATGGCTCCCAAAACAAGAGAATTAATTTCTGAGTTCAATCCCCACTGTACACACAAAAATGTGGGGGGAACGGGAGGGGGGCTTATTGTTGATGTTGCCTTTGGACTAATATACTAATAATGCTCTCTAACAATTACATTTTATACTTTGCAAAATACATGCTCACTCGTTATCTCACTTGATCCTCACAACAAGCCTATGAGGCAGGTGGAGAAAATACCATTACTCTTGGGGGTTTTTTTTAGTAATAGAGAAGCGTAAAGTGGCTTCACGAAAGTCAGTTAAAGTAGAGCTAAGTTAGACTCTTGCGGCTCTCTGACTCCACAGCACGTGGGATTATAGGAGCCAGTGTTTATGATGTGGAGATGGGTGCAACCCTGTCTGCACAAACCCGCAGACTGGGGGAAGCTACACTGCCATTTTAGACTCTGTATCCAGATAAAATAGAAGGCATTTGTTCTTTTAGTTACAAAACTGAAGTGATGTACTCTCACCACCGTGTAAATGATGGCGTAGCGTTTTGTATATACGGTTCTTTTATTTTAAGAGCAAGATGTACTCCAATGATTGGTGCAATTTTGTTTTTGCCTTTCCTTGCCAAAAAGAAAATATGGCTTTAATAGAAGTTTACATCTGCGTGGTATTACATGCATGTAAAACAGATGTAACCTAATTACATTTTCATTTAAATTGCTAAATAGCTACTTAAGTAAAAAGCTAAAATAACATACAAACAACAGTTACTATAATAACAAGTGTACTTAGAATTAAATGAAAAGGATCAAAGCTACAGCATATAGAATTTGAGTTGGTCTTTCAAAAAGACAGTGACATAACAACACTGCCTTCATTTACTCAGTAATTGAATGTCTCTACAGCTCAGCCTAGACCCGTGGAAGAAAATCCACCGAGTTTTTATAAAGACTCTGGGTTTCATGAAGATTAGACACACTCTACTAGAGATTATATAGCAAAACCCTAAATTGGAAATTAGAATTCCAGGGCAATACAATCAGCTTGATTATAGTTTTAAGCAGACCTGTCTAGGCTGAAATCAGAAATCAGCTCCCAAGTTGGAGATCAGAACGCTCTTTTTGTAGTTTTAAAAGAAGACATTACATATCAGGCATTGCATATTCATGACCCATCCCTTCCTGTGTGCCACACAAAGGCTCTCCGAAGAAGGATCCAGAGCATTTGCGATGATATTCAGCTTAGGAGCACGGGGAAGGGAACACATGGTCAGTCTTCACAAAGGAGCAGAGGAAACACCACGTGCCGGTCCGGGACGGCTGAAATCCTAAACGGTGGACTCTGGAAAAACTCAACCCGGTTTAACCTAGATTTGCAGGGTAATGTCCAGTCCTAGCTCTCCCTTTTCAACTTCAATCCCATTTTTAACTAAAGGGAATTTCAGGCGTTTGGAGATGATTTGTTATTTTAAGAGTCGGAGACCAAAACTGAACTTTTAGAGTGTTAGAGCAATATAAACTTATTTCAAAATTAGAACAGTCTATCACTAAATGCAGAGGATTTAGAGTATCCCCCCCCACCATTAGCTTTCTTCTCTAAACTAGACCAGCCAGTTTTTCTGAATTTTGCTCAGGAGTGTAGAAAATAAGAGACTTAGATCCAGTCAGCCCTTTTGATCATGGTTTTGGGGAAAAAATGTTTCAGAAAAAATAAAAAAAAAAAAAAAAAAGCACTAAATGGAACATCTCTGCTAAAATTGAGGGTTATGCTCTTCAAGCTGAGAACTTCCTTACAAAGACATGGACAAATTCTTTTCAAAATGAGCTTCAAATTATACCTCAATATACCTTTAAACACATAATTAGCCTCTGGCTCCCCTTTTCATTTTATTCAGCCAATGTTCTCTCTCTAAAGGTGGGAAAGGATGAACAGATTAAGGGTTAGAGGTGAGGATCTGAAAGGAGATGCGAAAAACAGAAAAATCACCCAGGGCCAAAATGTGGTGCCAACCTTGGCATTTATTTCCTTGGCGCCCCCCCCCACTTTTTTTTTTTTTTTACCTCTTTATTGGAGTATAATTGCTTTACAATGGTGTGTTAGCTTCTGCTTTATAACAAAGTGAATCAGCTATACGTATACATATGTCCCCATATCTCCTCCCTCTTGCATCTCCCTCCCTCCCACCCTCCCTATCCCACCCCTCTAGGTGGTCACAAAGCACCGAGCTGATCTCCCTGTGCTATGCGGCTGCTTCCCACTAGCTATCTATTTTACGTTTGGTAGTGTATATACGTCCATGCCCCTCTCTCACTTTGCCACAGCTTCCCCTTCCCCCTCCTTATATCCTCAAGTCCATTCTCTAGTAGGTCTGTGTCTTTATTCCCGTCTTACCTCTAGGTTCTTCATGACATTCTTTTTTTTTTCTAAGAAAGGGCTATGGACATGTATACTGTCTGTCTCTAACGTTCTACAAACACCCTGTACTTCAATCTTAGCAAGGACTTCAAAGGGCTTCCATGCATTTAAAAGATTTTCTTTTTCTTTTCCCTGGCTCGGCCTGCTACACCGACACTGTGGTGACTCCCTGTCTGAGACTGTCTCTGGATCTAAAATAACAGTGAGGTGTATTTGTGAAGAGGACGGGAAACATACTTTGAGAATCTTCTTGCCCCATAGCTATTCCCCAAGTCGAGTGCCTTGGCTTGATCTCTTCATACCAGCCGCTGTTTGATTTCTGCAAAGACTGTTCATAAAGTTTCACAATGTGTTAAGAACACAATTGCAAAAGGCAAGTGAAGGCTTGTCATGATTTTGTAACCAATTATTTCATTTGTATTTTATAAATCGGTCATAAATGTCATTGACTAATTGCTGTTCTTTCCCCCTTCCCCACCCCCACACACTCACTGGAACCAACAGGCAACCTTGTACCACTCTTGCCAGAGGCCAAGAATTAATGGCAGGTTTTAAACTAAACTTCATCTATTTGGAAGGATATCCATGGTTGCTGAGGACACACGGTAATCTCACTGCTCACCACCACTCCTCTCTGCCCTGAAAAACAAACATATTTCACTACACTCTCTGCCCAAGAAACTCAGATGCCAGCTAGACATCCCAAAAGAAACCAAAAGAAACAATTATTAAAATAATCATGTCATAACATCACTGACTTAGCCAAGGTCTTTTCTTGTCTATCTGATCATTACTAAACCAGTCATTACTCAAAAGCACACATTAAGGGATGATTTATCTGTTTGACTGCGGTACAAACACTATCTTCTGATGCTTAGTGGCTCTGGGAAAGGAAACGTGAATAATGTCCTGCCTCTGAATGAACTCTGAAGAATAACCACATTCCAAAGGTTGATGGGAGGGAGGGGGAGAGAAAGTAATTACTTTGTGATGGGTTAAAAGTCAGTAAGAAGAGAAAGCTGAGGGCGGCTCTGCCCTATAAACGTTTCTGGAACTCGACTCCCTTAAGTCGGCCTTGACAAAAGACCCATGTCATTAAAAAGCAACGATGTAAATGTGACAAGCTGCTCTCAATCTCAGAGTAACTCTGCATTCTTTGCGGTAAGGTTTGAAACCACAGAACAGTCATCGTTCCGAACACACCAGCCTATAAACACTTCCCCTGGAGAAGGAGAAGGTATTGCCACTAAGCCCCTGACTCCACATTTTGTAATTTTTGAAAGCTGAAGTCACAAACATGTGGCTTGTAGGTAAATTCCAGCCTTCAACATGCTTAAAAACATTTAAAAAACTTAGTTGCCAAAATGTTTATATAAGTACCTTTCATATAAAAATCTGGATTTCCGGCTTCCGTCAGAAAAAAGAAACCTGGCAAGTCCACGACAGTGGGCCCGCACTCCCTCAGGGCAGCTGCTTGTCCTCTTTAAAGAGAAGCTGGGCTTCCCTGGTGGCGCAGTGGTTGAGAGTCCGCCTGCCGATGCAAGGGACGCGGGTTCGTGCCCCGGTCCGGGAAGATCCCACATGCCGCGGAGCGGCTGGGCCCGTGAGCCATGGCCGCTGGGCCTGCGCGTCCGGAGCCTGTGCTCCGCAACGGGAGAGGCCACGGCAGTGAGAGGCCCGCATACCGCAAAAATAAATAAATAAATAAACAAATAAAGCGAAGCTGTGCTTCCTGGCTCTGCCTGGTGCCCGCAACTCCCTGTCGCATGGCACCTGGCCTGCTTCCCTCACTGACACTGCCTGCTGGCTCCTGTATGGATCCCAGCTTACCATTTCTGTTATTTTGTGTGACTACTAATTAACTGTGCAGCCAGTACTACTTTCCCCTACTTGAAGGCAGAGAAAAAAGGATTTCAGAAGCTCTAAGTCTTATCTAGCAATTCCAACTGTGACCAAAATTGCACTCCACTGAATCCGTGCTTGAGTTTCGGAACAAGGTGCCACCGTCCGTTATGCCTGCCTGAAGACATCCTGGGCCCCCATCCGCTCAGACTGGCTGACCACTAACTAGGTCAGGGGCTCCTCTAAAAAGGATCCAGTACCCTAGGGCTCTGGTGCGTGTTTTAAAGGCAAACCATGAAAATGAACTATACTATTCTCTAAAGGAAAAATCCATCGTATTCTTATTTATTCTTACTTATTATTCCGAAATTAAGTTTGTTAAAAGTTGAACTATCTGACATGAATTTTCAGCCTGACTCTTTTACACTTATGATGGAGAAAACCCCATCGTTCCTCATGATATATTTTTTATAATGAGGACCACAAAAAACGCAGAGAGAAATCTCAGGATCTTTGACCACAGAAATGCATGTACATATTTTGCACCAGCTAGCGGTAATTGTTTTACCATGTGAGGCTCGGGGTAGGTAGTAATATGCAATACCTTTCAACTTCTCATCCCCAAAAGCAAACAGAAAAAAACCTGACCTCTGACCCTGTTTTGAAGCATCACTACCCGCTTGGGTAGTGTTTGCATGTTGAAATATTTATTTCCTTCATAAAAAAATCTATCTGAATATCCAATCTCTCAGCAGTAAAGAGTCTGATTTCCATGTTAGCAGAAGCCTTAAGTAGTTTGGGGCTATGATCTAAACACTACAAGCTTTACCTACTTAAAACTTGGCCAGCTCCGAGCTGCATATCTTTCTCACCGGCTCCTCATTTGCAAAACATAGTAGAGATTCAGGTGAAAGGTGATGAAGTTTCAACAGCTGCAAAGCCCAGCTAGAAAACTTGTTTCCTGGGCAGAGCTTCCAAGAGAGTAATATTTCTGAGCCTTCTGTCACTAGAAGATGCGAATTTGTACCAGTGAGGCTAAACAAGTTCTCACGAGCAGGTGTTATAATGGTAACTTCTGGATGTGGTGTGGGAGAGAATGAAGCCTCCTGACCCCTAAAGGCAAGGTTTTTCACCGAAACCCCTCTGATTATAACATGAGAGCACATGACTACCATCAAGATAAGTCTTTCTCCATCTGTTCACTGGTTATGGTACTTGAACAAAACGCCTACTAAAAATGACTTAAAATTTAATTTCCCCCATGAAAAAGGAAAATGTGAATCTCACATAAAGCACTCTACTCCATCATATTCACCAACTTGGACAGACAAAAGAAAAATGGTGCGCCTGAGGCGTGCCATGCTCTTTCATAAGAGTGCAACCCTCAACCTACCTCAAGAATAAGGTTGAGATTGACCCCAATACCTCCCTCCTAATGCTTTCTAATCACAGAGGGTGGTGGGGGTGAGCCTTTGCTTAATTTTTCAATGAGATTCAGGACTGCGATATTGAAATTAGGCTCAGAATGGCTCTTAAGAGCAGAAAGGCTTCAGGTTTTCCTCCATGTCTACTGACATTACTCAGGGGAAAGTGGCTTCGTTTTTTTCTTTTCTTTTTTGGTGTGATGATTTGGGGAACACAAAGGAATATGGGCCTTCACGTGTAGATGCCATTAGAACTTTACTTCCAAATTTAATAGTAGCTTGCCAGGCCTCAAATACTGTGGAGAACCCTGCTATCTCATTGTGAGGAAAATTGGCTACACTCTGTTTAGACTTGTGTATAACACGACTCTGTGGGAACTGAGAATTTTGTAATGCCAGGCTGTAGCAGAAAACAGTTTTTGCATCTAATCCTGTGTTAGTTATGGTCGCTTCAGGAAACAAACAGACAAAGCCCCAACGCTGCAATAAAAAGTATACCCGTTGTATATTGAGCTATTTAAATACAGTTTCTTAAGAAATTTTCTACTGTATTTAGAACTTAAGAACTTTCCATTTAGCTTTATTGATAAGAAGAAACCTAAATACTAGGGCAAAATTATGTCCTTAACAGACTGTATTACCAGTGGCTGTCTCATTCCACTTCGGATTCACAAACAAAAGGTTTTACGGACAGCTTTTTGGATTGAACCTGCTTGGAAGAAGAGGTTCTTCCTTGAGTTGTAGAGACTGTTGATTAGGGCTTCGGCAAGCCTTTTTGGCACCTTTGGGCAAATTATAAAAAGGTACCCCTCATTTTTTACAGAACTAGAATAAAAAAATCTTAAAATTTGTATGGAGACACAAAAGACCCCGAATAGCCAAAGCAGTCTTGAGGGAAAAAAACGGAGCTGGAGGAATCACACTCCCTGACTTCAGACTATACTACAAAGCTACAGTAATCAAGACAATATGGGACTGGCACAAAAACAGAAATATAGATCAATGGAACAGTATAGCAAGCCCAGAGATAAACCCACGCACCTATGGTCAACTAATCTATGACAAAGGATGCAAGGATATACAATGGAGAAGAGACAGTCTCTTCAATAAGTGGTGCTGTGAGAACTGGACAGCTACATGTAAAAGAATGAAATTAGGACACTCTCTAACACCATACACAAAAATAAACTCAAAATGGATTAGAGACCTAAATATAAGACCGGACACTATAAAACTCTTAGAGGAAAACATAGAAAGAACACTCTTTGACATAAATCACAGCAAGATCCTTTCTGATCCACCTCCTAGAGTGATGGAAATAAAAACAAAAATAAACAAATGGGACCTAATGAAACTTCAAAGCTTTTGCAAAGCAGAGGAAACTACAAACAAGAAGAAAAGACAATCCTCAGAATGGGCGAAAATATTTGCAAATGAATCAACTGACAAAGGATTAATCTCCAAAATGTATAAACAGCTCATACAGCTCAATATTAAAAAAACAAACAACCCAATCCAAAAATGGGCAGAAGACCTAAATAGACATTTCTCCAAAGAAGACATACGGATGGCCAAGAAGCACATGAAAAGCTGCTCAACATCACTAATTATTAGAGAAATGCAAATCAAAACTATAGTGAGGTATCACCTCACATCAGTCAGAACGGGCATCATCAGAAAATCTACAAACAACAAATGCTAGAGAGGGTGTGGAAAAAAGGGAACCCTCTTGCACTGTTGGTGGGACCGTAAATTGATACAGCCACTATGGAGAACAGTATGGAGGTTCCTTAAAAAACTAAAAATAGAATTACCATATGACCCAGCAATCCCACTACTGGGCATATACCCTGACAAAACCGTAATTCAAAAAGACACATGCACCCCAATGTTAACTGCAGCACTATTTACAATAGCCAGGTCATGGAAGCAACCTAAATGCCCATCGACAAACGAATGGATAGAGAAGATGTGGTACATATATACATTGGAGTATTTATTACTCAGCCCTAAAAAGGAACGAAATTGGGTCATTTGTAGAGACGTGGATAGGTCTAGAGACCGTCATACAAAGTGAAGTAAGTCAGAAAGAGAAAAACAAATATCGTATATTAACACATATATGTGGAACCTAGAAAAATGGTACAGATGAACCAGTTTGCCGGGCAGAAATAGAGACACAGATGTAGAGAACAAACGTATGGACACCAAGGGGGAAAGGGGCGGGGCTGGTGGTGGGATGAACTTGGAGATTGGGATTGACATATATACACTAATACGTATACAATAGATAACTTATAAGAACCTGCTGTATAAAAAATAAATAAAATAAAATTCAAAAAAAAAAGAAAAGAAAAGAAAAGAAAGAAAGCAAAAGGTGCCCATGTGGGCAAACAGAGTCCCAGTTTGCAGAGAAGAGGGTGCCTTGGATTTCAGCCCCTCCCCCCTCATGTCAGCACCCCCTCTGCTGGGAGCCTGAATGCAGAGTCTAACGTGTTTGCTTAGTATTGAACCTGAAAAACGCATCAAGAGGTCTCTTTTCAGCCACTCTGGTTTCCAGGTAGCAAGTCTTGTCAAATAATCTCAGCAGAAAGCAGAGGTCAGTGACTGTTTCACAACTGTTTGGTAAAATGACCCCAATAGCACCAGGTTAGAAGAATGAGGAATAAATCAAGAGATTCTGTTTTGAAAAAAATTAGGAGACACAATAGAAAAGAGCAAAATCATGTGGTTGTGCTTTGTGACTAACCAGTTCTTCTTGAGTTCAGGGTGGGACTGCTTCTGTCTTCTTCATATTTTGACTCATAAAGGGCACACAGGGAGCTGAAATCAGCAGGCTTGGTTCTTTCGTTGGCACAAAGGGCCGTGAGTGGAGTTCTACCGGTGAGCATCATAAATCTGGAAGCCAGGTTTTAAGGTCCTGAGATCTGACTTAGTGAGGAAACATGCTTTGGCTTCATGCTGCCTGTGGAATCAAACAAGCTCCCAAGGAGACAGCAAACTGAAGGCCTCCCGGAAGGATGCAAGCATGGAAGGAGCTTCAGAATTTACCAAGAGCTGCCTAGGAGACTACTATTACTCCTTAAAAAAAAATTTTTTTTTTTAAAAATTTTATTGGCATATAGTTGATTCACAATGCTGTGTTAGTTTCTGCTGTACAAAGTGAATCAGTCAAACATGTACAGATATCCAGTCTTTTTTTATATCCTTTTCCCATATAGGTCATTACGGAGTATTGAGAAGAGTTCCATGTGCTACGCAGTAGGTCCTTATTAGTTACCTATTTTATATATGGTAGTGTGTATAAGTTAATCCCCATCTTATTACTCCTTAATATAGAACTATTGTTCAGCGACAGTAAAGTCTTACCAGATGTACAGAGACTTTTTTAGTTCTCTTCTTTACCTCTATATTGGGAATTCCACCACCCCCAACTCACCCCCGCAGACCAAGATTAGCTCCAACTGTCAATTACACAGTGGCACCTTGATAATGCACTCAGAGCCATTGTAGCTATTAACCATTAACATGTATGTCTCCAAAGGAAGGAGAAAATGGGCAGAAGGCATAAGAAGTTCGTATACACACAAACATGGCCAATAAGCATGAAAAACATGTTTAACCACAGTAGCGATAAAGAAATAAGATGTTACTTTTGCCCATAAACTCGGCAAAAAAAAGTTTTTTAATGGTACTCTTCCACGCTCCCAAACATGAGAAGGGAGAGGCAGTCTCAAAAACTACTGATGAAAACGTAAATTGGTACATCTTTCTGGAAATCAAATTGGTAATGTTTTATTCAAAAATTCACTGCACACCTATTTATGAAGTACCTATGATTTGTTAGGGACTTAAAATGTACCTTCCCTTCCACCTTGTGACTTCATATCTAGAAATCTGTTCAATAAAGGATCAAAGATTTTTATAAAAGGATGTCTATCATAATATTTAAAAGGAAAAAACAAAAGAGATGTGGTTAAATAAATTGTATGGGGTTTTTTTGTTTTGTTTTTTTTTGCAGTACGCGGGCCTCTCACTGTTGTGGCCTCTCCCGTTGCGGAGCACAGGCTCCAGACGCGCAGGCTCAGCGGCCATGGCTCACGGGTTCAGCCGCTCCGCGGCATGTGGGATCTTCCCGGACCAGGGCACGAACCCGTGTCCCCTGCATCGGCAGGCGGACTCTCAACCACTGTGCCACCAGGGAAGCCCTAAATTGTACGTTTTGAGGGAAATTATTAGTGAGAAAATGGTAACAATATATTTTCTGTGAAAAAGATAGGGTACACAAATTTTTAAAACATAAACATTCCTAATCCTACACCAAATGTTAACAGTTCTGGATAGCATGTGTATGGGTGATTCTTATTTTCCTCTTGTGTTTTTCTATAGTTTTCAAATTTTCTACAATGAGCATTTATCAATCTTAAGAGTAGTAGAAAGTACTAAACAACAAGAAAGGAATTAGCTAAAGAGCAGGTGTATTTAGAATCTCAAAAACGTATAATTGAACAGGAAAACGGTGATATCAAAATTACAAATGTACACTTGGGTGAAGATTTACAAATCTTCAAGATATATACATTTGGGACCCTGAAATAATGTTGAAGGAGTGTGTAAAAGGCATCAGAAAATGTTCTAAATGGATGATCCATTAGAGATCACCCAGTTTTTTTCTTCATCGTATAGATGTGGAAATGAAGATTAAGTACTGCAATGGCTTGATCCCACACTGCAAGTTAGAGACTAAAAGCCTAGGACTCCTGCCTCCCAATCTATGCTGTTTCCATGATTCTAGGAACGGCAAATAGGTTTCATCTAAATTTCAAGTGCCAGTAATAGCTGTTGAGAAAGCTCAGGAGGAAAACCTGCATTAAGGTCAGTGATATCAGCTGTGGGCAGGAGAAGAGGGTGTAGGGCTAGGCATGCCAAATGTCTGACATTCCTAAAAAAAACTACATAATACTGTCCTCTCCAAACCTGGTGTTTGTCCCTATAAAATAGGAAATGTCTACTCCTAGGGAAACATTTGATATAAATTAGGAATAAATAAAACTAGCTTTAACAAGGAAAGAATGAAGATAGAGAAAAATTTAGACTGTCCAACTGAAAAGGGGCAATCACAGGTTCCATAGAGGTGCTGCACCATGCTTCAATGAAATACTTTTTTTATCAGTACAGCAATTTATAAACCTACATAAATTATACATAAAACCATGTATGAATACAGATCATAAGAAAATATTTAAAATGAATTACAAAAGGACAGAAAGTTGAAAAATAATGAAGACACGGTAAGAGTTATAGAACACAGTGAGATGGTCTAATATATACGTAATCGAAGATCCAAAAGGAGAGATGAGAATAGACCAGAAACAATATTTGAAGGAATTATAGTTAAGGATATGTTCATTAAAGATGACCCATAGACTCTAGATTTGCATGCCTCAAGCAGGATAAATAATAAAGCAGTCAATATACAGATACACTCAATGAAATACACTCTCTCTCTGTAAAGAAGCTGGGAGGCAAGAGCAAAAGAAGTTGAAAGAGCAAACTCATGCCTTGACTCTGGAAAGCTATAAATAGAAATAAAGTTCAAAGACACGAGGGAAGCTGCATGCAAAAGCCTTGATGCTAAAATAGCCAAAAGCCAATCAAGCCTTGGACAAACTTTAAACAGGTGAACTTCACAGAAAGGTTAGGAATGAGTGAGTTCTACTGAGACCTGTTAACTAGGTTCTCTACAAGGAAAACACATCTATAGGGAAATCTCACCTATGAATATGGATATAAAAATAGTAAATAAAATACCAGCAAATCAAGTCCATCTGTACATTACATCAGGATCAAGTAAGGTCTATTCCAGGAGTGCAAGGATGGTTCAACAGTGTAAAATCTAATAATCTAATATACCATGTTTACAAATTAAAAGAAAAAAAAATATATGATCATCTCAATAGACAACCTCCTCTTAAAAAAATAGGATCCGATTAAATGCAATATCCACTGAAGAGAACAAAAGTTCCCTTACTTGATAAAGGATATTTACCTTTATCAAGTAAGGCAGAGTGAGAAAATGGTAACAATATATTTTCTGTGAAAAAGATAGGGTACACAAATTTTAAAAACAGAAATCTCAGCAAATCTCAAACTTACTTGTAAAACAGAACAATTCTTATTACCAACAGGAAAAATATGAAGACTACTATTCCTACTGCTATTCAACATTCTTCTGAAAATTTCAGCTAAGAGGAAAAAAGAAAATTTAAAAGTACCTGTGTTGGGAAGGAAATGGCAACATCATTATTATTTTAGATAACTCCTCACCTAGAAATTCCAAGGGAATCAACTGAAAAACTACTAGAACTAATAAAAGAGTTTAATAAGGTAACTAAATAAACATAAAAAATCAACATCCAGCTCACATACTTGTAATTCCATCACAATAGCAACAGACACTATGAAATATCTAGAAATAAACTTAGGAAGATGTGAAGAAAAATTTTAAAACTTTACTTAAGGACACAAAAGATGACATAAATAAATACGAGATACATCATCTTAATGGATGAAACAATTTTTTAAACGTTCTCTAACATATAAATATATAAATTCAATGCACTCATAACAAAAATGCCAATGGGACGTTTTTAAGTGAAATTTGACTGATCCTAAAATTCATCTGGAAGAAAAAGGCATGAGAACATCAACAAAAGTATTTAAAAAAAAAAAATGGGGAGGAGGCACTGGCCCTATAATATATCAAAACATAACATTTTGGTAATTAAGCAAAAATATAAATCAAACAGTATTGAGAGTGCAGAAACTGACATACACATTTATGGGAATTTAGTATATGATAAAAGTGTCTTTTCAAATTAATAGAGATAAGAAAGGTTTATTCTAAAAATGTTATTGTGCCAATCGGTTTCACCATTTGAAAAAAAGTAAAGTTAACCTCTACCTAACAACCAGTCACAAAGGTAAAATTTTGGTAGATTAAAGAGGTAAACATTAAAAACATAACTATGAAAGCACGAGAATACAATAAAAATGAATTTATTTTAAAATATGGAGTAAGAAAGGCAGTCTTAAGAGAGATATAATATGCAAAAACTATATAAAGGAAAAGAATAATATATTTGACAAGAGTATCTGAAATGAATAATATTTAAGACACATCTAAAATAAAAGATAACATTATAAAATTTTCAAAATTAAATAATAAGTGACAGACTGAGAGAACATATCTGAAACACAGGAAATAGAAGAGAATTAATATACAGAGCATATAAGGAACTACAAATGAATAAGAGAAAGATAAGCAACAGAAAGATGCATAAAGCGTATGAACAAGCAATATGAGAAGAAAATTTTTAATGTTCAATAATAATGTGAAATGATGCTCTCTAGTGATCAGGAAAATGCAAATTAAAGCCACAAGATAGAACTTTTCATCTATCGAAGTGGCAAAAATAAAATAATTAAGATTGATAAATTGATATCGATTCTTCATACACAGTTGATGGGAATAGGAATTGGCACAGCTCTTTTAGAGATGATTTAACAGTTACTAAAAATTTAAATGTGTCCACACTTTAATCTATTAATACCATTTCTTGAAATCTACACTACAGAAATATATGGTCTATATATGGACCAAGAGGCATGAAGAAGGGCATTGATTACAATATGACTTCTGACAGCAAAAAGAGAAAAAAAGAAAAAAAGAAAAGAATTCATACATCATCAACAGCAAGGTAGTTAGATAAGGTAGGATATACCACCCATATTATGGAATATCGTGCAGCAGTCAAAATGAATTAATTAGATTTCTACGTACTAACATGAACAGCTTTCTAAGCTAGTTTACAGTGAAGAAACCCAAGTTGCAGAACTATATGGTTTGCACTATTTGTAAAAAATAAAGAGAGAAAGAGGGGAAGAAGGAATGAATGAGGAAAGGAAGAAATTAAGACAAGACATTGCAAAGGAAAGAAAAAAGAAAGAATGAAAAGAATAATAGCATGTATTTTCTATTGGTACATACATAAATGTGCGCAAGCACATAAGAGGCAGATCTATTCTAAAAGGATACACACCAAGCTGATTACGTGACTTTTTGCAGGGGAAATCAATACACTTGGTGGGGGAGCCAAAGGAAGTTTGCTTTTCTGCAGAGGCAGCATGGAGCAATGATTACAGGCAAACGTTGGAGGTAGGCTGTCTGGTTCTAACAGTTATTTATATCAATCTGTGCCTCAGCTATTCATCTGTAAGTTGGGGTAATAACAGTACCTACTCATAAGATTACTATAATCAATAAATGAATTAATATACATCAAGCACACGTCTAGCATACAGCAAACGCAATATAAAAATATTAACGGTTAGGGTGAGTTGTATAAAATTGCTGCTATGTGACTGTTTTGATCTACAAAAATAGTAATTTTATATGGTTCAATTTAATGTTATTATTTATATATTTTAATTCTTTGAAATACACATTGCATGCCTTTTTTTACAGATTGTGGAGGAAGAAGGTTAGGGGTAAGATTAGTAGAGTACAGAGGGGCTAAAGGGAGTCACTACCTATTAAATAATTTCGTATTAAATAATTTCAATATCTGTGTGTAGAAAGATCTTATCTTTAGGGAAGACAGCCAACATCTAGAATAATTTTTTTTTTTTACTTTTTTTTTTTTTTTTTTTTTTTGCGGTATGTGGGCCTCTCACTGTTGTGGCCTCTCCCACTGCGGAGCACAGGCTCTTGGACGCGCAGGCTCAACGGCCATGGCTCACGGGTCCAGCCGCTCAGCGGCATGCGGGATCTTCCCGGACCGGGGCACGAACCCGCGTCCCCTGCATCGGCAGGCGGACTCTCAACCACTGCGCCACCAGGGAAGCCCTAGAATAACTTTGCCAAGTAAAACTTGAGACATGCTTTCAAAATCTACTTTGTACGTATTTCCAGATAAATCCACTGGACCAAATCTTTATACAAATGACTACATTCTGTGTAATAGTATTAATTTGACTAAACCTGGAATTTCAAAGAAATACTACAAATTGAAATGATGCATAAATTAGCATAAAATAAATAACAGATTTTTTTTGGTCAAAGTACTACATACTACTTGATCCTAAATAAACAGCATATTTAAATTTTGTTATGATTATAACATCCATATAATATTTAGGACACAGTTGTAACACACATACACACACACAGAAGAATATTACAATATTTGAAACCATACGAAGTGAATCTTTATATTTTTAAAAAGGTTAGACTGGACTTAGTTTTAGTTTTTGAATGCTAATATCAATTTTTAAATGTATTCTCTATAAAGACTAGTGAAACAACCTCAGCTGAAGTCAATTTAGAAATAGAAAACTATACATAAATATAAAAACAAATCTCTAGTATTAAATACACAAACAACTCAAGGAGAGTAGAGATTCCTAGGAAACGTTTCTATAAATAGTTTGACATTATTACACAATCTTCTCTGCATACCTCGTAATGGAAACATTGCTATGGGTGATTGAAGAAATAAGCAACTTTGACATTTCTGGATGTAACTTGAGGAGATTATTTCATCATAAAGGATTGGTATAGAATATACTAACCAACAACTCAATATCAAAACTCTCCTTGCAACTCTAAAACAGTGCAGATTGACATTTAAGATAATCCACTTATCACCATCCAATACAGGCTGCTTGTTCACAAAATGTCAGTGACAAGATAGAGCATTCCGATTCCTGGGCAGTAAATGCCTGAGACAAGGAATCTTTAATACAGCATCAACTGCATTTCCTTATATGCTACTGCCCTACCCTGGACTTCGGCTCCCAAAGGTTTTGCAATTTATACGAGCAGCTGCACAAATGAAATGCCTTCTCTTTCTCTCACACACCACAGAAACATTCCCCTCCAAGAATAATGAAAAGTCTGCACGTTCATTTACTCCTGGTGAATGCTTGATGTTTTTACTAGCCATCTTGAAAAAGCTCAGTGCTTCAATTCTGAACAGTAGCAATTCTAAAAATTTAAATAATGCTTTAGAATAACAATAAAGGTAATAGTGACTTGGATTTATATGCTGCTTATTCATGTTTCGAAGTGGTTTTGGACAAGGTAACTCATATGCTCTTCACCAGAGCCCTGCAAGATTAGCCATGAATTATCAACACTTTATAGGTGAAGACAACTGAAGTTTAATTTTCATTTTTCAGTTTAAGGTTTAAGTATAATTTTTTTGGTTCAAGGTCTCATAGCCAGCCAGAATCATTTAATACTAGAGCTCAAATGATCCTTAGGGTAAATTTAAGAAGCCTCTAGTTCAAAGAGCACACACTGATGTTCTGTTTGACCAAACGGGGCCCACAAATCTATACATTCTGAGATTTTATAAAAATATCTAAATTTCTGACTTTTCTTGAAAATGTAGCCACACTAGGCCCACCTTCTGCAGAGAAGCAATTGGCTAGAGCTCATCACTGTCGCCTTCATTTATTTATTTTTAAATTTTCATCGGGGCTTCCCTGGTGGCGCAGTGGTTAAGAATCCGCCTGTCAACGCAGGGGACATGGGTTCGAGCCCTGGTCCGGGAAGATCCCACATGCCGCGGAGCAACTAAGTCCGTGCGCCACAACTACTGAGCCTGCACCTTAGAGCCCGCAAGCCACAACTACTAAAGCTTGCGCGCCTAGAGCCCGTGCTCCGCAACAAGAGAAGCCACCGCAATGAGAAGCCCTCGCACCGCAATGAAGAGTAGCCCCTGCTCGCTGCAACTAGAGAAGGCCTGCGTGCAGCAACAAGGACCCAACACAGCCAAAAAATTAATTAATTAAATAAATGTATAAAAAAATTCTTTTCATCAGTGATTTTTATTCATAAACATAAATTTACCTAGAATCAAATGTTACTTTTATTTTCTCAATTTGATTAAATAGTAGAAAAATATGCTGTAATTATAGTGTTTTTTTCACTGTTGCCTTTAAATAAAGTATGTGCTCTCCAGTTCACTACATAGTCCATTTTACTTATTTTACCTACAATAAAACACATAGATCTTAATAAGTTCAATGAGTTTTGAAAAATGTATATGCTCATGAAACTATCACCCAATCAAGGTATTCATGTCCACCCCATCCCCCAAGTTCCCTCATGCTCCTTTACAGTCACTTCCCTCTTCCTTCTCTTCCCTTCTCACTCCTTGTTTGTTACCTGCCCATCAGCATTTGCATTTGAAATTCCTGACCTACTTTAAAAATCTCTTCTGATTCCAGTCAGGAAACTAAACCCTAAGGAGAGGCAGAGTCAGAAGGAGAAGCGAAGTTCCCAAACTTCTGGTCCCTAACACCACCCTCAAAACTAAGTCCTCTCAACCTGCTGCCCAAGAGTTGACCTGAAAGAAAATGCCAAACTATCATCATCGCAGGCTTTAAGGAGGCACACCGGATGGGTGAAACAATTAAGGCTGTGACGTCACTTGGAATGAATCAGGTTTGGAAGTAGCAATTAAGTAGCAAAGGCGAATAAGTTTAGACAGACACTTCTCTGGGAGGGCTACTGTGACCTAGATTTGAGCAAGTTTACACCGGCAGTGGCAATGGGCCTGCTCCATCCCCACCAAAGGGGGAGCATCTGGGGTCAGCCTCCTGCTGTGTAGCCTCACCACTGCAAAACTCTGAAATGGCAGGAGCCCAGAGGCAAAAATAACCTCTGCTCTCCATGCCAGGCCACCTGCTTCTCGTCTAGGGCTGATGATCTTTGTTTGGGAGGCTAAGTGCCATATGGGATCCTGAACCCCTGTTTCTTTTTTAAAAAATGGTATGTATGAAATTAAACCTGAATACATTTCTGTGTGGAGCTGACTCAGTGCCTTTCTTTCTCCATTAACCACTTTGGTTAATCAAGTTCTCACCTGAGGGTAAGGTATGAGGAAAAACAGAAATAAGGTATATTCCCAATTTTATATTTAAGGAGTTGCAGTATCCTCAGAGCCAAAGTAAGCAGTTGCACATGGCTGTAAAGCAGCCAGCGGACACTGGTACCTCAACTACCCCATTATGAGAATTTTCCTGCACTGTCCGTGCACAGCAAAGAGTGAAATTCCTCCTTCTTAAAACTTTGTACTTCCTTCCCAAGAAAAATGGCTCAGAGGGATGGATAGCCCTGGCGTGCAGAGTTGACTTCGGATGCAATCGTAAACACAGCACAGCCCCCAGAGCCACATTATTTTTTTTTTTTTTTTTTTTTTTTTCTGTGCGCGGGCCTCTCACTGCTGTGGCCTCTCCCATTGTGGAGCACAGGCTCCGGACGCGCAGGCTCAGCGGCCATGGCTCACGGGCCCAGCTGCTCCGCGGCATGTGGGATCTTCCCGGACCGGGGCACGAACCCGTGTCCCCTGCCTCGGCAGGTGGACTCTCAACCACTGCGCCACCAGGGAAGCCCCCACATAGGCTTTTGTCTTGCCCCCACCAAGATTTGAGTCTGCAGCCAGTGAGGAGATGCTATAGCTGAAAGTAACCAATGAAAATAATCTGGTCCAGCAGATACATTTTATGAATGAAGAAGCTGAGGGCCAGAGAAGTGAACAAGTTAATAACTATAATTTTCTTTACACGTCCTGGGTTTCAATACTCAATGCAACTTAATAATATATAGGACATCATTTTGGTTCCATGCCAACGCTCTGAGGTAAAGAGAAGCAACTCCATTTTGCAGATGAGAAGACTGAGACCTTGAGTAATGAAAAGCTCACTTTCGTCCAGAAAAATGAAGTCTGATGTTAGACAAATATTCATCTCTCTGAGCCTCAGTTTCCTCACCCCCAAGGGAATAATAATATTTTCTACCTAGTAGGATTGTTATGAAGATTCAATAATATATGAAGAATGCTAAAAAGTATTTCAGCACTCGACAAATTGTCGTTGTTAAGCTATTATTAAACAAAGGGCAGAGCCAATAACAGAACCCCTGTCTCCATATTACTGGCACAGGGCCCTTTCCATTAGACCATGCTATAAGAAACTCAGATAATACATCATCTATACTGTAGTCAGAACACGCACGAAGCCCAGTGGTGAAGGACGGAAGAGGGGAGGCAGTGGACAAAAAACATCTAAGACGCGGAGATTAGCTGTTACCCAAAAAGGGCCTCAGGTAATCATCATTCATATTTGCAACTGCATCTCATAGAAGAGTGCGGATGGGACTTTATTAGAGGGCTCTGCCAAAAACATATTGGCAAATACAGCCTTGAGCTTGTGGTTCACCAGACACACAAGAGCCCCTCTTCAGGAAGGGGACCCTGCTTGGGCCCTGGCTCAAGTCCAAGTTAATGCACAGTTAAAAGTAGCAGCTGCAACAGTGCTGAGACAGGGGTTCCCCTGGAGGAGGGCCTGGCCAAGGAGGCTCTTCCCAAATTACTTATCAATTGTTAACAGAGACAACTTTAAACAACACACACAAAAGCAAACAAAACCTCAGCAAAATCTAACCTCAGAAAATACAGATATTAAAAGAACAAATACAATTTGTCAACAGATTTATGGGAAACCCTCAAATAAAGACAAATTCAAACATCAGTGAGGTCTAACTTTCACCCACCAATTGGGGGGTGGGATGGGGGAGTCTCTGAAATACAATAATGCTGGCAAGGATACAGTGAAAACTGGTATATTCCCATTTTGGTGATTGCAGAGCAAACTGGTGCAACACTTTTGGAAAGCAATCTGGCAACACTTACTGAAAACCATAAAAACATTCATATCTTTTGATTAAGCAATCCTCCTTTCAGAGTCTAAGGAACTAATCCAAGATAAGGAAAATGCAGCATG
The DNA here is from genome assembly GCF_003031525.2 of Neophocaena asiaeorientalis asiaeorientalis. NCBI lineage: Eukaryota > Metazoa > Chordata > Mammalia > Artiodactyla > Phocoenidae > Neophocaena > Neophocaena asiaeorientalis. The sequence continues at coordinate 5,203,600 of NW_020173491.1, read as the reverse complement.
AGTAAATATGTAATTGCCACATTACTGGTAATGGTGTCAAATCAAAAGCAACTTACATGCCCAACAGGGGAATGATTTTGCATATTCAGTACATTTCCTTGATGGAATATCCTGTAGCCTTATAAGGAAACTGCCTGTAATTGTAAGAGAAAACACAGCCTCCTATGATTACAACTATTTTAAAACACGCATATAAAATGCATATGTGGGAGACAAAGACTCAAAAGGAAATATCCCCAAAACATTAATAGTTGTTTGTGTCTGAGTTTCTATTTTTTAATCCATTTGTTACTTAGGATACCCCCATTTTGATAAGGTTACCATATTACGTATATCAGTTTGTACGAACTAGTAACCCAGAAAGCACATCTTACTATAGATGATTTGATCTGGCCTATACGGTTTTAAAACAGTGAATTACCTGCCAGTATTAAAAAATTCAAACAGTTTGACATCCACAGCTTCTACTGGAAATTCTGAGCATTCTGCACATTCCCACAAGGTAACAACTGGTCAGGGTGAAGAAGCGACTGGCCCTCGCAAACAGTGTAAGTGCTGGCCTGTTTGTCACGGCTGCCACAACTCCTGTTTGTCTTTTCACCGAAGCCTACTTCACTCTATCATGTCACCTGCCCGATTCCTACTCTGTATGATTAAGAGAAAAAAGAAAAAGAACAGATGATGGGAAATGGTACCTAACTTGAATCCCCCTTTAAAGGTGAATCACTGCATATGGAGCTTAAGCTTTGGTTGGACCATTACATCACCAGAAAATCATGGTCCAATCCACTACTATCCTCACCATGCACAGCACAGGTGAGTCCGGGGTCTTTCGTACCAATAACAGGACAGTTGGACCCATCTCGACTCTCAACCCTGGCCGTGTTCCTCAGGCAATGTCTCTGCCACTATAATCGGTCTCCTTTTTTCCTTGAAGCTAGTCCCTTGCAAGGCTCTGGCCACCCTCCTTCTCTAAGCTTAATAGGACTACAGAGGCTAACACACTTTAGACACCAGTTCATAGCCGCCCTGCCCGAGTTGCCTTTCCACATTACAAATCTAAGTTATTTTCTGAGTTTCTTGAGACAGAGAGCCAGCAGGTTAAAGAAGATGCTTTCTTTCTCCCTGTATGTATTTGAGCTGTGATCTGACAGAACTCTGGCTCTTTTTGCTGTGGGCAGATGTTGGCATTTTTCTTTCGCCAGGGGCCGAGGGTATAGGAACAGAGCCTGTGCAGTAGCAAAATGGAGAGGTGGCATTGGAGGGTATAGGTGCCATCATATCTACTGCATAAGGATACAGCATGATAAGAATGGCCGGGAGCTTGCTGTTTGTAAATCTCCACCAAAAAGTCACAAATTACCACTAACACTATACGTTACACTCATTTACATAAGCCTCTGCCAAAGTTAGAATCTTGGTAGATAAATTAGTTAGAAAACGAGCAAAAAATTAAAAATTTTTTTTTTTTTTTTTTTTACTTTACTATTCTACATGTCTGATTAAATAAAAGCCAAGGGAGTGATTCTGGACTGAGGACCTTTAGCAAACATGAGGACTCCAAGCAGAATGTCCTTAACTGTTTCCTAAAGCTCGGAAAACTGTTCTTCAGGCAAGAGAGAAGATTTATTTCAGATAAAGGACAAATGCTGTCCTTTAATTAACAACATCTATCTCTGGGACAAGCCCATCAGGTATACAGTACAGAAGATTCTTTTAATATAAAGGACAGATGGCAACTTCCCTCCTGGGACTTTCAAGGCTGCCCCAGAAAAACACACAATTTTAAAAGGCTTTGAGAATCCCCTAAGGAGAGCCAGGCAGGAGACAAGAACACTTCATTGCCCCATTTACAAAGTAAACCAGTAAGTGTCTCTGAACCATCCAGAAACACTTGAAGAAGAGCTGGGGAAAGCCGAAGGAGGAAAATAATAATGTCTGCCTCGCAGTCAGGTTGTGAATCGCGTGAACGTTTCCTTTCCTCTCAGCCCGAAGGGCACCTGATGAGAAGGGGTTTTAATGGCAAGTGTGACTAGCACCCTGGGCTCCATGATCACGTAACAAGAGAGCAAAACACAACTTCCAAACCTCCTCTTTTTTTCTATTTCTTCTTCTTTTTTAATTGAAGTATAGTTAATTTACAATGTTGTGTTAGTTTCAAGAGTACAGCCAAGTGATTCAGTTATACATATATATATATGTATCTATTCTTTTTCAGATTTTTTTCCTTTAGAGGTTATTACAAGATATTGAGGAGAGTTCCCTGTGCTATACAGTAGGTCCTTGTTGGTTACCCATTTTATATACAGTAGTGTATATATGTTTTAATACTGAAAACATCCAACTGGCCATTTCCAGCCAGGGGAGCACCAGGTTTGCTTGGTGAAAGGAGGTTAGGATGAGGTCCCCAGCCCATGTGGAACGTCTCTCCTTTTACGGCCCTCATTAATCTGACTCCCCACACACATGTGTCGGTACAAGATTCCTACAGCATGTGTTAGACCTGCCTAACTGGGTGCTAACATTATAGACTGCACATCAACACTTCTTGCCTGCGTGTTAATGTCTATTAATGTCCTGCTGGGGAAAAGGCTCTTAGAACCAGCCCAGAGCCACAATTCAAGACTGCCTGCCGCAAGGTCTAGCCTGAGCACGCTGGTTTTAGATGGCATGTTTCATTAACAGAATTTCGGGGGGATGGGGGGTGCTGTGGCGCTGTACTTGGTTTTAAGTTGCTGAGATGATCTTCGCACAAGAAGCTAAAAAAGCCACCTAAAGCTGAAGGAATTTAGGGTCTAGGACTTAACCACATGGAATGTGGCTACTGATCATCCCAGATACCAAATTAGGCTTTTCTTCTGCTGCATTGTGATGGTTTCTAACACAAGGGTACGGGGAGGAAAAGGGCTTGCCAATGTCATGGTGAGTTTCCTTGTCTGCACGTTTTCTACACTGTCTCTGAAATGGTGTACATTTTCCTCAAACTCTATTTCCTAAGTTCCCAAGAGCACATATAATTTGCTTATATATGCTATATATATATATATATATATATACATATGTATGTATGTATGCCACAGATAGAGGTGAACAAAGTATATACTGCGGATTTCTTTTATATAACATATGAAGAACGCACATGCACACATACACATATATATGCAAACAAGCTAATTAAATGACTTTAATCATTTTGTGGAGTTTCCTCAAGCTTTGCTTGGCATCACACAAAGTGCATATCTAAGCCACACAACTCCACTCCTGCAAAAAAAAAAATACACACAAGCGCAACCGTCAAAACCGGATTTGCCCCTCTCTAAATTAATCCAATTATTCAAATGTCAGTTATATCTGTCACAGCCTGGCTCCTTGGGCCGAACCAAACTGTTAAAAATTAAAACTGTTTTACTTCGTTTAGTCTTTCTGCCTTTTTAGTGTAAAATCCACGGTCTCGACAAAAAGTTGTGGGATTTGACACCCAGTGCAACACAGCCTATTGCTGTCATCCATGCATAATTCACTTTGGAAATATGCGCTTGCTTTAAAATATTACTAAAATATACATGTAACATATGCTAATTGCACTGCGTTGGCTTGTAAGCTCCAGCCACTAGGTTATATGTAAACTTCGCCAAGTGCATACACTGTGCATAAAGGGATTATAAATGAAAGGAAATATCTCTGTCCCTAGCTCTCTGTCTCCAGCCTTGGCCAAACTGACAGCCCCAAATCCCAGCACCATCTAACATGCCCTTCCCGTGGAGAAGACAGCCTGTTCTCAGAGTCTTAATTACATCCCAGCTGACTGCCCAGCATTGCCAAATTCAGGCAACAAACGCTGGCCCTTCACTCACAATATGGTCTGCTAAACAGACTCCTGGTCACACAGAAAGAAACTTTCACAACGTGGAGAAATAAAGGGACAAGCAGGAGATCAAGGGAGAGCATAAACAGTAACCTAGGGGATGGAAGAGACAGAAACAATTCATCCCCACCACGCAGAAAAAGGGGGAAAAAAAGAAGAAAAGAAAAAGACAAGGATTCTCTTCCCAGAATCCTCGGGTACCAGCGAGCAGCAGAATTTTAACAAAGCTATCCTTATTACAATGAAATCAAAGCCCTACTCATCCAGCCAAGTACTGCTGCTCCTCAAGATGGGCTGCTGATACTAAGACTCAGTAGATTAATGATCGTTAAGCAAGACTCAGCCACCCCACATGGATCAGGCCATTATAATTACAGAAGAACAGCGCGTAACATTCTACCATTGCAAATGGTATCATATGTTTTCCTGGCTGGCTTTTTGGGAAGGGTTTAACTCATCTGATATGGGCAGAAGGTACTAGAGTCTTACGGTTTGTATCCGCCTGTCCCTCACATCTACATACATAAAATTAAGTTTCTTTCTGTTTGTGGTCACAGCACATGTAAACGACAGCCAGTCGGTCACCCAACTTAGAGACTATTCTTGGTTTGGTCCAACTCTAAATATAGACTAAGGGCATACATGAAATGTACTTTAAGGAGCTTTGGAAGGCAGTTGTTCTCCAGAGCAACAGAAACCAAGATCAACAAAAGATCCTGAAAGGGGGTAACAGAGAAAGCTCTGTCCTATATATTAAAGTGTCATATGCTGAGAAAACAAACAGTAGTTTCAAATATGAGCTCCAAATCAGAAGTTACAAGGGCAGGTGTTTGGAATTTTACTCGTTGACTTTAGTATTGAAACTGTGTTTCTGGGGGTACCACATATTCAACACAATGGGAACAGTGCCCCCTGGCATTCGGTTATGGAGCAGCCCTGGTTGATTTGCAATTAAACTGCTTCTTACATGGGCAACTCCATGCAGTACGTTCCAAGAGGAACAGGCTACGGATTTAGCTATTTTAATGATGGTAGAGGAGTCTCCTAAACAATGCAGGGCCAGATAGCTAGTCAAACAGCAAAAATAACTCATAGGTGATAAGTACAATTTACAAAGTACTTAAATAGACATCCCCACTAAGTTTGGTATTACAGGTTGGTATCATTCTTCTGATTTTATACAAGAGGACACTGAAAGTCAGACAAGTTAGATGGCTCATCCAAGATAATAGGGTTTTTGACTGCAAAATGCATACTGCCCTGTGTTATTCCTCTAGAAAGCACAGTGGAAAGACAGAGTGAGGGTAACTAAATATTTCAAAAGTACAGTGTTGGATAAATCAGGAGAACATAAGTACCTTACTTTACAATAATAATAGGGGTAGCAAGCGTGCACTTCCGGCAGGTAGCAAGAAGTCGAGGTGTTGAAACGTATTTCCTTCTAAAAACTTCCCTTCTCCCCACATAGCTGCCCTTGGGTGGGGAAGCTGAGGATACCACTGATGCCTTTATTAGGAGTTTCAAAGAGAAAAGCTAACTGCCCAAGCGCACCACCAGTTAAATAATACTACCGCTACCATACTAGTACCACTACTAATTCCCTCTTTGTCAAAGACGATGATGCCACTAATCCCTATTATATGGTAACAACATGATGGACTATTTTATAAAAGGGGGTCATTATTATAGGAATGGAGTACCCAAAACTATTACAATTGTTAGGGTAACTGATTCTGGGACTCATGAACTCGTTTTTTTTGGTGGTTGTTTGTTTTTAGGTTTACCTTATGAAAAATGCTGATTTAAAAGAAGAAGTTTCATAATAATATAATCTGAATTCTGCACGGCTTAACTAGAAATCATAATCTAACGCCTCATGTGCAGCCCTAAAATTAAACCTTTATAACTACTTTATTCTTGAGCTGGTATAAAGCTATAAGACAAGAAAACAATGGATTCAGTATATCTTAACAGTGCTGAGTAATAGCCATTTCAGTGATTCATTATTTTCTCTGGAACTTAAATAATGAAGATTTGGAATCCTGCTTCCATTATAGAAACAGACTACATTCAAACTGCATCTTGAGAATTGATACCAAACATCCTTTGGGGATAAATTCACTGCAATTTGAAGTCTGGGAAGGCAACCAAGATATTTAATGGAAAGAACATGGACACATTTAACATGTGCTTAAATAAGAGATTTAAAAAAAAAAAAAGAAAAAGAAAAGAAAGAAAACAACTTTAAAATCCAGGCCAAAGGAATGGGTTTCAAACTATGCTGAGAGGACATCTCCCTCACCGGCAATCTACATATCAGCTAATAAATGAAAAGAGAATAAAACATTGGTTGTGTTCTGGTTCCCTTAAACATAAGTCCTCCTCAAGGCTTAGGCCAAGGGCTGGCAAACTAAGGCCCAAATCCTGTTTGTTGGCAAACAGGGCCAAATCCTGCCACCTGTTTTAGTATATAAAGTTTTACTGGAACTCAGCCCCACTTTTTCATGTATATATTGTCGATGGCTGCTTTTGCGTTACAACAGCAGAGTAGAGCAACTGTGACAGAGACCGAGTGGCCCATGGGGCCTATAATATTTACTATCTGACCTTTTACAGAAAAAGTTTGCCAACCTCTGGCCTTGACAAAGACCTACTGTGATCCACGTGGCATCCCTGCCAATTCTAAAGAACTCACCTTTATGAAAACTGGCTTAAAGTTTATATTTGAAGAAATACACTTTGTTTTATATCCTGGCATGGTTTAGTTTTCACAGCAGTGACCGAAAGCCTAGCACTGGGTTGGCATTATTATCAGGAACAGCTAGGGGGAATTTTAGCAATCTGCTTCAAGTCCCTTGCTGAAAATTCTACTACTTTCCAAGATAAGAGCAAGTCATCTCACAGAGGCCCAAACCTAAAACTGGTGACCATGGCTTCAGAAGCAACAGACCCAGCTTTGAGTCCCACCTGCTAAAATGACTTTAAAAATGTGAGGTGGGAATTATTACACATTAGCTTTCTGAGACGCAGTTTCTTCTTTGGGAAAGTGAGGAAAAACCTCTCTGAACTCAGGTGAATGAGATGAGTTGTTACAATGAATTCAAGTCACTAACCTAAGGCCTGATGCTCTCTAACGCGAGTCTGTGAGAAAAGAAAGGAATTATTTCAGGATTTTCAGGATAAACTTTCAAGAGTCCTTCCTGTTTATGCACTAGTCTCCCCTCATCCAAATATCTGTCATCTTGAGAATCCTTCTACTCTAGTGACCTGTCTAGAGGTGTCTGAATTCCTAGTACTACAGAGAAGGGGGTTGGTTTCCTTTAATGTCGCCTTTGCAGAGCCCAAATCTCAGTCAGCCCCTCTGCTGCCCTCATCTCGGGAGCCTTCCAAATTCCGACTCCTATTTCATATATGTTGTTAGAATAACTAGCTGTCAAACAAGCTCTTAGGTAGGCTCATTGGCTGAGGTTACCACCATGTGCCCCATGCAATCCACACAAAACAGACCAAACAATCGAGGCCCCGACAGTAATTCAAAAGATACAGAACAATAAGTCCAGGTAAGATTTGGAGAGAAGAGCTTATCACGCTAGTGAGATACAGAGGCAGAAATGTGAAGAAGCACGAATTCTGGATCTGAAATGCATACGTGTGGCTATTACATAACAGCTTTTACTTGTGTTACTGTGGTATCGTTAAGATCCTCAAATACCAAAGACAAAAATGAATGTCAACGTTTGCCTGTTAATATATTGCTTAAAAATACCCCAAACTGTTGTATTGTACATTTGGTAATTTAAGCAAATACAACAAAGATTAGTCTTGGTCTAGTTTTGATGAAAAGGCCCATTTTTTCCTAGTGGATTTGATGGTGAGAAAAGAAATCTCTCAGGATTTAAAAAAATATTCTATGCTTAATACTCTACACATATGCTATACATTTCATATATCAATGAAAGACTAATATTTTTTTCATTTTCTCAGTGGGGAAAGAAAATACAGATATGTTCATGGTGAACTTTGCTGTAAATTACAGTAAATCAATTTCAGCAGATTTGAATTTTCAAAATAGCTTACTTAAAATAAAGCTGATGAATATCTGAAATAATGTGGACCACCATACATTCAGTATGTTTGAGATCCCGCGAACTAAATGGACTTCAACTTGCAATATAAATCCTCTACCACAGACAGCCTGATACTAGCCATCAGCAGTCAAAGTACAGATGTCTACATGGGGAGAGAAAGTACCTGATAGGACTTTTGGATGAATTTTTATGGGCCTCCCAGATATCCTTCCATCAGGGGACCCATGAATTAGTCTATAGGCTATCCCTAGGAATGGGGGTAGAATGACGAAGCATAATCGCGACAATCACAAATCCCTATGTCTATCTTCCATTACTTGGAGGTTCAAGCTTCTCCCATTTGCCTTCAGTCAAAATATGGAGTGGAGCCTGTCTACTGCTTCCTAGTGGGGACAGTGACAAAGTCTTTGGATTCTAAAGATATGAGTATGTACCTGAAATTGAAAGAGCCCTGCTATGTCATGGTCTTCGGGGAAAAATTAAAGGGACAACATCATCACGGTCTCTGTTCCCCCAAAGCATTCACTTGAAGGCAAGCACGGTACTTTTACGACTAATTAGATCCAAATTCTCATTCTGGGTCCTGTCTGGAGCCTTCACCATTAGCTCTGACCACAAGCTAAGCAAACGAGTAACCGCTCTAAAAGAAATGGTCTCCTGTACTATCTACCACAGAAACAGAGCCCTCAGGGATCACATGAAACTCTGAATATGGTTCATATGCTACTATGGAAAGTCTACATTTAAACGATTCCCCTTAACTCTGGGAAGAGACCTGGTGAAAGAGGTTAACACAGATAAGGTGACAGTGAACATGAATGGGCAGCGAGGACCAGGGATTCGGATGCTCTGGGAGGCTGCTGGACACCACATCTCCAGCACACTTGTTTCAATGAGTTCTCATGGAAGTGGTACTATTTGAGGGGTTCAAGAATTACCAGTTTGGAGTGGTGGATGCCAAAGGTGCCCGGTGAGAAGTCTTTTTTTTCTGTGTGTGTGTGTGTGTGTGTGTGTGTGTGTGTGTGTGTGTGGTATGCGGGCCTCTCACTGCTGTGGCCTCTCCCGTTGCGGAGCACAGGCTCCGGACGCCCAGGCTCAGCGGCCACGGCTCACGGGCCCAGCGGCTCCGCGGCATGTGGGATCCTCCCAGACCGGGGCACGAACCCGCGTCCCCTGCATCGGCAGGCGGACTCTCAACCACTGCGCCACCAGGGAAGCCCGAGAAGTCTAATTTCACACTGCCCTTTACCTAAGCCTACGTGATGCAAGAGACTCAGTGATACCACCAAGGATGTGTCACGGATCAGACTGGTGCAAATCACTTAACGATATTGGTCATCGTAACAACTCCCCAGGGCCCGTCTCAACATATGCTGACTGAATTAATAACAAAAGTAGACTGAAAAACAGATTTCAGGTAAAGCTGATAAATGCCTGACCAGACCTAAAACTGGAAAGCCTCTGATAATAATGAAACACAAGCCCGTGCATCTGGCTAGCAAAATCCATCTTCCCAGCATTGAACAGAAGTTGGAATCTACCTTGGAAGAATGCACAATAGAACTCCCGTGAATTAGCTCCAAGAATTTAATACCTGTTGCAATTTTCTCCAATTTAGTCTATGAAATAATAACACAGACAGCAATTACCATAAAGAAAAACTTCAGGTGCAACAGCATTAGTTCAACAGCTGGGATCAAGTGTCAGCCCAGAATAACAAATTTCATTCATTTTATCTCCAGCTCTGGAGACATGCTGCCACGAGCTTTAATAGTCAGGAATGTCTGTTGGCTAAATGACTCTGCAGAGCTAGTCAAGTGAGGGCGGCCTGCGACAGTTTAATTGGGTAACTCACTAGAACTCTTATCTTCGGGCTAGAAGCAGTGGTCTCTCAACAAGCATAAAGTGGCACCCGACGCTGAGCAAAGCAGCCTGCAGGAAAGAAAAAGGGAGAGCTTCTGATGGCAGGATCTCTCATTGACTCTGGCGTCACCTTGGCTACAGGTGCACCAGAGCTGCGCCAGAGAAAGGTGGGGTTCAGACGGCCAAGCCATCATTGATCTTGTATTGATTTCTGGACACTGTGTCCTAGATCCATTCCAAGATAGAGTGACAGTTGTTGGTTGTATGCTTGTGAGAGACAAAACTGGCTAGCACCAAGCAGCCCTACTGTTTTCTGATCATATTTCCTTTAGAAACACGCCACCCATAGATTTTTTTTTTCCCCCCCGGACAGAGAAATCCAAACAAGTTTATCACTGAAAAAGAGGGTTAGGGGCTGGTTAATCAGCCATTTGTCTTGGCTGCTCTGGATCTGGGAGTCAAGGGGTCGAAACCAAGCACAATTGGGCCCTTTGGCTTTATCTCAGGTAACTCCCGTCTCTGGTAATTGAACCCACTCCTCGCGGTCAGAGTTCCTGTCACTCATATTCAATGTCTGTCATTACTGAGAAATGCTTCATGTCATATTACACTGACGGAACCACTACGGCAAGGCTAGCAAGATTCCCCCAGCACTAGAGTTAAGACAATGGGAGCCTCTATCAGACCAGTGATGTTTAACATTTTATGTGCTGACATTGTGTCTGTAAGCACGATATAATGAAAGTCTAGTCAATGGGAGATAAAAATTCATACTTTCCTCTCCTCCAGGGGCTGCCAGGCGAGATCAGAAATAAAACAAGTTGGCAGCTCCGACGATACCATTGCACCAGTGCCACAGCAGGCCTTTTCTAAGTGTGCTACGCGGATTTATACACCGACACACTTACAGCCATGCACGCGCGCATGCCTGTTTGTTTTTGATGTGGCTGGTGTACAGAACTCACTCGTCCCTTGGCAGGGCATGAGTCACTGTCACGGGGTCACTAACCTTAGAGACCTTAGAGATGAAACTCTTCTCGGAACGTATTGGGACACTTTCAAGCTATGAAAGGCAGAGAAGGGGAGGCCCAGCAGCACCTTGAACAAAGAATGACTCCATCACCGTTTGGAAGTCTCGGGATGAGTTCTGAGAAAAGGATGCGCCTGATAGGTGCTCAAAAGCTCCAAGTCCACTCTGGAGTGCCAGCGACTCCTGGTTTTCAAGGCCTTCAGCCTACCTTCCGAGCCTTACCATGTTGCGTTTCTTCCCACACAGTTGACACAGAACGCTCCATGTTACTCATTCCTCGTCACGCCTCGCACTTTCAGCCCCTGGGCCTCTGCACACCTCCATTCCATTTGGGAAGCCTTTCCCCCACTCCCTCCTCCTTCGGGGCCCCACTCATGGGCTTCCTGCTCTACGGAGGTGGCTGATGCCCCTTAGCTGTTCATCACCCTCTTCGTGGTTAAGAGCTTGGGCTCTGGAATGACCCTGGGGTAGTCTGAATCCTCATTCTGGCATTTAAGCAGGTTTGTATGCTGTGCCTCAGTTTCCTCAGCCATAAAATGGGGTTAACAGTAGGGTCTACCTCACATGGCTGTTGTGAGCATTAAACGAGATAGCCCGTAGTAACAGTTACAAGGCTTACGTGGTTTCAAGACGGTGTCCAGTAGAAAGCAAGCACTCGATGCCTGCTTTAATGACAATGATGGTGATGATAAAACGACGACAGCAATAATACTGTCACTGCTGTTGGCATTCTCAAAGCGCTCTGTTTACATCAGTAATACAATATCTCATTTTCTCTGCTGGTTTCCACTGTGCTCTTCCACTTGGCATAGAGCTGTGGGCACCAGCGTCATCTGAGAATTTGTCAGAAGTGCAGATTCTCAAGGCCCGCCTGGGAAGGGCCTGCAATCCCTGCTTTACACGCCCACAAGGTGGTCCTGATGCTGACCCTGAGGACACTGGCCCTGGGCTCGGGCTTGGTGACCTGACTTCCTGCTCTGTCATCCCAGCTCCTCTGGCTCCCAACGCTGTGTCCTTGGGGAAGTTACTTAACATCTTTTTGCCTTGGCTTCCCCTTGTTAAAGTTTCAGGGGACGCGGGTTCGTGCCCCGGTCTGGGAAGGTCCCACATGCCACAGAGCGGCTAGGCCAGTGAGCCATGGCCGCTGAGCCTGCGCGTCCGGAGCTTGTGCCCCGCAACGGGAGAGGCCACAACCATGAGAGGCCCGCGTACTGGAAAAAAAAAAAAAAAAAAAAATTTCATGCCTGGCACAGAGAAGCACTCAATAAGAACTAGCTCGTAGTAATATTATTTAGGATTAAAAGCATTACTGAATCATGTAAAGCACTTGGATGCTTTAGTAGGAGTTCAATAAGTGTTGCTTCTGGCAGTAGCATTCATCTGATGCAAGCCTCCCGAAGGCCCAGGCCGTGACTCATTCACCCCTGTAGCCCCCAGGAGCTGAGCCCAGGCTTTGCTACCTGGAACTCTACTGTGAATCCAGAGGCCCAGGACCCAGGCTGGCTGGGGTTGGTGCTCTGTTGGCCTTGAGGCAGAGAAACAAGACAACTCACTTCGGCTTCAGCCGCAGTTTTCCCAAGGCCACTAGCCTGTGGGCCAATTGTCTTTTACACAGATCTCTCCTCCCCGGTTCGGAGGCTATTTTCACTAAAGGTCGCACCCCCTAAGCCTAGTAACTTTGGATTTAAAAATCATTTTGACTTGATATTTTACAGGGAACATGGCAGGCTTAGTGAGTTTAATCTCCCTCTCTCTCTTTTAATACACTGGAGGTGGGACACCTTTTAACCTATCTGACAAAGCTTTAAAAAAGCCTCTGCTCAGAAACTGACTGCAGCCTGAAGCAGAATGTAAAAGCTGGCCGCGAGCTTTCCACACCGGAGGGGGCCAGCCCGCAAAGAGTCACAATCACTCAGCTCTCCTCTGGCATAAACCAAACTGTATTCACCAGTTCATCTCCCCCTCTCCCCCTCCCCTGAGAAAATCAAAACTGGCTGAAGAAAAGAAATAGCTCTCCAGCCAGTAATCTGGCCTTCTCTGAATGGTCTGCTTCACTGCTCTCTTAAAATTGCCAGGTACACACTACACCAAGAGTATTAAAAAGCTGGTTTTGCAGCAAAGGAAGGAACTAACCAGCTTGGGAAAAGTTCCCATTTTAGACAAGCGCCAGGACCATAATAAGCAGTCAATGTTGGCTGTGATTTATTAAAAGAGAACATGCTACTACACGTACTATAAATAAGACTCATATAGCTAGAACAGTAGTGAAAACTATAAATGTTAAGTCTAGGAAGGTCTGCTATTTATCCAATAGAAGATAAGATTCCCTCAAACATAAAATCATAAGCTAGAAGCCATCAGCAGTTAGCAGGAGGTCGTCTCTAAGTGTCTCTACAGGCATAGCTAATATCCTGGCAGCAAAAAGAATGCAGTGGGTTTTAAAAAATATATATTACATTTAAATCTAATGAATAAATGAACAAATTCCATATCTTGATGACTGTTTCTACTATCGTTCCTTGTAACAACAGGTTAGTGGTGATTCCAGATTTTTTTCCTACTTCCAGTAGTGGGAATTGAGGGGACCCAAGAATTGAAGAAGCTATCTTTTGATCCCTGGGAGCAACATGAGATAAATCCTGGCAATAGGGAGAGAAGCTGAAATGATAGTGGTATAAAAACAATTCACATTTCTCTCTCAAGGCATTACCACTATCAAACTGGACAAAATAGTATGTCAAGTACAATCCTGGCAACAGGGTCACAGACTCTATTCCCACTACTGCTGTAGAGCAGACCTTGGCTAGAGTCTTAGCCCCTGTCTAGGTCCCCACGCAGTCCAAGGGTAACCATTTTCTGCAGCCCTACAGTGAACCATGAAAAATTCGGGTAGGACAGTTTCAGATCTCAAAGCACCACTCTCTCTGAAGAATAAAAATGAATTCTAGTTACCAAACCAAGTGGGGAAAAAACACACTGCAAAGATATTTCTTATGCTGAAATATTACATGGCCAAATGTTCCTGTCAAAACGTGGTTTAATTACCTTGGCCCCCGTGCCTCTTCTAATCACCTGTCATTAGCAACAATGCTGCATCTGTTTACACGTCTGTCAGAAATGCCAGCCCAGCTGAAGCCAGGGGAGAAGAAAATGTTTATGGGGCTATGGCCTCTGTTGAAAAAAAGGTCACCTTAAGGCTGACCTGCCACCACCCAGGGCCGTCCCTCAAAAGATAACCTAAGGACAGGACCCCTGAAGCAAACAACGACTTCCTAGGAAACAAATCTTAAATAGGGTAGTTTAGAGATTCTCAGACCAAAGAGGAAAATGTTGGTGATTCATGGCTGTGTTATGCCTCCGCTTATGGCATTTCTGCTTGCCTCCAGAAAATAACACCAGCGATAATGTGTTCTACATTCCAATGTCTTCAGGGTCTTTCCACCCTGGTGCTCTCCTCAACCCTACAAGGTCACACCTGACACCTACTTCTTCCATTAATTCTCCTCTCCTCCTCCGGGGACTAGGTCTGCTTTCCTTGCCACTTAGTAGCTGCCACCGCCTACTCTATTTGAGAGGATTTTCTCCCAGAGACTGGCTTCATAATAGGCCACCGTCTCCCTGGAGTTCCCTTTCTTCCCCACATCCCTAAAAACAAACACGCAGATCCTTCTGTTGTGACGTTTTAGCACATGAACAGCAAGTGGCTGAGCAAATGAGAGAATGAATACATCCTAGGGCTATTCAAAAACCCGTAACACTTAGTTCAAGGCTAGTGGTTTTTAGGTTTTGACGCTCTTCTAACATGTTAAATTGGTTTCAGTTGAAGTTCTGTCCATAACCATCTTTATTTAATTTCCTCTGAATTCAGTTTCATCATCTATAAAATGGAGGCAGTAGTACTCAACCTCTGTATGATTACTGGGAGAAATAAACACAAAAATACTTATAAAGGCATCAACACAGAGTAGGTGCTCAATACTTGCTAAGCTCCATTTTGACTCCTTTCGTTCCATAAAAACTTTCCCAACTCATGACGACTACTTATTTCAAAGAGCTCATGACTTACTTACTACGGCTGATGCCATTTATCTCACAATCAATTCTGTCTGCTTTCTGATGACTACCTTAAACCTCGATTAGAAGACCTATCACAGCACTGGACACATAGTGGAAACTTTCCAAATGCTTTGTAAATGGAATTTGGATCCATTTCTATTTGGAGACAGCAAACACCATGATGAAATGAAACCTTTACCCCAACCCTAAGATCTGACCCCTCCTGCCTCTCCAGCCCCATCTCACCTTCTTCTCCCCTTGGTCATGCTTCTTACCCTTACTCCTGCTTGGCCAGGTTTCCTCAGCTCCTTAAACATTAGCCTCTGCCTTCTCCTTGGCCCACTAACACTCTGAGCTTTGCTTCAACCAAAGCCCCTGCTGCCGCCCTTCCGGCTCAGCAGCCTGTGAGTTCCATCGTGAAGGCTGCAGGGAGGCCAAGCCGAACACCCTACCCCAGCTGAAACGGTGGAGGCTCTTTACTCCACCTTCTGAAATTTTGAGAATTTTAGCCCTTTCTCGAACGTGTAACAGGGCCCTTCCTGGATGCACGCCCTTTCTGGAGTTCTGCACTTCATTTTTAGGGCAGCCTACCTCCCTTTGACCTTCTTTTCTCTTTGACCTTCACTGATCAGTCTGTTCAATGATAGCTATCTCATCATCCCAGGTTTCAAAGCTGCGCAAGGTGCATCATCTTCCCTTAAATGACAAGGTAACGTTGTTTTGTTCCAGGAGAAGGTTCAAAACCCTATCCACACTCTGAGGTGGGTTCAGGGAAAAAAAAAATCATGCTTCTTTTCGAATGAAAGACCCATCCACACATCGTTATGTTTCTGACACAACCCTTAAAAGATGATGTGTCTTTGCCCCCCAGAGAAATCAGAGAACTACGAATTTCCTTTGGCGGTGATTTCAACAACTCTAACTCAACTAACTCCTTAATTCTTAAGATGTGGTCATGTAGATCCATTTTCCCCCTTTTCCCTTGTCTCTTTGATATTCCAAAATGAGTTAGAGAGAAAACTGTGAACTTTCTTCATATATATCAACAATCGATGAACCCCTTTTCCTTGACAAGCATTAGAGTCAGCTCCCGGGCACTACACTTTCTATAGGACCTTAGCCTTCGTTTTTAAGTTTGACGCTATGGGTGAAGGAAAAAAAATGCAGTTATCTTACAGATGTGCATTGGGGGCAGCTACTAAACGGTATTTTACTAGCTCAATATGGTAAAAGAAATCAGCCATAGCTGGCACCATCACACATTGTTTCAGAAAAGTGCACTGTGGAGAATTGACACTGTACCTATAATTTTAAAAGATTTGCTCATTTAAACCGACCGGCAGCATTTTCTGCCACATAATGGAGAAATTCACAGGATGCTGGGCCCCCTCACGGCTTCTATGGCTATAAAAGCCCCTTCATGCTGGATTTTTTATACTTGGTAAATTAATAGTTTACTGTTCTAAGATTCCTGCATGTTTATATTATTGCTTTTCTAACATAAAAGTTTGCAGTTGTTATGGAAACATATTGGTAACATTTGCTGCTAAATTTTAAATGCATTTTCTACCCCTGTTACACACCTGAAATGAAGCCAAAAACTCTCTTTGCTTTACATTAGGCTGAAATTCAAACTGGTCTGGATGACTATAAATGGTTACTGTTTGTCTTGGCTCCTACCTGTATCAGATTTAGACTGAGGAATCTTAGGGAAGAAATTACACGGGATAAAATGGATATTTCTAAATTACAAGGCCTACAATTCCAGTGGCTCCAAATATCAGCTTTCTGTTTCATCTCAGCCTGCCAGAAAGAAAATGGTGGGGCTGGACAATAGAAGATGGACAACATTTACCCTCCAGAGCCAAAGGCTTCTTGTTTTGATTATCCTGGAGGGGGAGGCTGCCGATCCTGATGAGTTAAGTCTTGTTAGCAAATTAAATGGCTGTAGATTACAATGGGGCAAGGCATGAGTTTTAGCCCCTGGCTTCAACGTGAAATGACAAGAGTACGCATTCTTTCAACCCATTTTGTTCTGCAATTTTCCTCTTTGAGCACCTCACAATTCTCAAGTAATTGTTCATGATGACTCCTGGCCCTTGGGGATGTTGGCTTGGAAACTTTTACTGGACAGTTTTCTAAGTGGCCCAATTACCCATTTCTCCGCACCTTAACACCTCACCCAGGTAAAGTTTCCTTGTGCAATGTGACTAGTCATAAATACTACTAAAAAAATAACCGAAGCACTTTGGCTCAGAAAAATATCAGATGAGAATTCTTGCCGGTTTGAGCATCTTTCTGGAATTTTAAGTCAAGATAAACCAAGAGTCACAAAAGAACGTCAAATGTACACATTCAGTCTTGCTCTGGGACCTAGGAGACCTAATTCCTACTTACATCTTGGTCCTGAGGGCTTGATCTTCTATTCGTTTCATTTGTTTAAGAGTTGAGATTAACTGTCACAGGTTAACTCTCTCTCTTTCACCATGCTACTTGCTGAAGAGTTCCATTTTAAGTTTAGGACAAGATTAGACATTGTTTCTATATATTTAAGTGAACGGGTGAAAGAATTATGATGCTTTTCTAAGTATGGAAATATGAGAAGTTGCCAAAGATTTTTTGCTCCCTAGGCCCTTCCTCGTTTGGTAAGTAATAAGTGACATCCCCTAACAGTACATATGCAGAGGCTTCTATGCCAGTAACTGAAAAAATAGGGTTATAATCTTCCTGCCCCCCCCCTTTTTCATTCATTCAAATAAGGAATTTCAAGTTCTAAGGCATCTGTTCAAGCATCCAGGATGCTAGCTAAGCCAAGGGCTCAGAATATAGACAAAGCAGGGCCCAATCAGTAGCACAGGTTAGAGCTTTCACAGAACATGGATGACTACTGCACTATAATATTATACATATATATATGTACACACACATATATATATGATATATACAAATTAAATATTACTTACATTATATATATAATTATATATACTGTTACATGTTTTCATGTTTCTCTACCTTTCTTCTTTAGAAAACAGACAGAGGAAAATATTTCTTAACCCATCAAGATGTAGAAAAGGCAATGATTAAAAAGAAGACACCAGAACCTCACTGCTTGGGCTCAAGTCCTGGTTTGGTCACTTACAACCTGTGTTATCTTGGGAAAATTCCTAGCCTTTCTGGGTCTTAGCTACCTTAATTGAGGTAACTTCTGAGTTTCAAGCTATCTACGTACGGGTTGGCATGAAAAGTAAGCAAAGGAAATATGGGGAAAACACTGAGAATAGTTCCAAGAGTCATTAGAAGTTAGCTGCTCTTATTAATGATGATGACGATTATCTTCATCTACTTCATAACTAATAGCATAATTATGATTAAGATGCTTGTCTCTTAATCCCTTCAGTTTGTAAGGTCAGCACTTCCCAACCTTTGACGATGTGATCCACCATCATGATTTTCAGCGATATTCATGAACCACCCTACACTATTATATTTCCAGAATTTTTCTTTAAACCAACTTAAAAAAAGACAACAGCTTAAAGACGGACTTTAGTCCTGTCCTCAACAATATGCTTGGGAACCACGGATCCAAATGTCAATCACACTTTTCTAATCTAAAGCAAAATACCTAACCTTTAAAATACAAAGGATTCTTCGGTATATTACAAAATCATCTTCTGTGCCACCTGTGCACTGTGTGTTACACTTCAGAGGCCTCTGGGCGAGGCCTTGGCACATTTTCGAAGGGCACACCTCTGCATGAACTGAGAGACACCTCAGATTTGACAGAAACCACCACCACTATCTGCGTGGACAATACACAGTCTTGTCAAGGGACCGAACGTGGGTGACTGTCACTAAGCTTACTTCACTTAGCGCATATTCAAGTCTGAATCCTGTCTGAATCCTGTCTCGGTGCTGAAGGACTGAAAAGAATTCCCTTTCATTAGCCTAAGTCCCTAGTAATGCGAGCATTGTGCCGATGGGGAGACCGCGAACAGGGGGAGGCCCTTGTGAAAGAAAAAATGATGCTATACGCAAGAGGTCTCCTCCAATCTCTGCAGGCCGGATTAAATGTATTTTGACCCCGTGCTAACCCATTTTCCTGTGATATATTTGGTACAAGAAAAGATTAATTACTTATGAAAATCAGGCGAACATCTCTACAGCAAATGTATTATCGCTGTATAGGACAGGACATAAAGGTTTGCACTTGTACCATTAGCTCAGCTATAATAAATGAGATGCTCTATGTGATGTATAATATGGTAAAGAGAACACAGCTGTTTGCTTCTGTAGGAAGGTGCATAGGTGCACTGCACCTGAGTCTGCAAACACTTAATAAGCCCTCAACAACAAAGCTGCATCCCTCAGAACAGAGATAGCTGAAAACCATTATCCATGGATAATTAACTATGTCAGGACACTGAGGTCCTAACATGAGGTCCTCATAATTCCCCACTAAGGGAAGGACAGTAAAGCATTATTATAATATATTACTGATATTTAATAAGAAGACTGTACTATTTGTGTGTTATTAATGCAAGCTGTAAGTTACAGCAGCATTTGAATTATTCTTGGTTTTTCTGGGCGCTGTATCCTGAAGGGCAAAGCAGCCCTTGGAGCTGAAGAGCTGTAAAGAAATACTTCCATTTGGGATTAAAATTTTAAAGATATAGTTGCAATTTGTTCTATTTATTTTCCCTCTGATCACATGAAGATATCCATGATGGACATTTATCACTGGAAAAGCCATCGCTAAAATGACCAGTGTTAAGGAGGTTCAAAGTTACATGCTGGTAAAACATGTCTAGTGGACTCCTTTGATCTCGAGAAGAGTCCATCATTTTGCTTCCTCCAAGTATCCTGGTCATTTTGAGACTCTCCCCTGTAGCACAAAGTATTTAAATTTCTCTGTAACAAGGCTCTTTGACGCCTGAAGACAAAAGCATCTCTCCATTTATTAAGATGACTTCCTACTGTGTGGGGCTGTTTTTTACCTCATAATTAAAATAGCACCTGAACACGACCATCTGTGAACGCAGATTAAGTTTTTACAAAATGTGAATATCCTTTCATTTTTTTCTGCCAAATTCCTCTAAAACTCATACATAATTTGTGTGACATAGCCTCCCCCCCAAAAAAAGCTTAAATAAACTTCTACTCCAAAAAAAAAGGAGAAGTAGTTAGGGTAAACATTTTGCCTCTCACTGCAACCTTCCATGCGTCAATAAAATCCATAAATTAATGTACAGCTCTGTAATTTGCTCAAAGAATGAATGAGCTGTCAGTCTTTGCTTTCTGTTTCTAAGATTCTGTCAGTTTATGGCAACCCAGAGACACAGTTTGCCGCTTAATTTTTCTCTTCCTTTTTCAAATACACACGTTTTGGAAAAGACGTTATTTATACAAAAGGCTGCCAAGACACTGGGTTAGGATAGATTTGGATATACAGACTATTTCACAAGCCGGTCTTATTTAACCAAAATAAAGCCTCTTTGGGAGGCTTTTGTACAAACTGCAAATCCATAAATGCAGAGATTATAAACATTGATACAGACATTTCTTCCAGAGGGTTTTCCGACCTGATGTTAACTTTACATTAGAAATTCATGTTTCTTTAGAAACGTTGGCTTAGTTTAGTGAAATGGTTCCTCTGGTAGAGTTGGGGCTGTGATGTCAGCCGGGCTCCCTTCTAATAACCCTTATGAAATATTTACAATGAAATTGAACCACGCATGCGTAACAGCTGACTTTCGCGGCAGCCAAGGTTTAGGCTTACCTTTTTCCTTTTATTAAAGGAAAGAAATCGTTTTATGTTTTCCTCTTCTCCAGAAGATCAAACCCACATGTATTTAACAACTTCCCTGACCATACCTAAATGTGGCCATCAGTCTGAGCAATGAAACTGAAAGATTATTCTGACCACATGACATCTTTGTGCCATGAAGGAACAGCTGGGTTCCCCCATGGTGGAGCTGGGGATAAGGCATACACTCGAGGGTGTAATAGGAGAAATGGTGATCACCAGCAGTGGAGTCCCTGCCCTTCCTTCCTGAGAACCAAACTCTTCATTGGATTCCAAACGGCCAACATTTTTGCAGACGCCTTTTTTATGGTGATAATAAGCACCGTATACCCCTCATTCCCTTTCGAAAACTCTCATATGCTTCCTCTGTAAAAGGAAAGATGAAAGACTGCCAAGTTAAAGGCAAAAAGTACGTGCAAACATTTCCTCCAAGCAAGAACTGACATAGAGCAGAACAATGTTACAAGGTCGCAGAGGCAGTACCCAGACTGCATCCTGGTCTCCCGGCCGGGGTCACTGCCTGTCTTCTCTAAAAGTATGAGAAGGTTGCGGGTATTTTTCACTCAGAGCAGGCAGGACTTGCATTCTATATCAGAATCCTAGCCACCACACCATCTAGTCTGCAGACATGTACTGATCAGCCTGAATAACGGGTACAAATCTTGGAATTATTGCTAACATTCAAATCATTAGGAGACTTCATAAACCAACACACACGATCTGAATTTTCCCCTTCTCTTACAAATGTAGGAGACCTAGTAACACGGATCCAGCCTCCTTGCTGCCCACTTCAGATAGTGTGTGCACTTCCCCATTCACTTCAATCCCACCTCCCTGCCTTCATTTGTCTAGATTATCTGCCAGGTCCTGTTGACATTTGAGTCTGCAACCTCTTGTCTGAATTCACTAGAAAACTCACAAGTACCCACGTATTAAGTTGTTTTATCGTTTTGAGAACGAAGAACAGAAGAACACTTCCTTGAGAAAGCCCAGTGGCTCTTCGGGCATGATTTCACCATTTCATGTGCCCTCCTAACTCCTCAAAACCAGGTCTCTCCAGAAAAGATGACAACTCTAATTCGAAAAAAATACATGCACCCCGATGTTCACAACAGCACTATTCACAATAGCCAGGACACGAAAGCAGCCTAAGTGTCCATCAGCAGATGAATAGATAAAGAAGATGTGGGATGTGGGGTGTGTGTGTGTGTGTGTGTGTGTGTGTGTGTGTGTGTGTGTGTGTCTGTGTGATGGAATACTACTCAGCCATAAAAAAGAGTGAAATAACACCATTTGTAACAGCATGGATGGACCCAGAGATTATCATACTGAGTGAAGTAAGTCAGACAGAGAAAGACAGATACCATATGACATCACTCAGATGTGGAATCCAAAAAAATGATACAAATGAACTTATTTACAAAACAGAAATCGACTCACAGACAGAAAACTTATGGTTACCAAAGGGGAAAGGGCAGGGAGGGATAAATTAGGAGTTTAGGATTAACAGGTACAAACTACCACATACAAAAAGGTAAACAACAAGTACCTACTGTATAGCACAGGGAACTATACTCAGTATCTTGTGATACCTACAATGGAAAAGAATTTGAAAAACAAATATATATATATATATATATATATAAACTGAATCACTCTGCTGTACACCTGAAAATAACACTGCAAATCAACTATACTTCTACTTAAAAAAAAAAAATCACAGTACCTAAAAAAGAAGACAAAAACAAAAACAAAAACCAGGCCTCATTCTCTTAGTCATGCAGCCCAGGTATAATGGTCTTCGGGGCCCTTGGTACAAAGGCAAGTACCTGTGTGAACACACAGAACATGCTCCGAAACGCACAGGGAGAAATCAACAGCTTAGGGAAGGCCTACTTTACCTACCATGCAGAGCTGTCACCCTGCACCGAGACGGCCCTGCTCGTGTTTGCTTCACTCAGACTCACCCTGAGATTTCCACATGCACGCATACTTTCTTAATACGCCCTCTCTGACACGGTCTGTTTTCAGTGCCGCTGGAAGATGCTGTGCTTAATACGGCTCCCAATTCTCAGAGGCCCCCTCAAAGCTTTTAAAGTGAGCATAACATGCGGAATTTCAAAGGAAGAACCAACAGCAGAAAGATCATTTACAGTAACTATACAAACAAGCTAAATGAAAGGCTTGTGTTCAAGTCATTAAAAATAATAATGCCAAAGCCCCGAGGGCTGAAATGTAAAGCTTCTTAGTGTGAGGAAACAGAAAAGGAGGGTGTTTATTATCCCAATAAGAAAACCTGCTGATTTATTTAGTAGGCAATTTTAGGAAGACGTTTGTTCACAGCGCAATCTCACTTGATCAGATTGGATAAAAAATAATAACCACAAAGAAAATGCCTGTTGACGCCAAGGGCTTTGGCCAGACGGGCATCACCCGGAGAGGCCAGCGCGAGGCTGCTGGGAGGCACGGTCCCTGGTGCCTCCCGCCTCTCTCCTCCCGGGCTCTCCGGAACCAAGCCCAGAGTTAGTTATAGAGTTATCTCTCTCACACTTTGCAGATGATGCCTAACTCAAGACAACAGAGAAGAGGCGAGGTCTCCGGACCTGCCCGCCTACAACAAGTTTCTGTAAAGTAATGAATACAGACAGCTTGGGGACCGTTCACCTGTGCTGCCTGCCTCTTCCTGCCTGCAAAGTGGAACCACCAGGGATTGGCAGAAGGTACTTGTCTGACAGGGCCAGGACAGCCTTCCTCCTCAGTGACAGCCTGGGCCTCCCCTCTTAAACTTGACCCACCGTAATTCCTTCACAAGGCGGCAGCGAGGCAGCTGACAGTAGCAGCTGCAGCTCCTAAGCGAGATGGATGGAATTTTCATAACTGGTTCCCCAAGTTACATTTTACCTTCAAGATAATTTATGAGCTGCTCCAGAGCCTTGAAAAGACAATATGCTTGCCATAAAATTAACTGTAACAGTCTTGTAGGTTATAATTAACACTGGGAGGGTGGCACCAACTGGATGAAACACATGGCATAATTGATGGTGAAACTGGAAAGGGGGCAAGCTAACAGTATCATCACGGCACACGCCGCCTTAGCAAAACCGATACTTTCCAGGGGTTAATTACAATCGCCTTCCAGGTCTCCTGTTCTGGGAGGCAAGAGGCCAGAGCTGGCCAGGGAGCGGGGGAGATTTTGCTGGCAAGGCCACGGGGCACCTGGACACGGATGCAGAGACTGTCGGCAGGCTGGAAAGAGAGGCAGGCCGAACCCAGAGCAGGCCGAGAATCTGGGAAGGTGCTTCCCAGAGTTCAGACCGGGCCCTCCACAAGCCTGCCTCGTAGACATGACTTCATTTTCTCAGTAAACTGCATCTTTTTCAGTGAAGATAAAGATCTGGGTGAAAAGAAGGGAATCAGAACTTCCAAAATGCCCTCCCAAGGCTTACGATATTCGTTCAGAATACAATAGAATGGAAGCATTTCAATTTAACATGGGCATATCTTTGTAAAAACTCAAGATGGCCCACTAAACCTCAAGTTTATTAAACTACAGAGTAGCACCCTGTCCAGAGAAGAGGATGGACAGAAAGCTAGTAAGAAAAGGCGTGTCAATCACTCCCCTCTCGGAAAGAAACACTAAAGCAGCCTGAGCTATACCACCAAAACACTTAATATTCTAAACACACCAGAATCACTCAAGTAATTTCAGGAAGCAATGTTAAGGTGACTGATCTATTTTTGTTGCTTGATTTGTCTGTTTTGTTTTGTTTTGTCCTGGGACAAGATGGTGAAAATCATTCTGATAAATGATGCAACAGTGTCCCCTACAGGCCGACAGAGCTATTCCTCACCCCCTCCGTGCCCCACCCTGCCCTCGCTTCCTCAACTGGAAGCCAGAGTTAAGCTTTTATCTAGAACCCGGAATATACCTGACAGAGGAAAGTTGTAAAATACACTGGGGACACCCCTGAGATAAAATAAAATTACTGCTCTTCATGTGCGGTAAATTGTTCCCCAGGTATAAACATACTGTACAGCGGTGATTAACCCATTATGGAGAAGATAAATCCTACCTGTTCAGCCTAAGGGAATCTACTCCAATCAGCCTGGACTATAACCCGGCTCCGAAATTCCTCCACTTAGAGGATTTACAGATTCTTGGAGGCTAAACTTTGATGTTCTCATCTGGGCCCCTACACTCTTCCACCTCCTGAAAGATTGTAACCAGTATAAAAGAGATGGCATAGCTACAAAGGTAGTAACTTTCCTTTACAAGGTTTCTGGTAGGGAGATTTATAAAGTATGAGCTGGAAACTACTTCCTCAGAGAGAGAGAGAGATGCCTCCACAACTAAAAAGTGTGAAACGTGTTTAGGTACCAGAGGAAATAAACATTTACAGACACACGCCTGCCTATCTCCACGCTGGGAAGGATCCTGGCAGGTTTCTAACCCTTACACTGTGAGACCCAGGTCAAGCACTAAGACAACACGCGAGTGGCTGACAGAGAGGAAAGCCTTGCTACTGCTCCGGCTGTGGCCACACAGCACAGGTCTGAGCTGGTCTGTTTTGGCTTAAATTCCATCTCCACTACCTACTAGCTGTGCTGCCTTGGGCAATGACTCTGCATCTCTCTGCCTCCCTTTTCTCACCTCTTCAAGCATTTACGACTCTGTCCGGCGCTTGGTGAGTTCTCACTAAATGTTAGCTGCTAGTATGGCTAAAATTCGGACAACTGCAGATTTCAAGGACGGTGGAGGTAGAAAGGTAAAGCCAGCAGGAGTGACACTTACCCCACCTTTAGTGACTCCCTAGGATCTAACTTAGAGGGTCACACCTTGTCAGAGCTGGAAGACGTCTTCGAGGTCACCTGGATCAAGCCACTTCTTGTGTAGATGAAGTTGCTGACATCCAGTGTCTGTGACGTGCCCAGAGGCTAGAGCCAGCTGGAGATGGGATTCAAACTGGTATTCAGACCTCTGTCTGTCAATTCAATGTGACAGTCCTTACTTAGGACAGGGCCTGACACAGGACGAGCTCTGTCTAACGCTCCTTCCTTCGCCAATTCAGCAATATCAAGCCCATACCATGAGGCTTGGATTTTACGTGGGGGCACTCTCTCAAAGGAGAGGCCAATTTGGGTGAGTCTGGCTCAGACTGTTGTTCACTTGTTTGTTGTGATCTGAAGAAGAGGCGTAATTTTTATTGAGCGCCTAGTATTTGACAGGTGCTTGCTCTAGGTGTTTTCCATGGAATCCCATAATCGGCCCTATGGAATAGGTTCTATTATTATCCCCTCAGGCAAGTTACAAATGAGAAAAATTGAGGTTCAGAGGGGTTAAGTAATTTGTCAAGTTCATTGTAACTTTCCTGGAGTCACAGAAGTGGATCCAAGATTCAAACCCAAGCCATCTGACTCAGCATCTATGCTCCCAACCTCTATACCATATTCATAAAATTTACTCTGGAAGAAATCATTTTTTCCCCCCATTTAACATGGAGAACTCTCTGGAGAGAAGATCGCCCAGAATTTATCCTATGACCCATAATCACATATAGATTTCTCCCCTATTTCTCACTCACACTTGGAGACAGGCAGCTCTTACCCACTTGTAGCCATCACAGTCTCACAATGGAGCAGGGCTCCTCACAAAGGTCAGGCATGTGATGAGTCGCACAAGAACACTTCTGGAGAACTGGCCCCTTTCATCCCTGGGACAAGGGTTTCCCCCAAATCCTGACTTAATCTCTTGCATTGCATTATTAAGACTATGCTGTTTTCTCGCCTAGTGAAGTGTTACTCAGCTCTATAACCTCAGGGCCTACAATAGTGCCTGGTACCAGGTAGGCACGCGACAAATATTTGCGGAATCAGTGCATGACTGACAGCACACTCACAGTAACCATGACCACCATCTATCAAGTGCTGGAGTGCATTGTCACTTGGAATCCCCCCCAACACCAATGAGATACGTACACCTTCTCCCGTTCGCTTTTAAGAGATATTTGTGAATATAATGTGGCCTGAATTTAAGGCTTCCTTAAAGTGAAGACCTTTAAGGTGACACATCTTTTGTTTTAAAGTCACTGGGAACCCAGGTGTGGACTATCTAAGGAGAAATTAATGCTGTGGACTCCCAAGGACGGTGAGCCTCAGAACACTGATATTCCCTTAATATCTCACAAATCTGACCCATTAGAACTAAAGCTGCAAGTTTCATAACAAGTGATCACCTTAGGAGGAGGATCAGAAGAGAAAATGTTATCTCTATCTCAACTGAATAACCACATTTTGGTTCTTCCGAGTGTTTGAATGGGCAGGACATGGCAACTACGCGCATCTTTTTAAAAAGAAACGTTCAGAGTTCCACTTAGGAAAACGCTTTTTGTCATTCCACTAGAACAGAAGCTCCATGAGAGAAGAATTCTCAACAGTTTTGCTCATCGCTGTGTTTCTAACTGCCCGAACAGTGCTTGGCAAATAGCTGACACTTAATAGGTATTTGTTGAATAAATAAATGAATGAATCCATGTTTTCTCAAAAAGCTGAAGAAGCACTGCCTCTAAGAAACAGCCAGCAGCCACGCATAGTCAGAAAGCTGCCGGGAGCGGGGCTCATACCGAAGCCTATGTGTTGATTTTATAAATGAGATGCGCAGAAGTCAATTGGCTTTTGTCCCCCGTAAAACTGTTCAAATAATGACAGTAACAATGGTAATAACATTAACAACACTTGCCTCCTTAAGATAAGTTGCTGTATCTTGGAAAAAAGGTAACCCTATCTCTAGACTCATTTAATCCTGGCTCTAAATTTATACAATGTTTCGATTCCTACACATTTATGAGGAGGTTTTATGGAGTTATCGGATTTTATGGAGTCATCTGGTTCAGAGACACAAAGGACATTCCTCTGCGAAGGGCAGCGGAAAGCAGAAACTGCAATTATTACAGGAGACGGGGCAGATGCATTAAAAAAGAAAGACATGGATGGCAACTAGCCAGCCACAGCCTCCCTGCTGATCCCTGGAACCTTCTTCGTTTACCCCTCACTCCCACCCACGATGCTGCACACAAACTTAGCTCATTGCAGGAGACAGCTACTGAACTGGAAATGCCACAGCTTTTGGTCCCCAGATAACCTGGCCTGAAGCAGCAGCCACTCTCTGTGGCATGAATGACAGCAGTTGACATGGTCAGATGACTCACCATGTGCTGTCTCAGAAGATAATTACATCAGTCTCATCATCCCATAGCCCATCCTCAAGGCTGGTGGTTCCACTTTTTGTGACCACAACTTCTAGGATGGAAAACAAATTCTGGCCCCCATGCCTAGTCGCCAAGACTGAGCCCATCACTGTACTGATACCATCAGAGCCATATCCGGATGTCAGCAGATAACCAGCAGGGAGCAGCTGTCCTTTGAAATATGGACTCGAAGCCATATTTAGCCTCGGCTTTGTCCCTCCTGGCCTGAAACCTATTCCTTTATTCAGAGAAATGCCCCTAGGGAGGCCTTTCCCCCTGCCCCTGTTCTTCCTTTCTTCATTCATTCTATTTCACTTCCAGGAAGGGCAGGGACTCAGGAATGGCTGGCTCAGGGAGGAAACCATGTCTTTTTGTCCCGGACCCAGCTCAGTTCCATGCTCTTCACTCCTGGGCTCTTCCTCAAGTACCCAAGTCAGCCTGTGCCCATGGCACCCTTCCTCCCTCATGCTGGAAGCAAGGGTCAGAGGTGCTGTGTTGGGAGTTAAATACCAGAGAAGTGCCTATCAGAGAGCTCTCCTTACATCCAGTTTCAAGTTTTCCACCGCTGGCAGTGTCTCAAACGTTCATTCCTCTTCAAATTAAGAAGAAACACATACGTACTTATAAATACAGCAGTGGGCTGAGGAGAAAGCTGTTTTTATTCAGTCAGCCACTGAATCAATCTGAGTGCCAGGCACTGTTCTAGACATAGGGGATGTGACATGCTCAGGCAGCAAGGATGTGGCTCACACAGGGCACCGTTCTAATGGAGGAGACAGCTTAAAGTTATGCTGTGCAGGTTTTATAGTTGGTGCACAGCCAAATACCCAATCTCAAGGAGCTTACATTCTGGTAGGAGAGACAAAAATGTAAACACAGAATCAAGTACATATATAATACATGTTGGGTTACTCCTTCTCATAAGCTTCTATCAAACTGTAAGTTCCTGGGACGAGACTCCATTGCTAAATCATTCTTCCGTTTCCCACAGTGCCACACACAAAAAAGAATGAAAATCTGCATGCTAGCCATTGTGTTCTTATTATTCTCCCCTTGCCCTCCCCTACATTAAACTATAAATTATTTCAGAGTTGAGACTGTTTCATACTCATCTTGCCACTTTGCACAGCAACGAACACAGTTAACTTGTACATAACAAGCACTCAATAAATAATAGTTTATGATTGTGAAACTGGACTGGGCCAACCTGTCAGTTTTGAATAGAACTCAATCCTGCCAGGAGACAAGAGGAGAGACCAGATAACCATGGAGAAAACAGTAATGTGCTGGCCTTAGAACCAGAGTCGATCCACAGAGTCATTTACACAAACCGTTAGACTTGTTGCACCCAGATCAGGGTTCTGAAGCTGATTCGCTTCGAAAAGTAAATCCTATTCATTACAAGGTCAGGGTTATGACAACTAGGTTTTGGAGCCCTAACAAAGGTGTCTAAAGTGGATCCATCCTGGAGGTAAGGGGTGATGGTTGGGGCTGTGGAGGAGAGCAAGATGGTCAATAGGAAGATGTTTGGTTGTTTTACTGGTCTAGAAAAGATGCTAACTTGGCAGTTTTTTTGAGAAGCCAAAGCCCAATATGGGGAAGACATGTCTTATAAAGACGTCTAGGTCTAGAGAATTACTTTTAACTCTCAGAAGGAAGTAGTTCTAAAAGCTTTGCTAAGAAACTGCCATAAACATGTTTAAAAAACTTTTCTCAGTACCATTCTAAGCTCCTTGGACCCAAATGAAGTTGTCTACTACGGGAATACAGTAAGCCCTGTTTGAGCCTAGAAGTTAAGAACTCAGGTGGAGAGTTTCCACTTAATTAGGCTACATTCCTATCCAGTGTGCAATGCTCAGAGATTCTACAATGAAAGAAATGAAAGACAATGGTAGAAGGGAGAAGTAGGGGGTCTACAGAAACAAACAAACAAAATATGCACGTGGGCCGCCTGCAAATAAATCAAGGGCCAGGCCTAGCCATGGAAATGGAGAGATGGGCACAGCTGCACACTCATGCCAGCTTCGTCTGGAACTCCATCCCTCTTATTAGCCAGATACCCCTAACAGGCTCGTGACTTCCTTACCACTTAAGGGATAAGTCCTTAAGTCTGTCATGTTTGAAAATCTCCTAATAAAAAACTAATGGTGTTAAACAAGCACATGAAAAGACACTCAACATCATTAGTCATCAGGGAAATGCAAATCAAAACCACAATGAGATAACATTAGGATGTCTGTAATCTAAAAAAGGTAAAAGGACAGGTGTTGGCAAGATTGTGGAAAAATCAAAACCTTTGTGTACTACTGGTGGGAATGTCAAACGGTGCAGCAGTTGGGGATAAGAGTCTGGCAGTTCCTCAAAAAGTTAAACATAGAGTTGTTATGTGACCCAACCGTTCCAGGCCTAGGTTTACACTCAAAGGAAGTGAAAACATGCCACTCAAAAACGTGTACATAAATGTACATAGCAGCATTATTCATAAGTGCCAAAAAGTGGAAACAACCCAAATGTCCATCAACTGATGAATGGATCAACGGAACGTGTTCTATCCATACAATGGAATATTTTTTTGGCAATACAAAGGAATGAAGAACTGATACATGCTGCAATGTGGATGGACCTTGAAATCATTACGCTAAATTAAAAAAGCCAGATACAAAAGGTCACAAATTATATGATTCCATTTATAGAAAATGTTCAGAACAGGCAAATCTATAGAGACAGAAAGTACAACAGATTAGACAGAAAGTGGTTGACAGCGAGTGTGGGGAGAAGGGGAACTTGAGAGTGGTTGCTCACAGGTCCAGGGTTTCATTTTAGGGTAATGGAAATGCTCTGAAATTGAATAATGGTGATGGCTGTTCAATCTTGTGAATATACTAAAAAAAATAAAAAATAAAACCCACTTAACTGTATACTTTCAAATGATTAATTTTATGTTATATGAATTACATCTCAATTTGGCTTCTCAAAAACCCCCGAATGGCCTGGCTTTTGCCTTATTTTTTGTATTTGCACCTTACTGAGCAAAAATTTAAAGAAGAGTGCTTTAACGGTAAAAGGCACAGTTCGTTCTAGAAGCGTTCCTCAGCTCCCCGAGTTATCCTTCACCCAGCTTTCTGCTCACTGTAAATCCCCATGGACATACACAGTTGAGTCAAAACCTCTGTAAATCTCCATGGACATACACAGTTGAGTCAAAACCTAAGATGAAAAAATGCTACCTTTGGGTAATGTTTAGAAGGTTTTTATTTCTATTTTAAACACAAGTATTGTCTGGGTGAGGCTTGTATGATATAGACAATAGAGTTCAACATAAGGGATTTTCAACGGTACGGCAATGCTAGACTTCAGAGACATCTACAGTTAAATACTTTCCTGGGAGGGCAAGAGCAACATGCCACTCTGTTGTGGTCACGAGGGCTCCACCACTTTCTTTTCCACTGCTTTTCACAGCTTCTTTCTAGGAACTTGCTAAATTCTCATCCCCAGACAAATTCTTAAATTGGCCGCTGAGCACAGTTTAAGAATTTATCTCATATACAGCACCTCACACGGTATTTTGTATATAGTAGGCATACAAAATATACAAAAATGTTCATGGAATAAAATCGTTCTCTTTCAGAAAGTAGAGGCATGGCATGTGCCCCCGAAGAAGAGCACGGAGATTTGTGAATGCCAATGTCACTGGTCAGAAACCAGGACCCTCAATGCCCACAGGAAGCTGGGAGAGAGCTTTAAATAGATTACTCTTATCCATTAACAAGTAAGGGAACATATAGCTTGTGACCGACCCATTGTTGGCACTAATGAGCATCGCAATGATGTTTCTTTGAAAAAGGAATAAAGAAAGGAACAGACTATCTACTCAATTAACATTAGGTGCTTTCTTATTTTTTACAGAAGAACTGCCAAGTGTGGTAGTAAAACAGTATGCAAGAGTCACATGTATATTAAGTACCGAAAAAAAAAGAAAAAAGAGTGTATAATCTTCAGTGGCCAGATGCTGAAACAGATCACAGTTTTTTTGTAAAGCGTTTTTGCCAGTGTTTGACTTAGTTACATTCTCTAGACTATGCACGCAAGCAGGACAAAAATAATTTGCTTCTCATTGTGACCTGTGCAAAACAAACAAAGGCGCTGATTTTTCCTATTTCTTATTTAGAAAAACAACTCAGGCCTGGACATCGAACTGTACCTTTTCTTTAGTGCACTTTTCAAATGATAATTTCTTTCACTGTCACCATTAAATCTTAATCCATTCCAGCTCCTTGCATGGGTCACTGAGTCTATATGTACTGCTGTTATTTTAAAATGTTTCCCCTTGGTAGGGAAAGAGGGGGAGAAAAGATGCTGAGGGCCAGATGGGCCTCTTCACAGTTCATTTATCAAACCTAATACATCGGGCTCCACCCTCCTCTCACTCACTACTGCGGTTAAACTTCCATATAATTTGGTAATCATTTTCATTATCAGAGAGTGACCCTAAAGCAGCCTATCCGGAGACACCCAGCCCTTGCAGCTGCTCTTTTTCTGCCTCTTCCTACAGTAGACCCTAAGAACCTCCGAGTTTATTAGCTGCAGACTGACCTTTGGGCTGCAGAGGTCAAGAAGGGGTCAGATCAGAGGGCTTGCCCAGTTCTTTAAAAGCTATAACAAGCTGTCCATCAGGCAGAGTGGACTGTATAAACAAAGCCAAATCTTCAGAAATTCTGTACCACTTCTGTTAACACTTACCCTGCATTCACACGGCTTCTCCCGAAGTGCTTTGGATCATTCAACTCTGGGGAAGTGAATAGACAGCCCTAATAAGTCTATTTGGAGAGGGTTGTTTATGGGATTACTGGGCTTGGGGAAGGAAACCCACAGCACTCAGATGTGCCTCTAGAATCCCAGGGTTGTGTGACACTGTGACAAACTCAGTTACCCCGAGTCACGCAGAATTGACACTTCCCTCCAAAAGCTAAATTACAGGGAACATATGCTTTCAGTTTAAGAGACTTCAGTGAGTCCCAAACAATGGCTCGGCTCCTGGCCGAGGAGAGAGAGACAAATATTTTAAAACCAAGTTACAAGTTGCACTTAATATAGTCTCCCTAATATCATTAACATAAATGAACCTACTGAAGTGGGGGGAACCTTTACTACAACAGACCTATACTAAAGCTACCGCCAGCTGTGGAGTCTCAGGTGACCTAAATTTCTCGAAGTTGTACTCTTCCTAATGCGTTCTCTAACGTGCAATATCAGGTAATTAGAGTCATCTGCATTTAACTTTCAGAGGAAAACATGTCTGTTATCTACATCTAAAGGATCCCCTGATAGCTTTGATGAAAGTAAAATACTGTAACCCACTGCTTGGCCTTTGACGAGCGCTAATTATTATCTCTCAAAGCACATTTTTCCTTGTGTAATTCCAAGGTACACAATAGGCCAACGTCTGAAACACTGGCAGCTCGGTCAGTGCTGCAGTGGGTGTTTTATAACTTTCACCACCACACGCCCGATGGCTACTCGAGGCGATGCCCGATTCCAGACGGCCAGAGGAAGCTTTGATGAGGAAAAGAAAGGTGTATGGTAACTGTCTGTTTATACAGATGATATGGATGAGTCTTTTAGATAGGTCACCGGGATGGGAAACATCAAATGGCGCTGGTGAAGGGGTAGGGGAAGGATTATGGTTATTTAATACTCCGAGGACACTTCCTTCTGAGCTCTCAAGAACCACCCGCTCGAAATCTTCTTTCAGGTGTTTAGTTTTAAGGAGGTCTGCAGAGTGTCAGCTGCTAAGCCCTTTCTTGTCTCCTCCCCTACCACAAAGGACTGGAGAAGTTTTGTTTCAGATGCTAGACTACATCAACTTCAGCTCCGGCACCAGCTCCTGATTAAACTGTTAGCAGTTAAGGGCCAGAAATGCTGAAACCAGACTCCTTTTAAACACGCCATCTTGGCCACGCTGTCTGATGAGCTGGTGTATTAGGAAATTATTGTTAACAAACCAAGTGCACTCAACAGAAGACAACCATTCTCAACATTTCCTCTAGCTGTGCTGTCTTTGGAGGGGTTGGGGGGATGGGAGAGAGTTTACAGGGGGCTCGCTCTCTCTTTCTTTCTTCCCTTCCTTCCTTCTCTCTCCCCACCCACCCGCCCACCTCTTTCTCTATTTCTTTCCTATTTTCTCTTTCTTTATCCCTTTCCTTTTTAGAAAGAACACCAGGGAAATTCCCTGGCGGTCCAGTGGTTACAACTCCACATCTTCACTGCCGAGGGCCCGGGTTCACTCCCTAATCAGGGAACTAAGATCCCACAAACCCCACAGCGCAGCCAAAACAAAACCAAAAACAAAAACTAAAACAAAAGAAATCACCAGGGGAAAAGATATAAAAGGTCAAAGAGAGAGAGAAGCCTCTTAGATGTCCCCTCATGGATATTCCGCTATTTAATAGAATATCCATACTTGAGTGAATATACATATTTAAACTGTAATACAAAGAAAATGTTAAAATTAATTATTGAAACTTCAATTGAAAGTCATCTCACGACTGTAGTTGAAACTGTCATTTACCCTGACCACACTACAAAAAAGGGGGCAAGGGGAGAATGTCACTGGGAATTTTAAAATTATGGTTTCAATGCAAGTCTAAATTCAGAGACAATACACATATGTGAAAAAGCAGCTTTCTGATACCCAATCCGAATGGACAGTTCATCCTCTTAACTCTCCTTCCTTGGAAAATGCTCCTCTTCAGGCTTGTTCAGGCAAATCTATTTTTATGAGAACTGTTACTAGTAAAGCCATCAATGATTGTAATTCTGTGGCATGAACTCATTTGGAGGATATCATGGCTATCAATAAATGTTCTTGACTCCCAGGCACACAGAATTTTTAAGCATCGAATAAGACTCTGACACAAAATCCAGCATCATTTTCCTGATTCCTCTACCTCTTGCTTAGAGACAGACGGTAATTCAACAATACACATTATGCATCTGAAGGATAACTAACATTTGAGGGAACTGGTTCCAGGTTTCTACCAACCAACCAGCCGCTGTGCGAAGAAGAGCAGGGTAACGTGGCATTTAGTATGCAAGCACCAATTCTGTAAAACCTGATGGTCTGCAGAAACTTGCTACCAGTTAACAGCTTTCTAACCACAGCTAAGTCCATGTGCAAAGAAACTGGGCTGAAGCCAAAGTCATTTTTATTTGGTCAGTTCTGAAAATGGGGTTGTTGAATAGACTAAGTTCAAGCGATCTGTCTCCCGAGTGATGTAAGAGTACCGTGTGGATTTCCCAGACATCTGCTCGAACTAAACAGCAATGCTCGTCTTTTAGATGGTTGATTAAAAGGGTTCTCCAACATCAGGTACTTAAATTACCGTACTCTCAAGATGCAAACATTTCTGCTAAATGTTATACTCGGGGGTAAATCATACGTGCACGCAGATGACATCACGGATCATTACAATTAATGTTAGGTATCATGTGTAGGAAAGCTAACTTTGGCTGAAAGCATCTGTAACTTGCTTCTTTTTCGTGGCCCTTCCAGCGAGAGGGATGAGACCAGCCGTCAGGAAGGGATTAGCCAGAGAAAGCTCTTGTTTTCCAGGGACAACAAATCCCATTTCGTAATAAAACAAACCTGGCATGCCATTCCCTCCTCAGGTTCTGGCGAGCGGTGAGTGTGGCAAGGATGGCCGTCAAGATCTCATTCCTTTGTTCTACAGGGGTCCCCTCTCTTCTAACTTCCCGAAGCACAGCATTTGTCTAGAAGAAATGATCCCCCAAAAGAGAAAGAGAAAGTACAAAAATTAATAATAAAAAAAAGCCCATAAGCAAATAAGGACAGTAAATCAATGGCTTTTTTATTATAGTTCCCCTGCTAACAAATCAATTCAATAAATGATGGTCAAAAATGGCCAGCATATATTTTGTGTTTAATCAATGTACATGGCACACAAGGTAAACTCTAAAGCTCCATTGCCTTAAGTAAACATCAAGATACTGTGCCTCCTCGTTCTAATTTTCTCAGTGCACCAATGGCTTTTTTATCCTGGGAACTGCCTACCACGAGCTATTATTAGAAATGATTTTCACGTACAGTTTACCATGAGTTGTTTCTTTGGCCCTTTAAAACACAGCAGTCTCTGACTTTCCCTCTCTCTCGTTCCTGCCACCCAGCTAAGGCTTACTGCACTCTTTCTTATTTGAATCATTAATTTCTATTTCCATCCATGCCAGGAATATTTTTTTTTTTGAGGGGGGGTTCACTCATTTTCCGTGTTTGTTGCAAATCAAGAGCTTGCAAAGAAAGAAACACCAAGAGCACAAGAATCAGAGAACAGTGTGCCTCCATGAATATCTTTCCAGCTTTGAAAATCCATTACATACTTTGAATAGTAGGTACAGGGATTCTTATACAGAGTAGACTTATGATTTGAGGAAGAATCACTTATTCTTTGGTTATTGTTGTGGTCCTTAAAAAAAAATTAGGCTCACGGGTGAGTACAAAAACCACCCAAGCAGTCAAAGCACAAGCACGTGGCACCCTGTTTACTCTAACAAGTAGCATTACATCAAAACTCAAATTTGAAACTGTCATTTCAACTTATCTACAGCTCACCTCTGTAGGCTCTTTTTTTTTTTTTTTTGCGGTACGCGGGCCTCTCACTGTTGTGGCCTCTCCCGTTGCGGAGCACAGGCTCCGGACGCGCAGGCTCAGCGGCCATGGCTCACGGGCCCAGCCGCTCCGCGGCATGTGGGATCTTCCCGGACCGGGGCACGAACCCGCGTCCCCTGCATCGGCAGGCGGACTCTCAACCACTGCGCCACCAGGGAAGCCCTGTAGGCTCCTTTTATGTGTATTCTAAACATGCAAATGTCTGTGACACTAGGACAACAATTAAGGAAACAATGGAAAGTATTCTACTGGCACTTGAAATTTGAGTGAGCAAATGCCTGTCAAGTTTTAATCACAGAACTTTTCATCACATGTATTTATCTTCACATAACTGGAGTAGAAACCTTTAAGATTTACAAATGTTGTTTTTCATGTAAAGGTAGTGGGGCTTCTTTGGAGATGTTATAACCAAAGCGGTTGCCAAAAGGAATAAAATTGCCACTTCCTCTGTTCTAATTACTCAGTGTATTTATTTAACTGATGTCAATACCTTCATTTACTTGAAAAGCGCACTCAAAATTTGATTCACATGGATCTTGAAATACTACTTATTTAGTCCTCTACCACATTTTACAGTGTATATTTAATATCTTCATGACAACCTTGAGAAGAGGTGTGGTGAACATTTGCTGTTTGGGTTGCCTCCCATCCATACCCAGTCCTCCTTTCCTATAAGAGCACCCAGATCTCCTTGTGGGGAAGTGTTTTATGTAATCTTAGAAGTGACAGTAATCACTGTCAACCAAAGTGTCCTGCTTTCCCCCAACAAGGATGTGGGTCAGGCCAACCTGATTCTCTTTTCCAAGACTTTAGACACTTAAGAATGACAAAGAAAGGGGAAACAAATGTGGAGGCAATTTATCTATTTCCTTAGTTTCTACCACCCATGGTCCTCAAAGTATTCCCGGTTTCCTGAACTTTCTGAGTCCAGATCATTCTTTCTTTTGATACCTTGAGCTATCCAATATCCTTTCAATAAAGTTCCATTTTGTTCAAATTCACCAGAATCTGTTTCTGTTGCTTACAATCAAGCACCCTAACTGATACAAACAGGTAACACTGGAAGTAGTATCTTCACTGTAAAGGAAGGATCCACGATAACCTGACTAGAATTAGCCAGGAAAAAGGACCCTGATCTCTTCCTCCTGGACCCAGAATTACAGCTACTATACCGGCGATAAAACCAACTGGATACTCTATGAGCTCCCAGGTCAACATTTTCGGCCCTCCAGCACAGGGAGGAATGCTGCGTTTCTCTAGGCGACGCTATGGCGTGGAACCCAGGCTCCCAGTACCTAAAGCAGGGTTGCAAATTCAAATAGCCATTAGGGCCAGAAAGGTAACATGAATGAGTGAGGCAAGGTTCCTGAAGAGGGCATATGCTCTATCTAAAAAGACAGCCACTACTCAGTCCCAGATAACTCTGCCATTCAGAAAAGCTGTTTTGTCAGTGCCTGATTCACGAATTTTCAAAATAAACAAGAAACCTGTTTTTTTTTTAAATGTGAAAACTTGTAATTTTAAAATGCTGGAAGCTAATTTTTAAAATTTTTAGTTTTTATATAAATTTGGTTTATTTTTTAAATTTTTATTGAAATATAGTTGATTTACAGTGTTGTGTTAGTTTCAGGTATATAGCAAAGTGATTCAGTTATACATATATACATATGTATATATAAATATATATATTCTTTTTTTATATTCTCTTCCATTACAGGTTATTACAAGATATTGAGTATAGTTCCCTGTGCTATACAGTGGGTCCTTGTTGGTTACCTGTTTTATATATAGTAGTGTGTATATTTTAATCCCAAACTCCTCATTCATCCCTCCTCACCCCCTTTCCCCTTTGGTAACCATAAGTTTGTTTTCGATGTCTGTGAGTCTACTTCTGTGTTGTAAAAAAGTTCATTTGTATCTTTTTTGTTTTTAGATTCCACATATAAGCGATATCGTATGATATCTGTCTTTCTCTGTCTGACTTACTTCACTTAGTATGATAATCTCTAGGTCCATCCATGTTGCTGCAAATGGCATTATTTCATTCTTTGGCTGTATTCCATTGTATATATACACCACATCTTCTTCATCCACTTATCTCTCGATGGACACTTAGGTTGCTTCCATGTCTTGGCTATTGAAAATAGTGCTGCCATGAACAGTGGGGTGCATATGTCTTTTCAAATTATGTTTTTCTCCAGATATATGCGCTGGATCATTTGGCAGCTCTTTTTTTAGATTTTTTAGGAACCTCCATACTGTTCTCCATGGTGGCTGCACGAATTTACATTCCTACCCGCAGTGTAGGAGGATTCTTTTTTCTCCACACCCTCTCCAGCATTTATTATTTGTAGCCTTTTTGATACTGACCATTCTGACTGGTATGAGGTGATACCTCATTGTGGTTTTGATTTGCATTTAATACAATTTTTAAAGGTTACTTTCCATTTACATTTATTACAAAATATTGGCTATATTCCCCATGTTCTACACTACATCCTTGAGCCTATCTTGCACCCAACAGTTTGTACCTCCCGCTCCCCCATCCCTATATCGCCCCTCCCTCCTCCCAAACTTTTTTTAAATACCATGTGGGCCAAACAAGAAACAACAATGTCTAAACAGAACTCAGGCAGCTGCCAATTTGCGACCTCTAACGTAAAAGATGTCTAATTTCGGAGAGGTCCTGGCATCAACGGGTATTCTAACAACAGCATTGCTCCTTGTCTGTGATACCCCACCTCACGTACTTAAAGTCGGAAGGAACCTCAAAAAGTCATGTAGTTTATCACTATGTCTGCAGGTACATATTATTTTACCTAAAATGCTTCAAATAGAAAACAAAATACACATCTAGATGGCTCCAAAGACATGATGAAAATAAAATTATTTCTCCATTTGACGGTATTAAAATAACTTTCAAAAAAAGTCATTTATCTCTTCTCTGCCTTTCACATAATTTAAATTTTATCCAGAAGCCCTTGTTTTCCAAGGATCCTAAAGAGCCTCTAAGAGGGGAAGGAGGAAGGATTGAAGAAAGTGAATTTGATGAGGGCAGGGGACCGTGTCTGTTTAGTTACCACTGTATCCCCACTGCTCCCCTAATGACTTTTAATAAATATTTGTCAAATCAGTAATAAAAGCAGGAACTTGAAAAACAAGTATTGCAAAACCGAAGAGCAACGGAAGACTGTCTTCTTTTAGGAAATTACTATCATATAGGCTTAAAACTCATAAAATATATAAACTAAGAGACAGTTATGTGCTCTACCAAGGAGCTCTCTTCACTTCACAAAAGGACTCACTTCCTGGTCTATTTAAATAACTAGCTCCCCTAGTTCTGAGTTTCCCAAACTTTAGCCATTCTAGCTCAGTCTCATAATTCTTGCCATATTTGTATATAAAGTATATAATATTTAATATCAAAGTTATATGTTTATTTCATTCTAGATGGATACTGTTGCTTGCTGAAGGCTCTGAGGCTAAAGCCAGCTTCCTCTTTGTAAAAGAAGACATGAACAAGTACAGGAGAATGTTAGAGACATATCAGTCTAAAAGAAGACCTCCTCGCCACAATTACAGGAATTGAAAAGGAGCTGAAAAGGGAATCACCTTCTCCGAGTTGTCCTCACTATGGGCAGAGTCCTGGAGCGCCACTGAGCATCACCCCGGGTAACACCATGGTCCACATCCCACGCTCTGGATGCACTGCCCTACCTCGATGGTTTCCCAGTACTTCACAGATAAACCTCTTTTCTCCCTAAGTGTATTCTTATATGAAATTCAATATATAAAACAAACTGGAGCAGTTCTCTTTGAAGCTTTGAAGGTATGGA
This sequence comes from Neophocaena asiaeorientalis asiaeorientalis, assembly GCF_003031525.2. Taxonomy (NCBI): domain Eukaryota; kingdom Metazoa; phylum Chordata; class Mammalia; order Artiodactyla; family Phocoenidae; genus Neophocaena; species Neophocaena asiaeorientalis. Next base: position 5,163,132 of record NW_020173491.1, on the reverse strand, counting down.
GGACCTGGAGGTTCTCCCTTTGTCGCAGGATATCTCTTCAAAAGCCTTAGGAACTGTGAAACACAATTTGCCAACCTCAAGCCAAGAGTGTTTAAAATAGTATTCAGGTTATTAAAAGTTTATACATTGCTGGTGGGAATGCAAAAGAGTGTCATTCTGGTAAAGAGTTTGGCGGTTTCTTATAAAGTTACACACTCACACACACACACTTAATATATCACCAGCGATCCAATTTCTAGGGCTTTACCTAAAGAAATAAAAACTTATGTTCACACAGAAACATGCATATAGATGTTGATAGCAGCTTTATTCGTAATTGCCAAAAACTGGAAATAACCTAAATGTCCTTCCAAGGGTAAATGGATAAACACACTGTGATACATCCATACAATGGAATACTCCTTAGCAAATAAAAGGGATGAGCAATGGATATATGTAACCACTTGGATGAATCTCGAAGTCAGTATGCTGAGTGAAAAAGGCTAGTCTCTAAAGATAAAACACCGCATGCTTTCACTTATTTGACTTTCTGGAAAAGGCAAATTATAGGGACAGAGAGCTGATCAGTGAGGGAGTTTTTGGAATGAGGGAACTAGTCTGTATCCTGATTGTAGTGGTGGTTATAGGAGTTTATACATATGTTAAAACTCATAGAACTCTATATCCAAAAAAGTTGATTTTATTGTATGTAAATTTTATAAACTTTAATTTTTAAAATTCATTCTCATCACATTTTTAGGACAAGAAAGAATGTAGAGAACAAGTTTACATATAAATATGCCTAAAAGATAAGTAAAAATATAGAAAAACATATCTGGATTACAAAACAAATTCTGTTACAAAAAAATTTTTTTAGATATTGGAAAAGGATGGGTGAACTTAGATTGAGCATTCAGACCCTAAAATTAAATATTTCATAACATTTAGAGTGAAAAGAAGTCCTTGCACAAAAGGAAATTTCAGAGTGTCAAAGGGCATTCTTTTTATAAAAATTACTAGTGATATTTTTATCCTTATAATAGTGTTGGCTCTGCAAGGGTTGGCTTTACACAGGAAATGTTAATAGCCCATTTCACCAGCAGTAGAAACACAGAACTGTCTTCAAACAAGCACCAATTTTTAAACAGTATGCTATTACCAAAACACATTCTCCCTTTCCTCCCCCCAAAATATAGGGAAAGTAAACCATAGGTTTAGGGATCACGCTCTGGAGGTTAAATTTCCTTTCATTAGTGATTCTGTTTCAACCAAAATCTATGGACGTGCTGGCCTATCAGGAAAAGACTAAGAATATTCTAAAGAGAGCTGGCTGTTCAAATCCCAGCTGCCACTTCCTAGCTGTGGCCTTTCCCACAATTGCAGAATGGAGATGACCACAGAGCCTCCCTACGGGTTCTTGTGAGGACTAGTTGCCCAGTCCTGCGCCACTGTGATTATGCTTGTTTAGTTTCATCTTAAACGCACTCATCAACCTTGTGCTAAGCTCTGCTATTTTAGCAAGAGGATTCCTTAAAGCGTCTACGACTTGGAATAAAAAAATTCAAGGAAATCAGGCAACCGCTGAACAGCCACAACCATGAGGAGTCTCTACCAGAAGCCAGAGGCATATCCTCTTTTGCGTATCCCTAGTGGGAAAAAATCTTGATCCCTGGAGGTTGGGTTTTATTTTTAGAATCAGTCCTGATTTCACTGGACCCCACTCCATTAGTAGACCTATCTCTCTCTGAGGCCACTACCCAACACCTGTCCTGTCCTTCTTAGTGTCCTATGGGGGCGGGGGTGCCTCATTCTGAAACCTTCAACTGCAGCCAGCCCAGGGCTCTGCCCTTGGTTCTCCTCTCCTCTCTGCTGCCTGTGCTCTCTGTGGGTGACCTCCCCCTCCAATGGCTTTAGGGGTCCCTGTAGGCTAATGACTTCATGCAGACTCCTACCTAGAAGCAGACCTCTCTGCTGAGTTCCAGCCCCATACAGCCAACCACCGGCTAGCTCTCCTTCAACATACACCTCAGACATGCTACCTCAACCTCAACTCATCCACATCTGAACTGCAATTTTTGCTCTCCATCAAACTTCTCCTTCTCCCTTTACTTCCCTAGAATGGCGAACGACACCACTATCAATGCAGTCATCCAAACTAGACATCTAGGAATCACCCCAGTCTCCTCCTCTGCCTTTCTCTGCCCTCCCTATACCTAAACATCAACACCTATTATTCCTGTCTGTTCAATATGACTTAGACTTATTTCTTCCCCACTGCCATAGGCTTAGTCCAGGCCATCTCTCATCTGGACCATGAAATTCCATCCAAACTAGTGTCCCTGGGTCAATCTCACCCCTTTCATGAATTTACCTCCTACAAGAGGAGTATGTCAGTGTCAAAGGAGAAAAGGAGCTTCAGCCTCCAAAAACCCCACTTAAGCCAGAGCAGCTCTGTTCATGTAGCCTTCAGTTATTGCATCTGAGAGATACAAAAAAGTACTTTTTTTAAAGCCTAGATTCCTTAATCTGAAAAAAAAAACACCCAAAAAATAAAAATAAAAGAACTCATCTTAATATAGGCCCTGCTTACTTCTCAAATCTTAGCTCCTCCTATCTTCTATTCCATATAAAACTAATTGCAGTTCCCTGAAAATACATGACTATTCTACACTACATATTTCCTGTACCTGGTTGTATAACTTACCAGTAACTACTAATTCTTCAAGAAACATCTCAAATAACACCTCCTCTGTGAAGTCTTGCAGGAACCACAACCTTCCACCACATTAAGTAGAGTGGGTCACCCCTTCTTATGTGTCACCCCTGAGCATCTCACAAATCACGTCATATTCCATTGCAATTAATTATTCACTAGAGCCTGCCTCCTCCAGAGTGTGAGCTCTATGAGAACAGATAGGGTCTATACCCATTTCTTCTTAATATCCTCCAAGGTACCAAGTTACCAAGTTTGGTGCCAGGTCATGAAAGTGGGCTCCTGATAGATGCTTGTTGAACAAATAAAGCCAAATGACATGTCTGGTGAATAAGATGAACAACCCAGTCACAGAGTACTATTCAAGATAAAAAAAAAATATGTGAAACAAGCTTTGGTTTGATTCAAACTATTCCTGAAGATAAATATAAGAAAAATGTTACAAAACCTATTTTTAAACAAAAGCATCAAGAAAAATTAAGTATTTGCAATCCCTAGGTGACTACATAGAAGGGCAATATTCATTTGGATGGATGTATCTAGAAATAGATAGTTTTACTATGACGCTACGATAACAGTTAATCCATGCATACCCTCCTGATAAGCCAAAAGAAGTCTCACTCTGTCCATTTCAGTAGAGAAAACTACTTTGGATTCTGGCAACCCACAGCATTCTACGGACCTCCAAGAATTCCACCGTGTTTTTAGCTTCTCCTGGCTCAAAACTTAATGCATAAAAGATTAAGTAAAAAATCCAGAACCAGAAAGAGAGAAAGAGAAAGAGAGAGAGAGAGAGAGAGAGAGAGAGAGAGAGAGAGAGAGAGAGAGAGAGACTCTGAACAAGAATGAGAAAAGGAAAGCCAACATAAGGCTCTAAGAAGGCTTAAATTTTAGGTGTAAATTCACATCTTTCTTGGAAAAAGTCCCCCAATTCGGAATTAATTCAGTTAAAACTGAGCAATTCACCTAATTCTTGTTGGCTATATTTTTACGTTCAGTAACTTTCAATATGTCCTAATTGTAGGGTATCATAAGGAAAGCACATATGAACATACATGCATTATGCAGAATTGGTAGCATATAAGGTTTTCAGACAGGAATCACTCTGAGATTTAAAAGGAGCATTACGGTATTTACTCATTACTAATAATGGTATATAAGTCTTTAATTTTTTTGATTCCTTTCTGATCTGGAGTAATAGCTTCCGATAGGCCTTCAACTCCAAAACCTAGATTTAATCTTAATCCATCCTTCTTACAAATCAGAAAACTTTGTCCAAGAAAATACATGGAAACAGGCGGCAGTCTACAAATATGGCTGGTGGCTGGTGATCCCTCTGATTAGTTCACTTAAAAAAAAAAAAAATCTGCTGCTGTTATTCCAATTTCAAAAGCCATATAAACACCAGCATGCCAGAAGTGCATACCTTTCCCACCTTCCCAGCATCTCCCTACCCTCACCACCACCAAAAAAAGTCCTACTGTCATGGTGGGAAAAATGCCGTTCCTAACACTTTTTATATACATAGCTGCCTCATGTTAGGGTTGTATTTCCCCTCTGCACACACAAATTACAAAGATATGCTCTGACTGATAATGAGGGCTAAAGGTTCAACTTGTGAAGAAACTTGCTTTAAGATGTTATCAGCTGGGAAAGCTATTTCCTCACATCAACATTGCCACGGGCTGTCAAAAACCCAACCAGGGCTCCCCTCTTCAAAAGTTCAGGAACACTTTTTTTTTTTTCTCCTTCTTTCTTTCTTCCCCCTCCGCCACTTTTTTTTAAAAAAAAAAAAAAGAAGAAAGGCACAGAACCCACTGAGATAGCCTTAGTCCCATCAAAGAGAGGTCGATCTCGGGTCTTCCTTCATTTACTGATTGTCAGTTTCAGATGGCTCTTTTGTGAGGCCTCTGCAGCTCAATGCTGAGTGATGCCTTCACATTTTCTAAACTGGACTGGGCACCGCCAAAGATTTCCAGCGCGCTTGGATCCACAGCCCAGCAGAACAAATAAACATTCCTCTCAGCCTTTTTGCCTACTTTATCTCCCTCTCCAGGAGCGAGAGGTTTTGGGGGTGCTAATGTTTACACAATGTTCAAACTTTCTTCCCCCTGTTTCCTGAATTTGAGAAGACACATCCTGGATGACCTCGGCTAAGAGATAACACCAAGTCACCACTGGGTGCCCCGTCTACTGGACTACTTAAGGCTGCCGTCTTCATCCCTCCCCTCCCCCACCCCTCCCAGTCTTACCAAGGAAAGGAAGAGATAAGCTAGGCTGTCTTGAAAGGAAGGCACAAAGGCAGAAGTCTCCAAAAGGCTGCCAACAATGCGGCCTTTTATTCCCACCTAAAGAGACACTTGGTTCAGCTCATCTCAAAGACCCACTTTATGTGCATGAACATCTCAGCAGAGTTTACCAAATGAATCCTCCAAAATGTACCGGGAAGACATATTTTGGCATTTTTCCATTGTGTACTACTGGGATGTGGGAGCTAGTTGAGAATAATCACGAATGCCTATGGGGAAAGAATTCAGGGAAAACGTTTCTTTGATCAGTTTCCTCGTCTGTCAAGGGGTCTGTGTTAATAACACCTAGAGCTCTTGTGATGATTACATGAGATCATCCATCAAAAGCACTGTGCCCAATGCTTGGCATATACAAAATGGTCAATAGATATTAGAAATGGTTACAACCGTCAGCAGCAGCATTTTGTGTGGGGAAAAACGATCACAGAAGATAATGGACACTGATTTTCTTTAAATCCTAAAATACCACAGCAGGGAATCTGCACAATTACTTAACTTTCTGCCCAAAGCACTTTCATAGTGCTTCCCATTTTCTCCTCCTACCAGTATAGAAATCACTACACTTGATGTGTTTCACTAAAAGCTACAGAGCCACAGCAGCCTGTCTGGTACTGCATGAACTCTCAGGACAGCCGTGTGGGTGACCACTGGGATGGCCAGGCTGCTGGAGAAGACAGCCTGCCCCAGACGTTGAACCTGGGGTGCCGAAGCGGTGAGGGGAAGCTAGACTTCAGAACCAAGCTAGACTTCAGAGAAGCTAGACTTCAGAACCCCAAACTCTGGGGTTTCAGATAGTGGTAAAAAATGATCCAGGTGTTTGTCAAGGAAGCCAAGAAGATAGGAAGGAAGGGAGGAAGGAGGAAAGAGAGAGAGCAGGAAGGAAGGAAAGAAAGCAGGAGAGAAATCAGGAAAGAGAAAGAAGGAAAGAAAGAAGAACAGAAAAGGGGAGAGAAAGGGGAAGAAATAGAGAGGAAAAAAGTAAGCAGGAAAAGGAAGAAAGAGAGAGAGAGAGAGAGAGAGAGAGAGGGAGGGAGGGAGGGAGGGAGGGAGGAAGAAAGAAAGGAAGGAAGAAGAAAGAAAGAAAAGGAAAACAAGGTGAAGAGGAAAGGAAGTGTCGCTTCTAGAAGCCAGCAGCCTGGGCTGTGGCGCCAGCAGCCCTCATCCTGCTACTTTACGCCTGTAACCCCACTGCCTCCGCTGGCACGGGCACAACTAAATGTTGACTTCAAGGCTGCAGAGAGCACTCGACTGATTTTGTACGTGATTAATTGCCAAAGACATGGCTGGCCATATGGAACAGAGAAAAAAGCATCAAGTCATTCATACTTCTGTATGTGATCGCTTGGCCCCCGTTGTTTTAATGTACAGGAAAGAGCTAGTATAGCACAGCCCTGGTGTCTTGCCCCCGACAGCCCATTAAGAAATCTCAAAGCACCTAGTCGAAGTTATGCTGTTGGCTTTTCAATAGCAGCCTAATAAAACAGAAGCCAAGCTTTCCAACCAGTCTTAAATCTTTCACATACAGTACATTAACTACTGGGGCTAAAACAACGGGCTTCTTATGATAGGAAATGGGATTTGATTTCTAGTCTCGGCATACTTACTGAAAGCCTTTTTTTTGGACCTTTATGGAGTTACAAAATCATTGTTCTTTCCCCCCTGTTTTCCAAGGACCCTAATAGATTTGTTTGTTTCAGTGCAGTCCACACTTAGTTACTATTACGTGCAGTCTATATAATAAAGCTGATTCATAGAGAGGTGAAAGAAACAGCATAATTATTCTTGCCAAGAGAGCCCAGGAATCATTCTAGTTTCTGAAGCATTCACTTTCCTTCAAAACAGGAAAAAAAAAAACAAAACCTATACACTAGAGGGAAAAGTCTCACACACACACTCTTATTACCCTCACCTCCCTTTCCCATCACTCTGTGAAATGAATCCGTTCAATGTGGGAAAGAAAATCCATTTATTTTCCAGTGGTTCTACTGTTGGCCCCGGGTGACACTCCCCTTCAGGCCACATGGGAAGGTGCCACCTCAGGTACAATTCTATCCCAACTTACAGACTCTTAGTTTTAGTCATTACTAAAATCTTTGCAGACTGTTAACTTTCTGTCTAAGGGGAATAGATATACATTTCCACAATGTTTTCCTTTCAAGGATTTTCAAATGACAGCACTAAAAATTGTAATACCATCAGTAGTTTCCTTTGTCAGCTCTGACATGTGTTGGCGAGGATGACTTTGTTGGCGCTTTTCATTAGAAAATATTTATATAATGTTTCATGTCTCAGGATTTTGAGGTGTTGAAATTATCCTCACCCCAGAAGACACCATCTATGGGAAATTCCACTTGACTGCCTATTCATTAGCAGGGTTGTAATTGCCTCTCCCGCTGAAATGAGCTAATAGCCCATGCAGAGCTCTAAGCCAATAGGAAATTCCCTGCCTCCCGGCTGCCTCGCCTTCCTCGGAAGATGCTGGTGCTTTCCAGGATGAGCCACTCAACTAATAAACAATCCCGTGACACAAGAGAGTCTGAGCAAGACTCTTGGAAGAGAGAAGAAGCAAAAGCCTTGAAAGTGACTCAGTGGCGTGGCAATGAAGACACAAGATTTCTACAAAGACAAGAGAGCGTTTTCATTGACCATTATCTTACAGTGATTTGTTTTATTATAGTTATGCTCTATAATGTGTGATGCTGGTGTGATTCCCATTTCATAGATGGGGAAAGCTGAGGCTGGGAAGGCGAAATGCCCAAGAGTAAATGCACATCAGTGGCAGAAGCGCTAGTGTGCTAATTCTTTATATTTCTAGCTGACTGTTCACCGCAATGGAAGCCCTACTAGATAATACATAAAAGTATTACATATAATACTTTATATTACATACATATACCTAATAAAAAGTAATACACATAAAAGTACCTTTCTAAAGTCTCATCCATGGAAACAAACCTACCATTGCTGCAAAACCTTCAATAAAGAAAAAGGAAAGGTTTAAATGACAGCCATGGCACAGAGCAATACCACCTGGACCTAGAACTCAGTACGGACATATATATACATCTCACATAATGAATACCAGAATGACAGCCAACTTCTCTCCAGTTACTTCAGCAGTGCCTTGCCTTATCTGTGTCTTTTCGTCAAAACATATTCACTCCACAAATAAGAGCAAGAACTCTCCCAATGCCGCCATGACATACACACGCCCCTAATTCCCAGCCACCACTTCTAAGAATCTCACTGCACTAATCTATTTGTTGTCGGAACTGTTAATTGAAGGTGAAGAATGGCTAGCTACACCAAGAGCTAAGCAACTGAGCCACGGATGATGTTTGGCCTAAAAGTGGCTCAGCGCCTTCCAATCCTTGGGCCAGTGAAAAGGTACCCAAGATCTCCATCAGATCAGCTCCCCGCTTCCCCCAAGCATCAGTAGCACAAAGGCCGAAGTTGTCTGTTGTGCACACTGGATTATATGAAGTGTAAAACATTGGGGGAGAAAGGGAGGGGAGCGGGGAGGCCTTTGAAAAGGAACGGGAAAAAGAAATCACACTTGCAAGAGGATCCAGCTGACAGCTCAGTCGCTAACAAGTGAGACAAGTGAATATGTTTGGAAACATTGTGATGCAGGAAGAGTGCGGGCCTTTTGTCTGCAGCCCTACAGTGTGTCTTTAACCCAAATGCTGCCTGCATCACTGAACATATGTTTTCTACACAAGAACTGAAGCAGAAAAGGCTCTTTGTTATAATTCACTCCTTTGTATATATGGGCTCCCCCCACCCCACCTTCTGCCCATCCCTCTCTCAGTAATATCCAAACCAAAGCCCTAATGGGAAATTTAACTGCTTTGGAGAGTGAAGCCAGAATGTCCCACAGAGATCCTTCTACTGCCCCCAGGCCTTGAGAACTGCTCCCCACAAAGTGATAGTAACAGCGTGGGGTCCATTCATTCAGTGCTTACTATGTGCCAGGCATCAGCAACAAGCATTTTATCAACATGATCTCATTTCATTGAGAAAACTTTGTAAGTGGCACCTCTATTTTTTAACTGAGGAAACTGAGGCATGGAGAGAGTAAATTAGGGAAGAGTCCAGTTTTAGACACGTGAAGCTGGAAATGCTAGTGGGACATTTAGCAGACAGGGGTACGGAGTATGAGAGAAACATATAGGACAGACTTGAAGATCGGGGGAAATTATACACATACACCCCATTCTGCACTTTAAATGTCACTCTGTCTGAGTTGGGAACTGGATGGCACAGAACTCAAATTTAAGCAAAGCCGATGGGGCGGGTAATGAAGAGAATGTTACCGTGGGCAAATCAGGAGGTCTCTCTTCCCCTGCAGATTTTAGGATGGGGAGAAAGAACACAGGCTCTCGAGTCCAACCGCATTCATGGCTGAGCTGGCCAGGGGCAAGTGACTTACCCTCTCTGTACCTCAGTTTCCTCATCTGTAAAATGAGGGTATTTCTAGCACCCACTTCAAAGGGTTAGCAGGATTCAATTTTTATACATAAGGCCCTTAAAGAATAGTGCCTGACAAAGCCACTAAAATTGATCGTCATTTTTCTACTACCTCAGCCTTTACTTTTCCCTCTCTCCCTGTTCAGTGTTAACCATCTACCCGGTTAAGTCAGTGTCTCTAACCCGGACGCCTTCTGGATGGTGACGACGACGATGATGATGATGGTGATGATGATGGTGATGATGGTGATGGTGGTGATGGTGATGATACAGCAGCTAACATTACTGAGCACTTACTACACGCCAGGTGCTGTTCACATGCATCGTATCATTGAATCCTAAAAATAAGTCTTTGAGATAAAAGTTATTATCTCTATTTTGCAGATTTAAAAAACTGGGATGTAGAAAAGTTAAGTAATTGGCCAAGTTTTACACCATTAGTAAGCAATAGAGCCGAACCTAACCCGTGCCTCAGACTCCAGGGACCAAAGCTAACACATGTATAAACGGACACTTTACAAAGTGCTTTCATGAACATTATCTCGTGTAATCCTCATAAAAAGCTATGCGAGTTAGGTAGAGCAAGTATTATTAACCACATTATTACAGATAAGAATTCTGAGGCTCAGCTACATTAAATAACTCATTCAATATCAAAATTAGTATAGGAGTCAAGCTATGACTGGAAATCAGGTGTTCCAACTCCAGGCCCAACACGTTTCATACACACAGAACACACGGAACAGACTGTTCTGAAGGCAAATTTCCATGTAATAAATCAATCAACCTGCGTCTCTACTATAGGGCGATCATCGGCAAGGCCACCGTACCTGGCCCCCAGGAGCTTATGATCTAGGTAGGTAAATAAAATATATACGTGGGCTGGAGGGTGACCAATGGAGTTACCTAAATTAACTGCTGAATTCAATAAAGCTCTTAGAACTGATTTTGATTAATAAAAGTTACTCCACTCGACTAGACTGCCCTGTTCATGACTGAGCATAACCTTAACATTATCATTTAATCCTGATCTGCTAAGTATTCATCCTTTTCATTCTGAGGCAATGAAAACTAAAATGTGGACCCGTAAAAACAAAGATAGAACCAATAAATTCCACCATGTATATCTGCCGACCCTTAAAAAGAAAATCTTACTTTTCTTAAGATTCCTGAGGTCAGAGCTATGTCTTGCTGTAATGAAGCAGCTCATACAATTGACAATGTGAGTATTAAAGCTCTAAATGAAGTAACAATGTGGGAGGGAAAGATAATTCAGTTCAAGTCACATGGGCAGAGTTGCTGCACTTGTCCTCAGATATCACTACTCAAGACAAATGCACTCCCTGCCTGGACCACTCTCTGTAAACACCACTGTCTACCAAGTCTTCGGCGTCAGCATTACTTGCTACTTGGCACATAGCTACTCAGAGAACGAACACACACACACACACACACACACACACACACACACACACACACAGTTGGGAGATATAGTTCTCAAATAGGAATTCAGTATCTATTTAAGTGCTTATCATACCAGCAATTTAAGTACATATTACTAATGCATTAATAGTAGCTATGAAAAGAAAAACACATTTCAGTGGCTACATAAAATATAATCATAAAGGTATTAATAACAATAACGAAAACAACCACAAACACTGTCACTAGTTTGTTGATCGTTTACCACGTGCCAGGCCCCGTCCTGACCGCTTTTCATGTATTCCTCATTATACCCTCATAACGGTTTGGTGAAGCAGGTTTTATTATTATCCCAATTTATAGATAAGAAAATCAAGGCACAAAAATATTAAGTCTCAGTCACACAGCTGACAAGTGGTGGCATGGGGATTCAAAGCCTAGGCAGGCTGGTAGCAGAGTTCACTCCCCTACCCATGAAACTATGTAATGACTCTGGAGCACATCCTAAGAGGCAGGCAAACAGCAACTCATTTAATCCTTCCAACAACCTCACAAGGTTGGTTGATATCATTTACAAATCCATTTTACCAGTGCTTAATAACTGGTCCAGGATCTCATCGCCAGGGGGTGGCAGAGTAAGGGTGGTTCGCAGAACTGGGGTAAACGATGCTAAGTTCTTGACAATGATTTCAGTAACAGACTAGGGTTCAGAAATGGTCTCTACTCGTGGAAGAAGCAGTGGCTCACTTCCTGATTGTCTGAAGTTCCACTTAGACACAGAGACAGAGGACCTGAGGTCACAGGGAAGAGCATCATTTTTTGAATACAGAGGACAACACCAAATGGTTGTCGAGCTTCATCTCTACCAAACTATCTTTCCACCTAGATCTAGTTCAGATATCCAGAGCCTTCCTAGCTATAATGCCCAAATCAAGGTTGAAAATGACAATATCATTTAGGATTTTTTTTTACCCTTTCTCACATTTATGAATATCATATATGAAAGGAATATGAATGCTGGATGGAAACATTTTTTTTTTAATTTTTATTTTATACTGGAGTATAATTGATTAACAACGCTGTGTTCGTTTCAGGTATATGTTAGTTTCAGGTATACAGCAAAGTGATTCAGTTACACATATACATGTATCTGTTCCTTTTCAAATTCTTTTCCCATTTAGGTTATTACAGAATATTGAGCAGAGTTCCCTGTGTTATACAGTAGGTCCTTGTTGGTTATCTATTTTAAATATAGTAGTGTGTATATGTCAACCCCGCACTCCCAATTTATCCCTTTCTCCCACCTTTCCTCTTTGATAACTATAAGTTCACTAACTTCTGAATGCCAGTATTAGCTAGAAGGTTAGAAAAGTCTTTGAGTTTGGCAGATGCTATCTTGTTTATATGTTTAGTGTCACAGACGGCAGCCATCATTAGATCTTATGTGTGGCTTAAGCGATAGAAATGCATCTTCCTTCTGGTTAGGAACGTTCCCAGTGTTCACATGAGCAATTAGTATAAGGACATGACTGAAGGAATATCTACAAATTTATCAGAATTTGTGTCTGACGTTTAAGAAAATGAGATTTTCAACTCTAGGCTTATCAGAAATTTACAATAGAAAACTATGGCTACACTGCATTCACTTTCTTAAATCATTCCAACTGTGATTCGGAGTAAAAGAAACAACCAAGAAAGTTCAACGAGAACACAGAGGGACTCGGCACGCGAGTGGGATACTTGGTACCCAGCAGCAGGAGCCGTAATGGGAATCCGTCCAGTAGTCTGCCTTTGCCCTTTAACTCATCTTTTAATGCTTCCCATTTAGAGAGCTCTGAGTTCTAGAGCCAGAAACTACATTCCATTCATTTTTAGGGAAAGAAAGCAATTATTCCAACTTCAATTGTTAATAGCTTTTCTTATTTTTTAATATATTTATTTACTGGTATTGAATACGGTATAGTTCACGTCCAATATTATATTAGTTTCAGGTGTACAACATAGTGATTCGATGTTCTTACTGATTTTACACCACGGTAATTATAATATTATTGACTACATTCCCTCTGCTGTACATTACATCCCCGGGCCTTATTCTATTTATTTATTTATTTTAATCTTTTTTTTAAACATCTTTATCGGAGTATAATTGCTTTACAACGTTGTGTTACTTTCCGCTGTATAACAAAGTGAATCAGCTATACGTATACATATATCCCCATATCCCCTCCCTCTTGCGTCTCCCTCCCACCCTCCCTATCCCACCACACACACAAAGCACCGAGCTGATCTCCCTGTGCTATGCGGCTGCTTCCCACTAGCTATCTATTTTACGTTTGGTGGTGTATATTTGTCCATGCCACTCTCTCAATTGATACCTTTTAAGAGCTACACCCTCAGTGAAATACTTTCCTATAAACAGGTAGAGACTGTGAGGGCCTTAACCTTAGCTTTAAGAAGGTAATGTGGTCACCACAAAGTTGCTTTGAGAGCCCCAAAGACAACAGAAACCACACTTCTGTCTTGAGTGATACAATCTAAAACCTGCTAATACTACTGCTGTCGGCACGAATCCCTACTTAACTCTAACTGGCTGCACTCAGAACAGTTTTATGCTTTGAGAAGCAGATATTATTGGCTCATCTCATAGAGATAATTGCCTCTCCTGCCTTGTTTAGTGCTTATACATTCCATACCCAAAGATTAAACCATTGTAGAAAACCCATGATGGGCACAGTCCTTTCATGCTGAAATTGTCTCCGTGAGACTGAGCCGGGACACTTTAACTTTGGGGTTTAGACAATGGGTTTTCTGAAAGGATTAGAAAAATGGGCAACAACTGAACCTCCTCCTCCCTCCTGTTCAAGTCTACCACCTGCTGCGGTATTTTTGTTTCAGTAACAATGAAGCCTTCATGTTTCAGGCTCATATTTAATGTTTGCTGAACTGGTCCCTTTCGTTTTGGTTAACTCTTAAGGAGCAGAAAAAGAGAGATTTTTTTTTTTTTTTTTTTTTTTTTCCTAACAAACAAACAAACACACCAACGTACTTTCCTGATTGGCCCCCAACAAAGAAATATATGTGAATAAATATACATGAATCATCGGCCTGTTCACCTTCGTACACCACCCCGGAGTCAGCAGATACTCTATTTATATTTCATAAAGTATTATCGGTCACTAAGAGCCTCAGAACATTTGCAATTTCGTGGTTTGCTACAGTAACAGGTGCTGTGGTAAACAGGAATGTAAAGTGTTACAAAAAAAGGGGGGGATCACTTCAGAGACATTAAGCAGCTTTAAAAACTGACAGCAGAAAGGGAAAATTTTTAAGCAATTCGGTCGGGTCAGTAAAAAGAAACACAGGTCAGAGGAACAAAATGGTACCCCAAAATTCTGCCCATTGATAAATGGGCATACTGTCTCGTGGTTGGCTGCACAGGCCAAGGCGAGGCAACTGTTGGATGAAAACGAAAATATGCTCTCTTTGTGGCACCCTGACAATAAGTTACTTCAGCTTGGTGAGCGCTTGAGGCCCCCATTCTCCCCGTGTACGCGGCTGGGGGATACATTAATGAAAACAAAAGGGTCCATTTTCATTGTAACCATGCAGAGGGTTAAGCATCTGACCTTCAAGTATGGTGTGCTTGTGCTCAGTGGAAAGGTTCTTGACAATATCAACAAGAATTACTGCTGTTTGAGAAAGGGGACACAATTAAAAACAATCTCAGATGCTTGTCGTACAGCTGTCCAAGGTTCAGTTCTGCCTGACCTCTAAGGATGCTACGTGTTTAACGGAGACAATTTAAGATATTTTAGTGAGTCCCTTAACCATTCACCATCGCCATCCTTCCACTTGGGAGCACCTAGCCTTCACCACAAAGTGCTTTTCCAGTAACGAGATTTTACGCTGTGGGGTTTACCCTTAAAGCCATTTACCTCCCCAGTCTGTCCTCCACTTGCTATCTGACTGCCCTGAGAAGCAGCCCCAGGCCAGACCTTACAGGGGACTTGGCAGGAGGGCCGGAAAGTTTGACTTGACAGAACCCAATTCCTTTAAAATAGTTGTTCTCTGTTTTTCTTTTTAAAGCAAAATCTTATCACACTCTACTTTCCAGAAAAGATGTTACCGAAGGCAAGTTTTTCTTCTGTTAAGAGATAATTTATCCGGAAAGAACTTTTCTTTATTTGAACAAAAATATAGTCAGTCAGTCACCTATTTCCCATCTGCAAAAGAGAAAGCACGGAGACATCCCCAACACAGAAACAGGTCAAGGAAAAGACAAACAAACAAACAAAACCACAAGTATTTCTTCTGAGATAGCAGAGAAGACGGTTTGAAAAGAAGCAGAAATTCTGAGGTAAAAGACTAACGCCTTTGTCTCAGCTGAGGAAAACCACCGTCTTCCTGCTGCTTGACCTTTCAGAGTCAGCAAAAGGCTCTGAAACTCTTCCACAAATAAGAGGGTCCCTGGGAAGTGACCACGAGAAGGTGCTGTCCACCACTGGGGTGGGAAAATGCTGGAAAGCTGAGGGCCTGCCACCTGGGCCTACAACGGCCTTTGAAGGCACAAACCATCGCAGCCTGCCCCAGATCTGAGGAGATGAGACTTCCCACATCTTGGGAAGAAAGGAAGCTCTATGGAGGTGAAGCAAAGGCAAGAGACAGGCCAAATCTCATAAAGAGCGGGGCAGGGGAAAGTTCTGTTTGTCAAACACACTTTAATCTCTGAAGTCGCTGGCCTTTGATGTTGCCCCAAACAGAAAACCTACATGGTTTGCAAGATTTACAGCATTTCTAGTGGGAACAGTTTCATGCTCCAGGGTTTTTCCTTCGGAGATTAAGGTTTATTTTCTCCCTGATGTTCGCTGTGTCTGACTGTAAGAGCCTCATTGGAGACAAGGACATTTTCCTGCCCTCTGGGCCATCAAATACACCCAACTTTTATTCATCAAATCAAGTTCGTTTTCTTCAGGGAACAAAGCTGCTGGAGATTTTCCAAACTGTGGGGTAATCACTGTCATTCTGACAAGACAGAAGTGTTTCTTTTGCAAAGAGTCAGCTCCTGAGATCACAAAAAGGGACTTAAAAATGGCTGCACTAATCTCTATATTATAAAAGGCCACACAATTCATTTCTTAAGTTGAAATGAGGAGATGCGAAGTAGATGGGAAAAGATACAAATCATCACCTCGGTCGGTACATCAGGGCAACCCACCGCAAACCCTAGCTAACTCAATTGTAAGTTGCGTAGAACAGAAGCGGTTTAAAGGGGCCGACGGAGGTACAGTTCACTGGAAGGAGCTCTTAGCATTTCCACTAACTCTTCTTTCTTTAAGTTGGGTCTTATTCTTCTGACCTCAATGTGAAACCTGATCTGTAAGGATAGAACTTTATAAGGTACTAGGCCAAGAAGCTGGTAGTAAATTTCAACTGGCTCACGCATCATACTTAAGTAATTCCTGCTTGACTTACGAAAATGGCAGGGAGGCTCCCAGAATGAACCTCTCCCTGGATGTTGAGATGTCTTCTTCTCGCCATGGTACTGTTGCCAATGTTTGGACCCATGGGCAGGTCATCTCCTGGTTCTCAACACCCCTATCTACCTACACAGGGTTCTACCCTCCACATCCTACGTGTCTGATATAGTCTGTGGGTGATGATTCTTTGGCCATGGCAAGCAGGGATCAGTCACTTTTGCCAAAACAAAAGGCAAAAACACCAAAAGCAATCCCCCACCCACTACCTTAAACGCAGAGGCTTGACAGAAAAGAAGTATACTCCCACTTGGAGGCATGGAAAACGTAAACAAGTCCCTTGGGTGTCTTATTCATAATGATGCTAATGGAAGACACTCCTCTTCCACTCAAGTATGTCAATGCATCTCTGAAGTCGTAACACAGAAAACCACAGAACACACTGGGGAGGGGAAGAGACTTGTCTAACAGCAGCATGTGATTAGCAGAGGCTAAAGTGTAACCCAGGTAATCCTGGCTTCTGGCCACACAATGCTTCTGCAGATTACTGGTTGAGGTTGCCTTAGGACACACATAACTGTAAGTGAGGTTTTACTCGAAATTGCAACAATCTGATCCTTCTCCTAGTACCCCAGCTACACTCTAATAAGACCCATCCCTTTTCCTCGGCTTTTCCACAACAGACACACACTTGTGCAATAAAGAAGGTATGTCTGACCCTTTGGGGGTCAGTTTCTTCCATGCAACTTGCAACAAAACGCACCTTGGATTTTAAGAGCACGATCCTGTAGTTCTGGTATCGATTTTTCATTTTGCCCCATAACTACCACCACAACTTTACAACTGATACACAGCATGAACGGTTTCCTCGGCCTTAGAGACCAAATTAATCACAATATTCAACAATCTGCTTTTTTTATGCCACAGAGGTCAATGTTCGTTTCAACATAGATTGTAAAAGCCATGGCCAGCGCCCAGTGCCATTTTGGAGATGCACTGCTAAGTTGCCCCCGACTTGTGATTGAATACAACAATGGTTTTGCAAATTAAAATGTTCATGGCTTTAAGTCAGCCCTTATTTAGTCAGCTACTGGGCAGCTGCAGGTCTACAGGCTGATTGCCGGAGGGACTCAGAACTCTGACAGCTAACTGCAAGGCCCCGTCTGTACATTGCTGTGATCTGATCTGAGAGGAAGCTTCTCAGAGCAGCTCTGTCTTCCAGGGATGCTATAGGTCAAACTGAGGGACCTGAGAAGAGGCCCCTTGTCCTTCTGCCTTTACCGTCCTACCAGCATTTTCCATGCTGAATTCAAAAGTAGGGTCGCTCTTGATCCTAATCATCTCTCCACGGGGTTTGACACTATGTTTCCTTCAATTCCACCATCTACTCCCGGTTTTCTTTGCACCTCTCTGACTGCCATCTCCGGTTGTTTCACTGGCTCTCCTGTGCTTGTCCTTTATACTAGGTCACCCCACACTCCGCCTGTGATGCTGCTTGAATCTTTCACCTACATTCGTGCTCCCTCATTCCACTTCCTTCCGCTGTGTCTCCATGTAGATGGCTGCCATGTGTCAGGAGCTTTCAAGCGTGGATGAACATATGGAAGAACATCGCCTGGCACGTGACAGGCACGCCTACTGAAGACGTGAATCCAACTCCCGAATCTATACTTGGGTCTGACTCGACCACACTTCAGTCCTTCTGAGATTTCCAGATCTTCTTAGATGTTCTACTGGCTCCTCAAACCCAGTATGGCCCTACACGTCCTCCTCTTCTGTTCCTTCGCTCCGTAAATGGCATCCTCATCCATGTAGTAACTAAGACCCGGTATCGTGCAAAATGGCCCGTGACTCCTCCCCATCTTTCATCCCTCACATCCAATTATGAAGTTCTATGTACCTCTCTGAAAACAAAACAAAACCCTGGAATTCACCCCTCTTTTTATTCTCTCCATCACCACCCTGGTTCAGAACCTCATTGCTGCTCACCAGAATATCTGCAACAGGTCTTCCTGTCCGCAGCCCCTCCTCTCTACCATCTACCCACTGTGCTGCTGCCAGTTACACTTTTGAAAAACGAATCCTCTTCAAAAATCTTTGAAACCACCCCCCGCCGTGATCTCCAGAATGAAGACCAGATTTCTAAGCATGCCATTCAAGGCTCTTCATAAGTTGGCCCCATTCTCTCCTTTTCACTTGCTCTCAAGTTCCTAGGTGGCTGCCCCTCTCTCTTCCATTCCACCCCCAATAGGTACTCAAAGCACTGGTGACAACGTACGCTGTCATTTCTGCAAGCCTGCCCTAGTGTTCTAGAGCTTTAGCCCTTGCCTAAAATGGGGCCCATCCCTCCTCTTCACCTGCAAAAACTCTGTCTATCAAAAGTCAGTTCATTCTTCAAGGTACAATGAAAAGGAAACCTCCTCTTCCATGAAGCCTACCCCAGCTTTCTCAATCTGACTTATATTCTCCAGGGCACTCTCTCTCAACATTTTGTTTCCACCTCTCACTTGACATTCCACATCATGCCTTATATATGTGTACATCTATCTCCTTAACATGCATGTAAGCTCCACAGGTGTAGCAACTCTTCATTTTCTCCATTGCTTGCTACGTTAAATCTTAAAAAACAAACAAAAAAATCAGTATCTGTTTGCTGGATTCGGCTGAAGCCTGACCTGGACTTTGCACCCCTCTAGTACATGTCAACTGACTACAAAAAGTACTTTGTCGGGCTTCCCTGGTGGCACAGTGACTGAGAGTCTGCCTGCCGATGCGGGGGACACGGGTTCGTGCCCCGGTCTGGGAAGATCCCACGTGCCACGGAGCGGCTGGGCCCGTGAGCCATGGCCGCTGAGCCTGCGGGTCCGGAGCCTGTGCTCCGCAATGGGAGAGGCCACAACAGTGAGAGGCCCGTGTACCACAAAAAAAAAAAAAAAAAAAAGTATTTTGTCAAAAAACTTTACAGACCCTACTAGAAGAAGATGGAACACTTAGAAAATGGCAATCTGGGCACCATCCCAGGCCAGCCGGTCAAGGCAAGAGGGATACGGGACTCTCAGAGAAGGATGCTAAGTTATCTTAATTTCAGGCCATAGAGAAAACAAATGGATACTCTCTTGGAGGCTTGAAAGTTATCACATTTCTCCCTCATGCTCGAGACATGTTTATAAATACAGAAGGCCATAATAAAACTCACATGAGAGACAAAACTCAACTGCAACAAGTGTTTACATTCTAATCAGGACAACAAATCACTTCTCACCAGGAGTCCAACTCAGTCAGCATGAGGATTCTTGTATCTGCCCCAAGGATACCCTGGACCAGAGACCCTCCTGGTCCCTTCAAGCTGGATGGTGACTCTGGGCATCAACACAGGAAGAACAAGAAAGAATGGCATCTAAATGACACTGCTGAAACCACTGTCGAGATTCTGCATGGCTCCTAGTGCCAAAATATATGGGCCCTTGATATTCCCTGATTTGTCACATGGCTCTCAACCTAGACAAGCATAGGGCAGTACCAAGGACAAAGGCTCCTGACCTTTCTGACAGGAAGAGGTTGGTGGCCAAGGTTCCCGGATTGATTATGTCTGGCAAGGGAGAGAAAAATGTGACCACCGCTAGAAACCCTGGCCTTTCGTAAAGTCTAAGGTGAATGATGTTTGGAAGATACTAAAATTAGGAAAGGAATAGTTACAGAAGGCATAATTGAGGTTCACCCAGAGGCAGCTTATCCTCCCCTCATCAATTCACTCATCTGTTCATAACTGTTAAGAATTGGACAATGGCTTCACCAGGAGGCTTACCCGGAATGGTTGTACATTTTCGACTTGCCTCTTACAAAGAAAATTTGGCGAGGGCTGTCTTATTGCAGAGAACAGTACCCAAATTAATACTATAGGACTGGCTTGTATCCCAATAATTGGGAGGAATCTGTACAAAGAAACCACATGGCTATTCACATTCTATTTTACAATATGATCAATGATTCCCTTGCTCTTTGCCAAGGGATGATGGTTAATGAGATTCACAAATTAACCACCAAAAATCACTTCGTCCATTTTAATGTCTCTAGCAGCACTGGATCTTCATGAAACTGATAAGAGCTCCTAAGCTCTATCTGCCATAAATGCTCAATGCCTCCAGAATAAAGCTTGAGCTTCTGGGCATGGCTTTCATGGAGGTAACAGGAAAGGACAGCACAGGGACCGGACTAGTTGGACAGGTCAAGGGAGTCCTTCCTAAGGAAGTGGCAAACTGAGCTGAGATCTGAAAAAAGAGTAGAAGTAATCTATACCTACGTTTTGGTGAAAGAAGACATTCCTGGAAGAGGAAACAATATGTGCAAAGGCCTTGAAGAAGAAGGAAGCACAATGCATTGGCTTTGTTGAGAAAATGCCAGGGTAGTGAGAAATACGGAGAGTGAAGTGGCTGGAGGGAAGGGAAGCCAGAAGAGGTGGGCTGAGGATAAAATATTTTAATCTTTACCCCGAGACAAACCCATGGAGGAGTTTACACAGGAAGGGGCGTGGTTAGATTTGCATTGGAAAACACTGCCCTTGGTTGCTGTGTGAAGAACACCAGGAAACCAGACAGCAGCTACTGCAACAGCCCAGGGGAGTGGTGACAGTGTCTTGGACCAGACTGGTAGCACCAGAGATGTAAAGAAGTGGATATTTCAGGAATAAAAGTTCTCAGAGAGGATATGTGGGGTGGGAAGGGGGAAGGAAGTCTCAGGGATGACTCCCTGCTTCTCTCATGAAGAGCAAGGTGGGTAGTGGTACCATTTCCTGAGTTAGAGAACTCTAGAAGGAGACTAGCTTTGGGGCACTGCCAGCCCCACTTTAGGAGGCTTGACTATAACCTGCATTTCCCATCCTCAACCATTACACATGCTATTCCCTCCATGGGAGATGTCTACTCTCTTCCCATCCCCATCACCACCTGCCAAAATTCTCCCCATTCTATAAAATTTAATTCAGAAGTCCCTGCTGATCAAGAAGACTTCCGAAATCCTACCCATCCACGTGTATCCCACCATCTTCCAAGCTTTCACATCTCTGTTTGTACCTTTGACCGACATCCTCTTCCTTCCACCTTGTATATCAATTATAAAGATGGCTGTTTCCCTTCTGAGTCCTCCACAGAATTTAGGAAATGCAGCAGGCACTCAATACATTTGTTTTGGTTTAAAGTGAGACATCTTTCCTGTTAATTGGCTCATACGTTCGTGTATTTGTCCATTCAATCAAATCAAATTTGGTGAGAGGTCAGATACTTACCTCCCGAACAGTAGTTCTCAGCCCCTAACCCACGTCAGAATCACCTGTGAGGCTTTTTAAACCTACTGCAATTTGGCAATACTGTACACTGGAATCCACTGGGCCCACAGATTAGACCAATTAAATCAGATCACTAGAGGTGGAACCCACGTGATGTTTTTAAAAAGTTAATTCTGAATGATTCAAACGTGCAGCCAAGATTGAAAGCTATATCTGTTGAACCCAAGTCACTGGAGATGGTGCTCACATCCTTGAAAAGCTGCATAGGTGTCTCTCATGTACAACCTAATGCTGAATGCCTCGACTGCAGAGAAATCACATTCCATACAAGACTGAAAAGATAAGGTTTCTGCAGTTGGTAATGGATAATTCTCGAATGTTTTTAAACAAGGGAGTTTGTAAAATGGACTGAGCCCAGAAGAAGGGACAGCAGGCCATTCAACAAATACCACATACGAAGCACTAACTACATAAAAAGAGGTGACTAAGAGAGACCCTGCACCCACAAAGCATGTGTGTCTTCACTTTCCCAACAAATAGGGGTTGTGTTCTGACACGTGGGCACTGAGAACGTGGCAGAGACAAAACAGAGTCCCTGCCCTCAAGATGCTTATATTCTAGCATAGGAAACAGATCAATGCACAAAACGTCCATTCAGATAGGGATAAATGCTCTGAGGAAAAATAAAGCAGAGTAAAAAGGGAAAGAAAAGGGCCACTCTGAGCTGTCTTTTGAACAGAGACTTGAATGGAAAGCATCGATTCTAGGGCACGTGTAACCAAAAGATGAGTTGAGAGTCTGCGAGAGCTGGAGGGATGACTCAGATGAGAGGTGAGGGGGCAGTGAATTAGCAGACGGCAGGAGGAATGAACGAAGAGGACAGATTCCAAACAATAATGCTAAAAGTATGCCAGGCAACATGCAAAACACTACACCTATTACCTCAGACAACCATCCCGATAGGGCAGTGCTTTCGTCATGCCCATTTTACAGATGAGGAAACTCGAGCCTCCCCATGCGACTGCCCAGTATCATATACTCCTAAATGACGGAGCCAGGGCTCACACTCGACTAACTTGAGAGCTGAAGCGCTTAACCCGAAAGTATCTAAGCTTGACTACTTCAAAGGAGAAGGGGCTCAAACTGACGTGACTTGGTGACTGAGACCATGGGCCGTGCTATCAGCAGTAGAACCTGACTTCACAACGCAGCAAGAGATGTGACCCAGCAGGGCCCAGAGCCGTAGAGGGGACCCCACCCAACTCCTGAGAATTAGAGTCTACTGACACGGTTTATGAAAGGGTCAAAGGAGAACTCTCTAGCCCTCCTGAGACCCCTTTTCATCCTTGCCTTTACCTGGAAATATAATTCTAACCACTCCCCAACCACCTCAATCCTCCCCAAAGTCTTCTAGCAATAAACTCTTACCTAGAAACTGTGTGTGCAGGGTGAAGACTTGAACTCACAGTTCCATGGCCAAGCAGAGAAGGACCCAGAACAGAAAGTGAGTCATCGTTTAAATGACCTAATGAAGCCTGACAGGTGGAGGAAGAATGAAGGTGAGCAGGAGAGGCCAACGAGGCTCATCACAGCAGAACATCACCACCGAAACTCAGACCTGAATAGAATCCAACAGGAACGTAACTCTGAACAGAAAATCAGGTAACGTGCCATGTCTCCAGGGGCAAGGAGACCCCACCGCCCTTTACCTTCCATTGATGAAAACAGCTATGGCATTGGACCCTAAGACTCAGCAGGGTAAAGGGCCACCTACTTCCCATATAAAACTCAATTCCACTGCATAATGATATCGCTGGAGGTCAGAGTAACTGCTCTGATCACCTGGACTGATTCAGCTGATTTGGCAGACAACTCCAGGGTGAAAGAGCAACTTCCCACATTTACCAGCCGAGGAAATATGAGTGTTCCTTGCTGGAACCTCGAAATCTGTCAGGATTCCTTGGTTGCAAGTAAGAGAATGGAGCTTTAGCTAAGATTATTATAGTGATTCAGAGAGCAGACTCTGGGACCACGCTGCCTCGGCTAACTGCAAACCCCACTTCTGTCGTTCACTACTTCCGTCACTTAACCTCTCTGAGCCTCAGTTTCTTCATAAACAAAACAGGAACCATTCTTCATCAAGCATACCTGAAAAAAGTGTTATCATACTGTCACTGGTAAGGATGTAGGGAAAACAGGCACTGCATCCCATAAACTCTACATATGAATACACAGGCATAAATACACACACACACACACACACACACACACACACACACACACACACAAACTCTGCTATACACTCTACCTATGTAAGGCGATTTGACCATCTCTCTTAAAACTGAAAATACACATATTCTTTGATCCAACAATTTTACTCCTAGGCATTATCATAGATGTTATATGTGGAAATCTTATGTACAGGGAAACCTCATTTTACTGCACTTTGCAGATATTATTGGTTTTTACAAATTGAAGGTTTGTGGCAATCCTGCATCAAGCAAGCCATTTTTCCAGAAGCATTTGTTCACTTGGTGTCTCTGAATCACATTTCAGTGATTCTTACAATATTTCACACTTTTTCATTACTATTATATTTGTTATGGTGATCTGTGATCAGCGATCTTTGATGTTACCCATGCAAAAAGATTATGACTCACTGAAGGCTCAGACGGTAGCAGTTTTTAGCCTTAAAGTATTTTTAAATTAAGGTATGTACATTTTTTAGACATGATTCTAAAAATACTCACGTAATAGACTACAGTAAGCATAACTTTTATACACACTGGGAAACCAAAAAACCCGAGTGATTAACTTTCCTGCAAATTCACTTTATTGCAGCGGTCTAGAACTGAACCCACGATACCT
Organism: Neophocaena asiaeorientalis asiaeorientalis; assembly: GCF_003031525.2. NCBI lineage: Eukaryota > Metazoa > Chordata > Mammalia > Artiodactyla > Phocoenidae > Neophocaena > Neophocaena asiaeorientalis. The sequence goes on along the minus strand of NW_020173491.1, from coordinate 5,138,613 downwards.
CCAAGGTACGCCTATATTAGGATATTCACTAAAACATTATTTACAGAAGCAGAAGACTGAATACAGTAGGAGACTGGTTAAATAAATTATGACACCATACAATGAAAAGCTACGCAGTTATAAATGAATGTACAAATATGAAAAGGTCTCTAAGATACAGTGTTTATTCATTTGAAAAAAAAGCACATATGTATTTGTAAGTATATAGAATATCTCTGGAAAGGTACAAAAAATGTTTGTGAATAGCGCTAGCCTCTGAGGAAAAAGAAATGGTTGTCTGGGAGAGCGAGTGGCGAGAAAGGCTTACTTTGCACTGCATATGCTTTGATACTTTTTGAATTCTGCGCCATGTGCATGTGTCAGCAAATAGTCCTGGGAGAGCTGATCTGAAAGACCTAGCTCAGGTCACATGCTTGTGGAGTAGCCAGACGAAGGCAATGCAACTCCACCTGCATCCACTAAAAGAAACTGGTCCCCAAAAGAACATCCAGAGGCTGTTAGAGGAGGAACGGTCACTGGATGAACAGAAACAATTGTTTACCTCAACACGAAAGAGCCTAATTTTGATATGCCAGGCCCAAACACAGGCAGAGAAAAGACTCCAGAGAAACATTCCTTTTATCATATTTTGTTACTAGCATCCAGCTGAAAGCTGGTGAATGCATCAGAGAAGGCATAGACCCTGGGAGACTGAGCGCATGGTGGAACATGCTGAACTGGGAATTGGGGAATCTGGGTTCTAGGTCCACCAGTACCTGGCTCTGTTGCCCCCAGACAAGCCTCTGTACCTCCTGAGCCCTTCCTTTGCCAAAAAGAAGAGAATGCGGTGACCATCTCTTGGGTCCCTTCCAACTCTGATGCTCCAGGATTCCACGGCAGTTGACCTCAGCTTGTCAGAGCCTAGCAGTGTGGGTACCACGGTACAGTCAAAAAATAAAGGGCACAGGATTCATGTTCCAGCCCGGAAAGACAATGACAAATCTGCCTACATCTCTGCTACCAGTTTCTCTGGCACTGTGAGGAAAAAAAGAGATATCCAAGGAGAAGGCATTCTGAAAAGTACAAAGTCCACTGTGTTCTCTAGGAAAGCGCCACCTGGGTGTGACTCTCTCATAAGGTTCTCTGGTACATAAACAGTAGCCCTATAACGTCATTTCTCCATCTCGCTGATAAATCAGGTGGCCTCTACATTATCTCAAGACCTTAGATTCCCAAACAGAATCAAAGTAAAGGCAATCTTGCAGAAGCTCGCATCTGAAGAACAAACTCACAGGGAATTATTAATCACTCAAGAATTAACACCTCGTGCCCTGGAAGTAATCAAAGTGGTCACTAGAAAATAAAAACATCACAGAGAGGGAAAAAGTGAAAGTCTAGCAGAGATCTATATATAAAGGTGGGAGAGACCAGAATGAACAGCCACTATTTACATTCCGAACACTGACTCCGTCTTTCAAGTGGTGTGACTGACATGCCAAAGCGCAATGGCAAATGTAGGACAGCGTGGGGTGCACAACCACTAACTTGGAGCTATTAGCCAAAGAATGGGGAGATGCGCGTGGGGAAGAAAACGCTCTTTTTCAGCGGTGGAAATGACAAATGACCACACCTGCTATCCTGATCCAAGTCAAGTAACTCATGAATGACACTTTGTATTTCAAAATACTTCTATGCAAGTACTTACGTCTTCAAGACTGCTGCCTCTAGAAGAGGCAGTGGAGATGTCATTTCCTCCAAACCACAATTCCAATATCCAAAAAAAACACAAAAAAAAAACAAAAAAAAAGGAAATAGACCTAAGGTTCCTAAACACGGAAGAGAATCACAGGTGGTTCCCACAAGGGAAGACCTGCCTCTGACCAAAGTCCAAAATTATTAGGCTGGTATTCAATTTTTTTTTTAATTGAAGTATAGTTAATTCACAATGTTGTGTTAGTTTCAAGTATATAGCAAAGTGGTTCAGATATATACATACTTATTTAATTATGTATATGTATATACTTACATTCTTTTTCAGATTCTTTTCCATTACAGGTTATTACAAGATATTGAGTATAGTTCCCTGTGCTATACAGTGGGTCCGGTATTCAATTTTTGAGGGAAAAAAAAAAAAGACCTTGGTTGGAAAAAGCCTCAACTCATTTGTAATTCTCCTTCTGAAAATGTAGTGTTGCTTGTTCGCTGTATTCAGGATGCAAATAGGTCTTGGAGTCAGTGCAAATAATACAATCTTGACTTGTTTCCCAAGTAAAATCTTTGCAGATGCAAGATAATAAAATAGTTTCATTTTATTTTTAGTTGTGCATGTTTAGCACTTTGCTTCCCATGACTTTGATAGGAAACCAGTTATTAAGGGGTGAGAGCGCCTTACCTTACAGAGAAATGCATTAGAAAAAGAAGGTCTTTGTTAATCTTCCTAATCTCTCTCACTGCTGGACTCACCCAAAGCACACTCCATCCAGTCTAATAAAATTTGTGAGGAGAGCTTGTGTTTTCCCACTACAGTGTCTCTGCTTCGGCCATCTTTACAGACTCCACCTGGCTCTAGCTATCAAAATCCTCTGTATTCCCAAAGGCCTCTGTCAGAATTCACTTTTCTCCTTTGTTTTTCCTCCCTTTGAATTACTTACTGCCTTGTGCCTTATCAACCTGGGAGACACAAGTCCTCACTTTTTGCATAACTTCACACTATCTATGCAAAGTGGAGCAGATGAATGATTAAATGACTAGGGTGAAGAAAAACATTTCTTTTTCACTCTTTTAAGAGTTTTCAAATATATCATTATTGTCCAATTTTCTAAGGTATCTTTCATAAAAATATCTCAGCATGGAATAATAGAAACTAAAATGCAAAAGGGGGAAGATTCTGAATTCTCAGATTTTAAAGACAGAAACTAAGTATCTTCACATATTGCTGCTTTTATGAGAATATTCTATTCAATTGCCAGGTTTTTCAGACAGCTCCATAAAAAGGTCAGCTTCTTTCAGGGCTCTTACTTGTCTTCAAAAATATAATCAAGGCTATTCCAATCAAGACAGAAAACAACACTGCTTCATTAACTAAACTAATAAGCCAGATTCTTTCTCCCATTAAAGAAAAAAAAGAAAAAATTAAAAGACAGGTCTTGACCTAGAGATTATCATACTAAGTGATGTAAGTCAGACAGAGAAAGACAAATATCATATACTGCTTATATGTGGAAACTAAAAAAAAAAAAGATACAAATGAACTGACATGCAAAACAGAAATAGACTCACATACACCTGAAACTATCACAACATTGTTAATCAACTATACTCCAATAAAAATTAAAAGGTAAAAAAAAAAAAAAAAGCAATAGACCCACAGACATAGAAAACAAACATGGTTACCAAAGGGAAAGGTGGGGAGGGATAAACTAGGAATTTGGGAGTAACAGATACGAACTACTATATATAAAACAGGTAACCAACAAGGACCTACTGTATAGCACAGGGAACTCTACTCGATATTTTGTAATAACCTATAAGGGAAAAGAATCTAAAAAAGAAAAAAATACATATACACACATGTGTATATATATGTATGTGTATGTACAGATATATATATAAAAGTGAATCACCTGAAACTAACACAACATTGTAAATCAACTATACTTCAATTAAAAAAAAATTTTAAAAAAAGACAGGTCGGGCTTCCCTGGTGGCGCAGTGGTTGAGAGTCCGCCTGCCGATGCAGGGGACACGGGTTCATGTCCCGGTCCGGGAAGATCCCACATGCCGCGGAGCGGCTGGGCCCGTGAGCCATGGCCACTGAGCCTGCATGTCCAGAGCCTGTGCTTTGCAACCGGAGAGGCCACAAGAGTGAGAGGCCCGCGTACCGCAAAAAAAAAAAGACAGGTCTTGAGAACCGCAGCAGGCCACCTTATGCTGTTCATGCCTGCCTAACTGGACACCATCTATACTTATTCCGTCTCAAGATGAGAACAAGATGGAGCACTCCAGAGGAACCAGTCAGAAGACCTGGGCATCAGCAGCAAACAACTTCCTCAGTAAAGATGGGGAGAAGGGGGAAGGAGAGGGGAATCTTCAGCCCACACTGGCATTTACCCCAAAATCCTCTGTAAGGCTTAGATCCCCCCAAGGAGCCAAGTCAGCCTCATGGACTTGGCCTCGGCAGTTCTGCTGCTTATAAAATGACCAAACTTCTCCCTTTGTTCTGGCAAAAGACTTCCTGTGAGAAAGCAGTAATCCTTTAAAGCTTTCCACTCCAAAGGTCTCTCCTGGTTTGTATTCCTCCCATCCCCACCCCCCAGAGGAAAAGCTCAGTCACATCACAAGGCATTTCTTGGTTCCAAGCTGTACTGGGTCTCAAGGACTCCTGGTGAGGAGAGAAAACTGGTCATCTGAACATTCTTTCCTGGGATCTGTCTGAAGTGTAGACAAGCAGCAAAGATGAATATTAACATGCCTTCCATCATCAAAAGCTATTGCATACCCAAAGGATGATAAATATTTTAATCAGTTTTCAGCTTGTCTAGCAGAAGTCAGTTTGCTCCTCAGAGATTTCCCTAGTTCTGTACCCCACACCTGTCCAGTTCACGCCACTTTCCCTATCTAACTTGGGAAATTAGTCATGAAAAGTCCAAGCTCTGTTGGGGAACTCATTTAATTTTATGACAACTGTACTCTATTTTTTCAAGAATAGGGAAATCTAAAATACGAAGAATGCCAACAAATGAGGCAAAAACACCATGATTCTTAAGTTTTCACAGCACTATTACTCGGGGAAACTTAATAACCTACCTACATCTCTCATTTTTTAAAAAAAAGAGTTTTCATATTCGCATAAGTTGTTCGCCAGTGATTGCTCCATCTTCACAGTGTAAATGCCAAAGGCATAAAACAGAACATTCTGGTACATCCTCTGTGCTCTTGATATTATTATTACTTTTTAATGTTCAGGATGTTTTGGGGGTACTGCTACGAGGGTTACGTTCGTTTAAAAATAAAACTAACCCCAAAATATTCCTGTGAAGCAGGACCTAACATTTGAGGAAAATGTACAGAGTTAAAAAGAATGTATTGAAGGCTATGCTATTGAGCCTGGAAGTGAGGAAATGGCAAGGGTGGAATGCTGACCCAACATGAATTCATTTTTTTGTCTTGTTTTGGCTGAACCCAGGTCCCCTGCAGTGGAAGCGTGGAGTCCTAACCACTGGACTGCCAGGGAACTCCCCATTTCTTTTTTTTTTAATTGAAGTATAGTTCATTTACAATGTTGTATCAGTTTCTGGTATACAGCAAAGTGATCAGTTATATATATATTTTGTTTGTTTGTTTGTTTGTTATTCAGTCTTTTCCATTATAGGTTATTTATAAGATATTGAATATAGTTCCCTGTGCTATACAGCAGGTCCATCCTTGTTGTTTATCTATTTTATATATAGTGGTGTGCATTTGTTAATCCCAAACTCCTAATTTTCTTTAACAAGTTAGGGGTCGATTACCTACTAAATATCAGGCACTGTCCTAAGAGCTGGGGAAACAATAGTGAATAAAACAAAGTCCCTGCCCTCGTGAGGATTCTATAAGTAGAGGCAGACCGTAAACACATACGTGGTATCACGGCAGGCAGGGGAGAGCAGTAGGAGGGAAAGCAGAACAGAGCCACTCTTGCTCTGCAACCAGAGAGGGCTTGGTCAGAGAAAACCCTCTCCAAGGAGGGACAGCAGCAGAGAGTTGGGAAGGAAGTGACAGAGTGAGTCAGGAGAGGGAAGAATGTGCCAGACGGAGGCAACAGCAAATGCAAAGGCCCTGAGGCAGGAGGAAACCAGGCATGTTCTAAAGACAGTAAAGAAGGCTAGAAGGAGGAGGGGGAGGAGGGAAAAGACTTAGGTGGGGAGAGGAGGGAGTGGGTGGACAGATCCTAGAGGGCACTAGGCCCCTCACAAGGAAGTTGGATTTCTGAACGGGATGGTGAGTTTGAGCCAGGGCAGTGAAATAACCTGACATACTTGAAAGGAACACTCTTAACAGGGGTGAACATATTAAGTGGTAGAAATAGGGAGGTTATTTACACCAAGGTAGTAGCAGAGAGGGTGGTAAAGAGTAATTAGATCATGAATCTATTTTGAAAATAGAGCTAACTGGATTCACTGATAAATCAAGAGATAAATCAAGACAACTCCAAGGTTTCTGGCTGTGCAATACTGGGAGAAAGGCTAGGGGGAGTTACGGGAATCAAGAGTTGGTTTTGGATTTGTTACATTTGAGATACTTATTACTAGATGGCTGAAGAGGGCCTGGGATCTCATATCTTGGGCCATACCTTTCCCAACTACGGTTCAGGTGGCCCAAGATATGAGATCCCAGTACCAAGAAAATACTAATTTATTACAAGGACTGGCATATCCCACTACTTTCGTCTGTTAAAAAATTCACTGGTAACTGCAAGAAAAGTTTATGACGTTAAATAAAATACAAGCCTTCTTAATCCCTCAACATCTGTTAAAGGAGATCTGATGCATAATTCCGGGCAATTTCATAAGTGCTCATTTAAATTAATAACATTTAAGTCAGTGGGATATATATTATCAAGCTACCACCTGTTCCAGGTCTTTATAACCAGAGCAGATTTGTCTTAAACACTGAAAATTAATTTTGAATATGGCCATAAGACTCCAGATTTTTATGTGAAGGCTAATTTTGTCAATCAATCAAAACCAAGTTGGAGATTATCTGAGATTTTTATACACATCAAGGAAAAATTTACAAATGAGATTGTCACAGATGGTTCCAGATGGGCTGAGGCTGTGGAAATACCAAAAAGTTGATCATAATTTACATGTTAGGGAAAAGACGGTGTTAAGAATATCATCTACAAATGATCACAGAGATTCTTTCAGGAAGACCGAAAAGGCAACATATCAGTTTCCTTTGGTTTAAAAAAAAGGTCATTTTTTGCAGATGTCAACAAGAAGAGAGCAGGACGATGGTTATGTTACCCTTAATGCACAAAAGAGTCGACTTAATGTGTTCCCTGAGCTCTCTGGGATTTCGGCACTTGGAGCACATTTGTCCATAGAGACATTTTTGCAAAATGTGGAAAGATTCCCAGCCCTGCCTCCCAAAGTATTTAGCCCCCAGTAAAGGAGAAACATTACCAGAGTAGCCCTGAGCTCCAGACCACTGTGAGTCCCTTTAGCTCCAGGACTGACCCTAGTTCTACAGGAAGGGAAATGGGAAACAGGGAGGGATGCTGGCACTAAGGAGACTCAGTCAAATAACCTCTAAGTAAGGGGTCCAGTACAAAATTTGACACCTGTTTATACTTCCTTCTAAAATCACTCCTGGTGATGACTTGCATGAGTACAGTATTTTTATATTTTACGAACTCTCTCATTTGATCAGCAAAACACTTTTCTTCAGAAAGGAATAGTTTTAGGGACCATTCAATAACCACCTTGGGAAATAAGATCCTAAGACCTTGATTAATATTCCCAACCGTTGGTACATAGCCTTTGGAAATCTTGCTTCCCTTGCAAAACCGTAGGCCTGTCGGGTTTTGTTTGTTTGTTTGTTTTTTTAAATTTCATTCCTTTAGACTGATCTTCTTCTAGAATATGTCAAAGATATTTATAAAAAGATAAATGACTAGAGCTGAATTTACTGTCCCACTCCCTGCCCCCCAAAAAACCAGAGGAAATACAGTATACATTTGTTTTATGCTCTATCTTTTCTAGGAAAAATGGAAATTCCTACCACCCCGATCTGGTCTGAAGGCTTCTGAATTCACATCTGAAATGCCACGACGGTCTGCTAGTCAAAGCAATCCAAGACAAATTCCAGCAGCCAAGGCTCCAATAGCTCCCCAGGGAAACCGAGTGGGCTCTTCACACCTGTACATCAACCTGAATCCCAGTGTGGTTAAAATGATATATAACAAGAGAATTCGTCTACTTCAAAAATATATCAAACATATGTGAAATGGGTGTGCGTGTCTGTGTGTTTATTAACAAATGCTAACAAAATTTAGCTAAAGCCTACGAAACCAGGCTCAAATAGGAACCTTAGCTGTTTATTCCATTTTTCTCTCCACAAACTAGTAAGAGTTAAGAGAGATGGCAAGGCTTTCACTTGGAATCTCCCGGCTCCTGCTGCTTTGTCTCACCATCTTCAGCACTTGTAGCCTTGTTCTCATTGTGAGCAGAGCAGAGGCACTGGGACAATCCTCTGAACATTCCTGGAATGTAACAGGCACATCCTAGTGCTTGGTACCAATAGAGCTCAGCTCTCACACAGCTCACGGACGGGTTAAAAACAGAAAGTCCTACCCACTGGTTTGCTCTGATGTTCCTGGAGATATTGTCACTGGATGTATCCTCAGTAGAATTCTATTCCACACCTCTGTCTTTAAGTACAAAGCTGTAGGCTGTCGTAGCTTTAAGAAACATAAGTATCCCTTTTTTCTGCTGCACAGTATCTGTGTGTGAAATTCTCTAAAGGGGTTTAAGTATTTACCCTGAACACTATCAGACGGTTTCTGAAATTTTCCTTATCCAGTTGCAAAAACACTTCAAAGGGAATCATAAACACAGTCCTTTGTGCTTTCCATGCACATTCTGTTTCTGAGGCTTAAGCCTGAATACTCTTGGAATTGTAAATTTCTTCCCAAAAAGACAGGATTCACAACACTTTTTTTTTTCTTAACTCATTATTAAGTCTGCAGCAACAAAGGAAAAAACTGGAAAAATCTGAGAGAAATCCAGACGGGCAATCAAAGGCATCAAAACCTGTTTGAAATTCATTGCTAAGTTATATGTACAATTTCCCCCCAGATATTTTACTCTTAATAGAATAATACAGAGGTGTGGAATTGGAGTAGGGGTGGAGAGGGAGGCATATGGAAAGAACCAACCTTCAGTGAACACGTTTAAGGTAAGAAGAAAGGTGAGCCAAGGGTTTTAAGCCACTATAGCTGAAAAGTGACTTTTTTCTTTTCTCCAAATTTCCAAAGCTAAACAAACATAGAAGGTCCTAGAGCTCAGAGTCTGCATACATAATTTGAATTGTTGGGTGCTTGTGACTGTTTACCTGCCTCCAATCCGTGCTTCTCCTGAGCCACTCAGCACTGTACCAGTCAAAAAAGGGAAAAGGGAGTTTAAATTTTCATTTAAAACCACTCGACATTTCACACCAGATCCTAAATTACTATAATATACTTTGCTCCTATATCAGAAACGCTAACTCTGAAAAATGGAAGACAGGATTCATATTAGCAAATATAATTTAGTATATACATTAACGTTAAAGGGGAGAGATATATAAATATAATATATATATATATATATACACATACACACACACACACACACACACACATACACACATATATATATAAGTTGATGACTCCACCATTAATATGGACAAAAAATTAACGTTTCTATTTACATCACTTTCTTCCTCACACCCCCAAAAATCTTTAATCTTGGAAGAAAGTTTAAAATGAACTTAGCTAACTGAACTATAATAAGATGGCAAAAAACAATATACCTCGCGTATATTTCAGTATGTGAAAAAGCAGCCTTGTTCCTTTATTCAGTTACAAAGAATTTAATCTAAAGCACTGTGATGATAGCTTCATTAATCTCTCCAAAAACAAACAAACTGCTCTTCGGCTCAATCATTCCCCACCTTAGTGTAACCTATACTAAGAAGGGCTCAGCCAGACAGCAACGGACAGGCTCCACGGCCTGAGCTTTCCCAGATGATTTACACAGGCCAGAATGACAAGCTGAAAGGCATGACTCATCTTGAAATTAAACGATTACAACTAAGTCCTAAAGGACAACTTTCACATTCTTAAGTATCTTTCTCTCTTAAAACTTTAACAACAAGAAACTGAACAGTATTAAATAAAGCACCTACTCATTTTCCACATCTCTCTGCTCTCCCGTGCCAAATTTTAACATAAATGGGTAGAATTAAATGTAGCCGATAGCTTACCTAACATAATTATATGTTGTGTTTTACACTGTTTCAAAACGGATACATTAAAATAATCCAGTCTTGGCTCTGACCCACTAAAGTCAATAAAGGTTATTAAGGCCAACTGCCATGTAAATGCACTGCTATCCCAGCACGAGGACCTGTCAAGGCAGGAAATGCAATTCAAAACATTCAAAACGATCAGGATCTACCCTTGTCTTCTAGAAAAAAAAAAAAGCAATGAAAAAAGAAGGAGGAAATTTCTCTCCAGTACAAAAATCATCCGTACTTCTGAAAATGTTTACTCTGGAAAGTATTCTAGAATATTCTATTGAATTATACCAAATTGACCTTTTTTTTTAAGGTCAAAAGGAAATGAATAAATGTCATCAATTTAGAGGACATCACACCTAGCATTCTTTTCTGTATCACTGTGAATTCAATAGTGTTAAAACATTTTTATAGGTAAAATAAATGTCAGTTTTGCAAAGTGCGATACCAGACCCTAAGAGACAAATGGCCTATCCGTTGAATCTCTGGCTACAGCAAGACTTCCTCACCTCACAGGAGAGTTCGGCTTTTCATATTTTTTTTTACCCAGAAAGCAAAGCCTGTACAGTTTCCTTTCAAATGGTAACTGTCTCTTATCCTGAACAGTCTCCCCATAATACGCTAATCTTGGATGTGGGGTGGTGGGCTGGTTTTAAAAAAGAATAAAACACAAATACAAATATTTAAATAGTGTTAGTGTCATAGTACCTTCCTGAAGAGCAAAATGAGAGGAAAGACTAGGCTAACTTCCTAGGTTGTAAGAAAGGGTTCTGGGAGGCTTCCCTGGTGGCGCAGTGTTTAAGCCTCCGCCTGCCAGTGCGGGGGACACGGGTTCGAGCCCTGGTCCGGGAAGATCCCACATGCCACGGAGCAGCTAAGCCTGTGCCCCACAACTACTGAGCCTGTGCTCTAGAGTCCGCAAGCCACAACTACTGAAGCCCGTGCGCCACAACTACTGAAGCCTGCGCGCCTAGAGCCCGTGCTCCGCAACAAGAGAAGCCACCGCAATGAGAAGCCCTCACACCACAATGAAGAGTGGCCCCCGCTCACCGCAACCAGAGAAAGCCTGTGTGCAGCAACGAAGACCCAACACAGCCAAAAATGGATAAATAAATTTAAAAAAAAAAGAAAAAGAAAAAAGAAAGGGTTCTGGTACTCTGGGCTTAATGGCTCAAAACTTCATGAGGTAATATTCAGGGAAAATGTGATATTTTATCAGAATGTCATTCAAATATAAGGTTTAACATTTACATCACAAGAGCATGCCCAGAGTAAAACTATCCTCGGGGAGGGAAACGTTAAGAATAAACAGTGTGATAAAAAAACGTTGCTTGCTGGAACAGGGGATTGGCAGTGGAGGCTAGGGGAGTTTTAGAGACAGCTGATTAAACTTTTTAAAATATGTGACTGGTTATGACATGTGAAGCAATTACCATTAATGGAAGAAATGTGATTTCAAAGCTCATTTTCCGTTCTTCTTTTATATCCTACCTGAGACTACTCCTTTCCAACCACAAAGGAAAAAAATGAACACAAAGACAGAGAGGAATTACAACACAAGTCTCTTCCCTGGTATGAGGGCTGTCAAAGGTTGCTTTAATCACAAGCAAAAGGTGAAAAGTAATGTACATATTGCCCGAGGTTTTTTGTTTTATTTTCTCGCCAAAGGAGATCAATGCTATGTTGCAGAACAGACAAAATACATTAATTAGAGAAATCTTTCCACAACACACATGTGAGTTTTACAATTCAAAACAGCATAACGATAAAGAAGAATCATTTGTCTAAAAGGATCATCATTTTGAGTCGTATATTCCCTGGAAGCAAAGTGAGTACATTCAGAAAGGCTGTTTGGCTTAGTCTAATTCTATAGAATCCAAATGTGCACCAAACACTGCACTTTTTATGTTAAATTGCTGTTGAATTTGTTAACCCACAACTGATTTCCTGTGTTATGGAATCTTGGAGATTACAGCTAACTTGAAGCAACAGGGATAATTCTGGACAGTTAATGGTGCATTTGTCTGCATTTTCCTGAAAGGCTTAGCATCTGGGGGCGTCAAACTGGTAGCTCAACATTGCCCCCTACTGCTCACAACTGAAAAAATATGAGGTGGGCTGGTACAAAGTAGGAATTTAACCAGCCAGTGCCAATTCCACCCAGAACACACAAATACCAGATGGCACTGCACTAACAGCCACAGAACCGTAGACCTGCCCAATGATTATCCTCTTCTGTCTCTTCCAATAGCAAAAGTAAATTCTTATGAGTTTGCTAAAAGTCGTTTAAAAAAAGGCTTGAAGCTGAAATTTAATTTAGAAGTGCCATTCCTTTTATCTTGGCCCAAACCTTCACTCTGCTGATAACGATCATTCTGAGACTTGCTGAGACACAGAGGCCATTGATTTCACTCAGAACACTTAGTAATGCCACACCAACTGCAAGGAAACTCGCTCTGGAGAATTCCCAAGACTGTTCTTCTTTTTAGTATTTTTACACGAGAGTTATAAAGGGAGACAGTCGATCTAATGTGCCATCACCGCCAAATTTAAAAATATATAAATAACTAAACAGTTTAAGTGAATTCATAATGAACATCGCTGGTAAGCTCACAAAACCAAAGATTTCACTTAAAAAAAAAAAAAAGCCCTTGAACAAAAGCAATACAAAAACATTCAAAAAAAATCAGTGAGTTTCCTTCTTATTTTGCCAACTCTAATTGTTTAGTTGTTAGAGTTTGCCAGCTCTAATTCAAAGAATTGTCAAATTACAATCCCAAAGTCAAACTGATGCCTTAGTGTCAAGGTTCAGCAAGTAAAGAAGTTCTAACTCAGATGCAAACAAAACCAGAATTACACAGTGAAAAAGAAATTCCCTAAAAGTGAAGCTGCCTTATGTATACATCCCATAAAAATGGAGCATACGCCACACAGGCTAATTTTAGGAACAGAACTAACTGAGGAAATTTCAGCATGAACTTTTCATTACCTCCAAACCCAGTTTTACAATGCTCCATTTTGCACTGATTCAAGTCTTTGGAGAAATCCATTTTTGGGATACCATTAGTACACTAAAAGGATGACAACTTTCCTCCCCCCGACATATATTCATGAAAAGGCATGGTTTAAAGATTTAAGGAAATGTCTGAAAAGCAGAGACTTCTGGACTCTGACCCGGACTTTCGAACTGGGGCCCCTTCAGGGTTGTGACTTGATATTTTCATTATTATAAAATAGGGATTAGCAATAACTACCCGTTTTTGCAAATCAGTTCACTGTTTCTAGCACATCTCAAAGTCTGTGCAGTAGGACTCTCTCAAGAGGTCAGCAGGCTTTTATCACTTTTCCACTACATTCCATACCTGACGATTTGGAGGTAGAACAGTGACGTGATACATGGCATGACCCTACAGCCAGTCTTCCTGAGTTCTCATCCCAGCTCCCCAACTTAGTTGTATGACCTTGAGGAAGGCAGGTAAACCTTTTGTGCTTCAGTCTCCTCACGTGTAAAATGGGGGAAAAAATACCTACTTTATGGGGTTGTCATAGAAGTTAAATAAAAGAGTGTCTGGTACTTAATAAGTATCACATAAGTATTTGCTATTATTACTATTATTTTAATTTAGACTTATTCCAAGTGGCCTCAACTTGCCTTCTAGCTACATTTCCTACGACACATCCCCTGAATCCCGTGCTCTGATCACACTGTACTTCCCCACTCCTGATCTTGTTTTTACAGTTCCTGGGGCCTAATGATCCTCTCTGAATGCCTTATCCGACCCTACTTCTCCCCACCCAAGGTGCCCAAAAGCCACATCTGCTGTTTCACAACTGTCCCAGCTCCAGTGCTCCGAATTTAATACTCCGGCCTCTGGATGGTGATTTTTTTTTTTAAATCTCTATTACAGGATTTCATTTTAGCTAATGCAACACCTGGCTATATTCATGCTTCTCTCCTTGTTAAACGGAATGTAGTGGTTAAGAGCACAAGCTACAAAGCCAGGCTGCCTGGGTTTCAGTCTCGCTCTGCCACTTACTCCATGACCTTGGGCGAGGCACTTAATTTCTCTAGGGCTTGGTTTTCATGTCTATAAATTAAGGTTCATAACAGTTTCTGCAACTCACAGGACTGCTGTAAGAACTTTAAAAGTTAATATAGGGGGCTTCCCTGGTGGCGCAGTGGTTGAGAGTCCGCCAGCCGATGCAGGGGACACGGGTTCGTGCCCCGGTCCGGGAAGATCCCACATGCCGCAGAGCACATGCCGCGGAGCGGCTGGGCCCGGGAGCCATGGCCGCTGAGCCTGTGCGTCCGGAGCCTGTGCTCTGCAACGGGAGAGGCCACAACAGTGAGAGGCCCGCGTACCGCAAAAAAAAAAAAAAAAAAAAAGGAAAAAAAAAGTTAATATAGGGAAAACTCTTAGAATAGTGCCTGGTGCATATAAAAATGCAAATGAAGTTTAAGAGTTGTACTGTGTTCTCATCGTCGCTTCCCCGTGTATGTCTAACACGGTGCCTTACATGTCGGAAACGCTCAATAAAGGTTCACTGCACGGAACTAAGCTTGTACCGACAAAATCCTTGGCTGTTCCCACTACCTTCCCAAGAGTAACCTAACTCACTAATTTAGAGATTTTTGTCTTTATTTATTTTTTAATTAACGTATAGTTGATTTACAATGTTGTGTTAGTTTCAGGTGCACAGCGAAGCGATTCAGTTATACGTATATATATAAATCTAGGGCCCCCCTGGTGGCGCAGTGGTTAAGAATCTGCCTGCCAATGCAGGGGACACGGGTTCGAGCCCTGGTCCGGGAATATCCCACATGCCACGGAGCAACTAAGCCCGTGCGCCACAACTACTGAGCCTGCGCTCTAGAGCCCGTGAGCCACAACTACTGAAGCCCATGCGCCCAGAGCCCGTGCTCTGCAACAAGAGAAGCCACCGCAATGAGACGCCCGCGCACTGCAACGAAGAGTAGCCACTGCTCACCGCAACGAGAGCCCGCGTGCAACAACAAAGACCCAACGCAGCCAAAAATAAATAAAAGAAAAGAAAAAATAAATCTATTTTTTTTCAGATTCTTTTCCATTATAGATTATTATAAGATATTGAATATAGTTCCCTGTGCTACACAGGTCTTTGTTGTTTATTTTATTTATAGTAGCATGTATCTGTTAATCCCCAACTCCTCATTTATCCAGCCCCGCCTCCCCTTCCCTTTTGGGAACCTGAAGTTTGTTTTCTATGTCTGTAAGTCTACTTCTGTTTTGTAAATAAGTTCATTTGTATCATTTTTTTTAGATTCCACATATAAGCGATATCATATGATACTTGTCTTTCTCTTGCCTTTACCCATGCAAATTAGGCAGCCGAGGATTGCCGGAGCACAACATCCCAGGAAATCCGGTCCCAGATACTTACCAGGCCTTCCATCTTCTTCCACAGCTCTTCCAGCTGAGTCATAGGTTGACACCACCAATCGGTGCACCTTTTGTACCGATTGCCTTGAAACCAAAACTGTCTCAGCCACTCAAACTCGACCTGGGGATCATAAAGACAAGACTGTGGTTATAATGCCACCATGATGGACAATCAAGGACAGTAAACTTCGTCACTCAGTTCTCCTCCAGTAACTTCACAGCCATAGGGTGAGAAAAGGTGAGAAAAGCTCAGCCTAACCAGTTCCCAATATAACTTGGAGTCTCCTGAGCCTTTTTGCAAGTCAGGAAGAGAGTAGTCTTAAAGCTTACTGAAGACTTCCCTGGTGGCTCAGTGGTTGAGAGTCCGCCTGCCTGTGCAGGGTACACGGGTTCGTGCCCCGGTCCGGGAGAATCCCACATGCCACAGAGCGGCTGGGCCCGTGAGCCATGGCCGCTGAGCCTGCACATCCGGAGCCTGTGCTCCGCAACGGGAGAGGCCACAACAGTGAGAGGCCCGTGTACCGCAAAAAAAAAAAAAAAAAAAGCTTACTGAGACAACCCAGGTTGTTGGTTGGTTCATCACTCGGACATGAGGAAACTATAAGTCAATCAACAACAGATCCTGAGATCCTAAAGTTTACAGCAGCCTGCACTGTGTAGGATGGGAAAGATATAATCAAACAAAGTATGTTTTCATTAAATATCTTTCTTAAAGACCTAGTATTAAGAGCAAAACACAGCCACATATTAGAAGATATCAATTTTAAGTTTCTTAGATCTAAAATAAACAAAGAATTTACCCATGGGCCAGGAGGGGCTGGTGGTAACATCAACTCAGATAACTTGAACAATATAAAGTTAATTACGGTGGCATAAAACCTACGGAGCCATTTAAATTGTCGCTTTCAGTTCAGTCAGGGCAAATGACAGTAGGTAAAAAGAACAGTAAAGACGCTACTAATTTATTTTCCTTCCTATGAACCTAGTATGGTAAACTTCAAATATTTGCCTCCTTAGCATCATTCTATCCTAGCCAAACCCCATTATTCATTTGATAATCCATTCCCTTCCCCAGTCTCAGTCCATGTGGTCTGGGTAAAGCTCCAGCTCTTATACCAGGAGTGGAATGTGCAACCCAATCTGACCCAATCAGCCCACCACACTTCTCCTAGTCACATAACTGGGTTTGGGGGAAACAGGCATATGTTCAATCAGAGTAAGTCTTGAGACTGTCAGAAGATACAGGAAGAGGATTCTTCAAACATTTTGCAGAATGGGAAGAATGGGGGCAACACGGTAGGAAGCAGCTGCAAGATGAACAGTTAAAAACCGGGTCCTGGTGGCATCAACTGACCCTTGATCAAGCTATTCCTGAAGCCCTTTTTGCTTAACTAATTCGGGTTGAGTTTTCTGCTTCCTGCAATTGAAATAATCCCAATATGTGTAGGTGAGAGGCTGAGTAAAGCTTTGAAAGAATAAGAAATTGTTTCCTATTTTCTTTCACTCATCTCCAACTTGAAAATCAAATTTTACAATCAAAGTACAACTTCATTCATCCCAAAGCTCTTTCTATCTCTGTTGTCTCAAGAAATGTAGAGCTTTCACAGCTTAATGGTGAGTAAGGTTGGCTTTGCTAAGGTAATCATGTTCCATATACAGGCATAGAGCTATTATAAGCTTCACCTGTTACCACAAAGAATTTTTTTTGTTTTGTTTATCCATATTGAACTTTCATGAGGCAAACAAAAGCAACTTGTGAAGATTTAACATTGGTGAAAATGGCTCAAATAACTAATCTGAGAACACCAAGTCATATGAAAGGGTTTTAGTTTACATTAACTAAATGTTTGTTTGATACGTAGAACTGATTTCAGTTAAAGCTGTTTAAACAAAAAAAAAAAAGAGGAATGTAGACAATATTCAGACAATAGTTGTTAAACCTTATCTGCAGTATTAAAAGACAGTGGTTAACAGAGGTAAACTTAACTGCTTTGAAAGGAAAATGAATACAAATGTAGTTCAACTTCTCTTTAGATGCAGGTTTAACAACATAATTTGTTACAAGAAAAAAAGAGTTCTTTTTAATAGATTTCACATAAAATTTATTCACACTATAGGAACAACCTGTCAGCAAAGCATCAAGCCCTATGTTTGGGAGAGCTGAAAGGGTTTTTCTATCTTTGGGCTGGTTTTTTCCATTATAAGAACAGAACATATAAACCTTGGCAACCATGATATCCCAGGAAGCAAAATAATTATCATATGTAATTAGTTCATTCTGCCTTTAAAGGTACAATAGAGTCTGGATTTCAGTAAATGAAAACTCAGAAGCAAGGAGAGGGGCATACCTGGAAACATTGCTGTTGGACAAGAGAGCAAAGAAAGACCCTGTCCATTTTAGCAAATAATGACTTTATCTTCCTCCTTAGATGCCCAACTGTCTTTTGAAGCAGACAGTGTCATGGTTAAGAATAAGGGTTCTGGAGTCAGTTCAGATCTGGGCTCCACTACTGAATAGTTCTGTCATCTGTAAAATAAGGATAATTACATAATCACCACATAGGTTTGTGGTGAGGATTAAGTGGGTTAATAATGAACAGCCGACCATATGCCAGGCACTTGGTAGATACTAAGAAAACAGACCAAATGAGGCCACAAGGCCCACCGCTTACTGTCCTCAAGAATCTCACAATCTTATGAAATCTTCTGAGCAAGAGAAGTTTCAACAATCATGTCAATTCATGCTCACCCCCGTTCCACGGAGGCCAGTCAGAAAAGTTCAACCCTGAAGCTTATTCCCAACAGAGTGTTTTTTTCAGGGGTGGAAGTACTGCCCATGAGATACAATCTTTGTGGGCATCAAACCCATTGGCATGTATTTTAATCAACTCCATAACCTGACTTTTTCACTTCGATGTTGTGGGCAAAAAATATTACAGGATATTCATCCAATGCCACCCTCACCAGTGCTAACACTGCCAAGAGAAGCAGTTGTCTCCCTCCTTAAAATTAATTAAGGAAGCAAAAAATATTTCCAGCTGCTTGATTCAGTTTGGGTTACCAAAAAAAAAAAGGTGTGCACCCCTCCACCCCAAACTCTGGGGATGAGGAAGGAAAGCTGCAGCCACAGGGTGGATGCTGCATGAAAACCAAAGGGTCAGGATTCAGAACAGAACAGAAGCTTTATTACTTCAAGGCTAAAAAGAATCACAGTCTCACCATATTGACTGACTGATAACGTGCTAGCCATGACAGGAGGAGGGTCTTCATCCCTTCTCCAGAGTGCAGTCCCTCCTGGGAGGCTCACAGCTTCCGGAACTCTCTTGAGGTGCTCTCGGGGTTCATGATGCTTTTAAAACAAACTCCCAGGTTTCAGACATACACTTAATGGAAATTCACTATTATTCAATCTTTGGTGCAGTGACAATGCAAAGATACCTAATGCCCACAGGTATCAGAAGGCACACTGACAGCCTAGGGAACTTGCAGGATCTTGAAGGGCCTTCTGAATCATCAAAGAAAAATGAACACACATTCACGATAGTGTTAGTTACATAGCTGGGACCCAGAGAAACATCTCTAGAACCTTCCTATTTCACCTGCACCTGCCTTCTCCATGGAATAGTCAAAAAGAAAAAGGTCAGGGCTTCCCTGGTGGCACAGTGGTTGAGAGTCTGCCTGCCAATGCAGGGGACGCGGGTTCGAGCCCTGGTCTGGGGGGATCCCGCACGCCGCGAAGCAACTGGGCCCGTGAGCCACAATTGCTGAGCCTGCGCGTCTGGAGCCTGTGCTCCTCAACAGGGGAGGCCGCGATAGTGAGAGGCCTGCACACTGCGATGAAGGGTGGCCCCCGCTTGCCACAACTAGAGAAAGCCCTCGCACAGAAACGAAGACCCAACACAGCCATAAATTAATTAATTAAAAAGAAAAAGGTCAATCAAGAAAAGCTTTTCTCCTAGAAATGTCTAGAAAAAGTCTGAAGGGGAAGCACAAACAGAATCCACCCACCTACCTGAACCTTAGTCACTGGACACTTAGGCATTGGGGAGCAAAGTCTGTAAGATTCCAAAACCGTACTTCTGAGTCACCACAGCACTGTAGAGTTGGAAATCATTTCCAACACTCTTACAGGTAAGCAGATGACACCTACTTCTGCCAAGTTAGTTTGGGTTCTTGATTTGGTCCCAGGTCAGCTTATGCATTTCCCTCTTAAGGTACTCAGTTCCAATCTCCAAAGTCCCCAAATTGTTTAGCTAGAAACTATCTAAGACAAGGAAAACCAACCACTTCTAAACCGACACAGCCCAAAAGACTGCAGACATGAAACCAAGGGCTTCATCCTATAATTAGTCCAGCAAAGGCACATGGCCTTTAAGAAAGAGGAAAGCAAACAGTAAGAACCGTGGAAAGGATTATAGACATTTGTGCTCTCATTCAACAACAGAACGCAGAAGAGCGTGAGCACGCCAACTTGCATGGCCAAAGGAGAGTATCTGATGATGTGTCCTGACATATGGAACTCATTCTGAAAGCAAGAAGATGACCTTGAAGAATCGAAGACTGGGGGATTAGAGAAGACTGGCACACACGTTACTCAGATTCGAGACCTCTCTATTCAAGTCGAGGAGCAGCTCGTAAGATAAGTAAATATCTCTTTAAAGATATTACATGGCACTGTGGGAACATTGTTCTCCTCTGCTCAAACCCCCTCAACGGCTCGCTATTACCCTGAGTAAAAAGGAAAGCCCTTGTCCTTAGAGACACCGCCAACGACTGATATAATCTGCGGTTCCCCATCCCCTCACACCACCTCCGTGACCTCATCTCCTGTAACTAACAGCCTCACTCCCACCACTCACAGCGGACCGTCCCTGAACTAGTCCACGAACACCAGGCATTCTCCCACCCGCACGGCCCTTGCAGTGGTGTCTCCCTCGGCCTGAAATGCTGTTCCCCAGAAAACCACATGGCTCTCTTCCTCAACCTTGGACAAAGGACATCTTGTCAGCGGGAGTGTTCTCTGCTTCTCTCAATCTCCATTACCTTGCCCTGTTTGGTTCTTCCTGTACCACTTATCAACTTCTAACATACTATATAATAAACTGATGTAGTGTGTTTATTATTTATTGTCATCTCCCTGCACTAGAATGTCTATTTTATTTCCCAACATATCCGAAAGCACCCAGAAAGAGTGCCTCGCGCATGCTCAGCAATTATTTACTGAGATGATTGAGAACATTTTTGTATTCTAATTCTCCACCAATCCTTCTAATTATATCCAAAAAAGTCTTTGATTGATGATAATCTTCAAAGATTCTCTACCACTTGGTAATCTCTTTTTGACTTTCATTTCAATGGGTTTTTTTTTGGGGGGGGGGAGTATTATTTACCCACCATAAAATTCACCCATTTTCAGTGTAGAATTCAATGACTTTTAGAATGTACAGGAAGTTGCGCACTAATCTTCCTTCTTAACGTGAAGAATAGAGACTGTAGGCTCCAAACCTTCTCCGGCCAAAAGCATCTGCTGGAATAGTATAACATTGCTGTTTTCACAGGCTAGAGTTTTCTGGTTACTTTTTCTTTTGGATAGTGATACCAGCTTTCCACTTAAAAGTGGTAATATAAAGCTTCCTTTTTAAAAACTTTTATTTACATAAAAAATGAGCTGATTCTTTTAAAAGTATTGAAGAGATAACAATATATGTAGTCCAAAGACAGAGTAAAAATTGAAAACGTATTAATGAAACGAACAAAGTTTTTGAAACACTGACTCATGGGATCCAGACATGCTGGTCCCACAGACTGCAAAATCGCTACTAATTTCCTGAACAAAAGGCAAGGCTCCTAAGGGTCCACCTGCTCCAAGGATCCACCTTCAGTTTCCATCAGTCCTTGCTGGAAGATTATCCTTCATGGGTCTCTTGTTTGTGTTTCTACATATCTTGCCCTTTGCTTCACACTCTCATTGCAAGGATGTCTTTATAGTGAACACGCTTGGAAGATAGAGTTTCTCCCTCCAGAAGAAAGGGTAGGATTGCTAACAGACTTGGAGGATAAAGACGTGTCTTGATCTGGAGCAAACGACAGACATGCCTACTGCCCATCACGGAAGAGTCGGGTTACCTCAGGTCAGGCTCCTCTTCTAGAACACAACCCCTCCAAGTGCACATGCTATCTAGCCCACTGTGCGTTACCCGGTGGAAACAGAGGCTTGGAGAACTGGCACAAAAATGCTCATGCCCTGGCTACTCCTATTGTAAGTAATGAACCATCCCTTGTCTCTTATACTCATAGCAAACTGTGGCCGAATAACTTGTTAGCTAGCAAGTAGGAGAGAATCTTCACAGTTCTTGAAAGTCCTTACCTCGTTGTGGATTTCTTCTCCGTGTTTCAAAACCACTGGCTCCAAGGATTTCAAAGAGACCTCACCATCGTCCGCCTCATCACGGATATTCTGCAGGGCCAACTGGCAGCGCTGTAAGATGTAATCCAAGGTCCCCGTTGAGCACTGCAGAGATAGAACCAGCCACCGAGATGGTAAGCAAACTCCAAGGTTACCATCCCTCTCTTCCTAGGACGTCTGTCCCCTTCCCGGACCTGTCGCCCTCACAGGTCAGCCTATGCTCCTCAACTTAAGAATGACTCTAGTAGCTTTCTCCTTGGGCTCTGTGCTGCCAGCTTGGCTGTCACCTGGGTCACTCATCTTGCTGCTTTTTATTACATGGGCTTCATACCTCCAAAGAGTAGGCTCCCTGAAGGCTAAAGCCCTGTTTCAAAATGTATATACTATACATATACTGCAGCACCTAGAACTGAGTCTTAAATATAAAAGAAACTTAGTAAGTAGTTATTGGAGGAATAACTAATTAACCAAGAAGTCAAGAACACTGACTTTATCGCAAGTGCCCTGCACCTAACAATGGGGAAAAAAAAGTAACCAGACTGTAGAACTGGTTCAAAAGTACACAAAATAGAACAGCAATGGGGAAAAAAATGAAGTTATAAACGCAGGGCAAAGAACTCATTTTCCTTTTCTGCGAAAAGCATATGCTAGGCAGTTGCAAGTCTGCCTTGGCAGAATAGATTCTTCAAATAATGGAGAATATGTGGTTCATACCCTCAAGGCGTGTTGAAAGGCATAACTTAGTGCCCAGGTATCAGCAAAGGCACAGATAACTAGTCCATCCCTCTCTAAGTCTGTGGGAGCAAAACAGAGGTCAAATGGACAAACTCCCTCTTTGAATGAGCATATGTCAGAAAAGAAGAGGATGCAGGTGGAGTGTGCATCCGTTTGTTTTGATAATGACACGATTTCCTACAATGAGAAAACGCCAGCTGTAAATATCCTTTAGACCCAATGAGGGAAATGTCTCCCCGGAGTATTTTTATTTTAATATTTACAATTTAAATGGATCCCTTCGAAATAACCTTGAAGGCTAATCCCCTGGTACAAAATTTCTTTGCACGGTTACTGCCACTTGATACAATGTGACCTGGGCATGCCTGGGGGAAAAAAATGAAGTTTCTGTGCCAAAAACAGAAGCTTGACTAATATGTATTTTAATATGAAGATCCCGAAGTGTAGGGAGCAGAAGGGCAGTGGCTCCAATTTACTACAAAGAGAAAACAAAAAATGGAAATGAATTACCACTCACTTTTGTCCCACAGACAACCCTACAACATTTTTTTAATGACATTCTGTCTATAAACGTACTCTACCTGCACCTTTACTTTCCCAAGTATGGAGTAACCTACATAAGAGGTAATTGATTGAAATGCCATCTACAATAATAAAAGATTAAAAACAACACAAAATTTCCCATCAATAAAAGACCAGTTAAACGAACTCTGGTGGAGCCATGATTGCAACCAAAAAAAAAAAAGGAGGGGGGAATATATATATTTTTCCTGGGTGATTAGAGTTCATCTGATGTAAAGAACGTATAATCAGGCCTCGTTTTTTGGGAGGGCATGGGGAGTGGTAACAGTTTTATTGAGATATAAAATTCACATGTCATAAAATTTACCCACTTAAAGCATACAATTCAACGTCTTCTAGTATATTCACGAGTTGTGCAACCATCACTACAGTTAACTTTAGAACATTTTTATCACTCCAGAAAGAAACGCTGTACCTTTACCAGTCACCCCCTCCCATTTCTACCAGGCTTCCCAGCCCTAGGCAACCACAAATCTACTTTATGGATCTACAGATTTGACTGGTCTACTCTGGATATTACATATAAACGAAATCATACAATATGTGGTCCTTTGTGACTGGCTTCTTTCACTTAGTATATTTTCAAGGTTCATCCATGTTGTCCATGTGTCAGCACCCCGTTCCTGTTTATTGCCAAATAATCATTCAACTGTACAGATACGCTGCCTTTTGTTTCTCCATGCGTTAGGTGATGAACATTTGGGCTGTTTCCACTTTTTGGCTATTATGAATTAAGCTACTGTGAACATTCATGTACGAGTTTTCACTTCTCTTGGGTGTGTACACTAGGCATGGAATTGCTGGGCAATAAGGTAACTCTGAACTTAACCTTCTGAAGAAGTGCCAGACCGTTTTCCAAAGTGGCTGCGCCATTTTACATTCCCTCCAGCAATGTATGAGGGTTCCAATTTCTGCACATCCTCACCAACACCTGTTACTGTGATTCTGATTATACCTATTCCAGCGGTGTGCAGTGGTATGTCATTGTGGTTTTGATTTGCATTTCCCCGACTAATGATGGTGAGCATCTTTTCATGTGTTTATCGGCCGCTTGTATATCTCGTCTGGACACATGTCTATTCATATCCTTTATCTGTTTAAAAAGTTGGATTAGTTATCTTTTTAATCATTGAGCTGTAAGAGTTCTTTATATAAATATAAATATGGGCCCCTTGTGAGATGTATGATATGCAAATATTTTCTCCCACTCTCTCTTTTCACGTTTGTGATGGTACCCTTTGACGCATAAGGTTTTTAACTTTGATAAAGTCCAATTCACCTATTTTTTCTTTGATGGCTTATGCTTTTGTATCATATCTTAAAAAAAATTCCCTACTCTAAGAATTGCATATTGATAAGTAATTATCATCAAGGTTTACTAAAATAAAACAAAACAAAAAGTGCAGAATAGGGGCTTCCCTGGTGGTGCAGTGGTTGAGAGTCCGCCTGCCGATGCAGGGGACGCGGGTTCGTGCCCCGGTCCGGGAAGATCCCACATGCCGCGGAGCAGCTGGGCCCGTGAGCCATGGCCGCTGAGCCTGTGCGTCCGGAGCCTGTGCTCCGCAACGGGAGAGGACACAACAGTGAGAGGCCCGCGTACCGCAAAAAAAAAAAAAAAGTACAGAATAGTGTGTAGGCTACCATTTATATAAGAAATTTTAAAAATTACATATGTGCTTGCTTATATATGTATTAAGTATCAATGAAAGGATAACAAAAATCTGATAACATTGGTTGCCTCTGGGGAAGAGGAGCTGGCTGGTGTGAGGAGAAATAGGTTTTAACTGTACACTCTTAGGTACTTTTTGAGTTTTGAACCATTTGCGTAACTACCTATTCAAAATATAATTATACATAGAATTTAAATTTTTAAAAAACATATATTCTGTGTTGCATCCTAAGAACATTCTGTCACAACCAGAAAAAAACTAAAATCAAATAAAGGTCGAGAGTCATCAGACATACTCTAGTCACATTTTTGCAACTAAAAACTGAATAGATTTCTTCTCTGATTAACTAAAATGAATTTCAGAACAACATTTCCTTAAGACAATCTGTTTCCTACATATTGTGAATAGGCAGAAAATAGCGAATCATTTTGTTTGGCACAGAAAAGATGTCTAATTTAATACTGTATGAAGGAAAGGACATTTGTAGAACAAGTGAGAGCTATAAAGTTGCATGGACTTTTTCCTCTCTGTATTGAGGGAAACCATAACGTTAACTATAGTGTTGGAGAAAAAAATCTTTTCCCTCTTCTATTACTGAGAACAATAAGATGAAATTAAAAGTTGTAAATAAGATAAAAACATAATCCTGCCATATTCTATTTAAAATAAATTATTTTTTTTTGCATGTAATTCTTCATCCACACACAGCTGTAATGAATATATACATATCAATGTACATGCTACTTTTCACTGTTTGTACATAAGTATTCAAGACTACCATGGTCAATGCTGCTTCATGAGGTGACATTAACAATTTAATTAGCAAGTCACATAATATAAAGGCATTAAGGTTCTGTCCAACTTTTCACTACTGTTAATCATACCAGACAAATATCTTTTTATATATACTTCCTTTGAATTATTTCCTAGGTTTGATTCCCCAAAACAGTGTTATGAGATCAAAGATATGAATATTTTTATGGGGCTTTACACATATCCCCATATAGCTTTCCAAAAAATACACTAATTAGAGAAACTACCAGTAGTGTATGAATGTACAGTTTCACTGTAACTTTACCAGCACTGAATTTTCGATTTTGGGTAGAAATAAAAAGTTACCCTTAAAATGATGATTTTTTTTAAAAAATTCCTTTTAACTTTAGAGCCTGTATACACAGGATCATGTAAAACAGAGTCAGCAAACCTTTTCTTAAAAAGGTCAGATAGTAGATATTTTAGGCTTGCAGGCCATAAGGTCTGTGTTCAACTACTCAGCTCTGCCATGGTAGCTCCAAAGCAGCCATAAACAGTACGTAAATAAGTAAGTGTGGCTGTGTTCCAATAAAACTTTATTTACAAAAAGAGCTGGCTGGCCCAAAAGGCATAGAACTTGCTGACCCTGATCTATAATATAGAAAGCAGGAAAGTCACATCATTCACATTATGTATGTCTAATCAGTAAAGTATCATAAGGTTGAAATAAAGTAGAGATAATATAAAAGATACAGATTTGGGATTATATTATTATTATTATCACTATGCATATCCACCTCTTTTTTAAAAATTAATTAACGCTCAAGATTTTGCCTAAAAATTAGAAGATACAAATACAGCTATGACTAAAGCAGAGAAAGCTAAACCTCAGGATATTTTGAAAGCACTGCTACTTTAGTTAAGATGGTCCACTTGGAAAAAAAGGAAATAAGGCCAGAGGGGTACTTTTCAAACTGCATTCTGAATGTGTGTATTTATCATAGGAGGTGGAGAAGGAAAGGTTTCCTGATCTCTCACAAGTTTTAGTCCCAAATTTACATTTGTCTGCTGGACCTCTCCTCTTGGCAGCTCTGACTCAGCCTGTTCAAAACTGAACTACTATCTTCCCCTCGTGTCTTAGATCCCTATTTCTACTTATGGTAATGTCATCTCCAAATCACCCAAGCTTGAAACCTCAGAGTCACCCAAAAGCCCAGCGTATGACAAGCAACCAATAAAGAGTTACCTGGTTAGTGTGTTCATTCATTCACTCATTCATTCATTTGTTCATCCATTCATCCACTCACTCATTCATTCTTACATTCCTCCCTCCACTTCAATCAGTTGCCAAGTCTGTCACTATGTCTCCTACATTAGTCAAGGGAATTTCTTCTTTTTTCCTGTTGCCATGACCTTAATTCAGACCAACAGGTTTAATTGATGTCTCTATCATTTTCATCTTCTTAAAGACATCTCCAATATGTCACTACTGCGATAAATAAATCATCAATAACCCCCAGCTGAACCAACTTAAGTTAAAACACACCTAACCTGATATCCAAGATCTTTCACAATCCAGTCATTCAGGGATCAGCCTTTATCTGCCAGCACTCCCTTTCTGGCATCCTGGGATTCAGTCAAAGTTGAGCCACTCAATACTCCCTTTGTATCCCCATCCCATTCCAATCACAAGATTTCCACCTAATGGGATGAGGACTCTTAAATGTCTTAAAATGTCCTAAAATCCCCTAATCCCTACGTGTTCAAGTCTTACATGTCATGTCACTCGTGAAGCCTTATGCTGTTTGCTACTCTCTATTCTGCACTCTACCCGTGCACAAGAGTCTAAAAGAATACCTTGAACACTGGGAATTTCAACGAAAGTTTGCAGAATGGATGAAAGAACTAAAATCACTTCCCTTCTTCTGAGTAGTAGCTTTCAGTTAATAGCAACACTTCCAATTAAAGACTCATTGATGACTTAAGTTCTCTTGCTTCATTACATACATTCTAGTGTATAAATGGAGACAGAATAGCATACTCTATACCTGCCACTGTTCTAAAAGACTTACACGTATTCACTCACTTAATCCTCACAAGAACCCTATGAATTAAATATGATTGTTACCCTCATCAAATACACTTTGTGAAACTTCTTATTCATCATTTTGTGCCAACCCTCTGAGCACAGCACTAATTGTCCTGTCCACTCCTGCAGATTGGATTAGGGAAGGTGCAAAGATACACATAAGTAGCCACATACTCAAAAGAATTCTCAGGAGAGTTCTAGCTAGAAAGACAGAGGTCTATATCATCTTGTATTACATAAAAAATGAAGTCTTTTTTGTACAATACAAAGCGCGTATTAGATGCTCTATAAATGCTTGCTCACTCTTTTTTGCCTGCCTTCACTCACTCCTTCCTAACAGAACTTACCTTTTTAGGTCTCTAAGATAATTATTTGTGTTTTTATCTATTTAATATTTGTCTCTCAAACTAAAATGGAAGTTCAGCAAAGCTAGTGGCCATACCTGTCATGTTGATGGCTCTCTCTCTCTCATGCCTCTAGTGCTACTGGGCACAGAACAGACACTCAAATATTTAGATGAATGACTGAATAGAAGAGAGAAGAAAGGGAGAAAAGGGGGAAGGAATGCTTGATGGGTTTGCTGGCATCTTGATTTAAACAGACACTCGTGTCCTCTCTGCCACCTAGCAAAATGACCAGTCCATTCGAAAAGCTACCTAAATACCAAAAGACATGACACTGCCTTATAGACTCACACAGTCTCAGGACTGGAAAGGTCTTGTGCTTGTGTTTCCCTGCCACTTTATTGTATCCCGTCTGCCCAACTTTCTCACACTGGTCCCCTTGTGGTACAATGAAAAGGCAAGCTATAAAAGCAAAGCACAGAAGACAAGCTTGGATACGAGGTCAACTTGTAATCCTTTTCATGATCATTCCCCTGCTCTCTGGAACGCTTCTTAACTGAGCACACACAATACTCCAGGGTGACTACTAAAGGCTTCCCTCATCTCTTAAGTTTCCATTCTGAGCTAGTCTAATCAGCTGACTATCAGCCACTGCAAGTGCTGGCAGAATTTAGCAATAAAGTCTGGGTTAGAAACACAACTGGGGAGTTTGGAAATTCCCTGGCACCACTGTAACTTTCTCCTTAATTTACATTCACATGCCCGGAAGCCTGACCCAAAAGTTAAGGGAAATATAAATTCTCAACCATCTGAGCCCAGTCACAGCTAACACATGCACAAGCACACATATCTACTATTTTGTTCTGGCCATCTCCTGCCCTTGACCTTGACAGATACAAACCCCTTAGAAAAATCTCTAACCAGCAACACCTGCCAAGGTGCCCTCTTGCTGGCACCTTTTCCAAGAAACATAACCCCAAAGAAGCAAAATATACTTATCCCAGGCTGTGAACACGCTTTTTAAAACTGGATCCAACACAACTCAAAGCTAAAAAAGCAAGTAAATAGAGGCTAAAGTCTAGTTAGATGGAAGCAATTTTCCCATCAAATATTCTTCCAAAGTTCTGTGACAAATTGCTCATACAACCACTTCTGTCACATCCAATTAAGTTTGAGTCACATTTTTATTTACACTTACCTCTGCCACTCGGTGGGTGGAACTAAACCGAGGTGGTAAACCAGCCAAAACACAGTGTTGGTGGGTGGCATTGAGATCATCTGCAGGAAAAATACCAAAAATTAAAAAAAAGAAAAACACAACACCCAACACACACTTATCAGTCACTGAATACTATTTCACTCAAATACAAAGTAAACAGTAAATCCATCATTCAAGAAGAATGACAAGAACCAAAGAATTAACAATTACCATGTATTCTTTAAACCGTTCTTTGTAAGTAGGATGACATATATATATATATAGTCATATGGTATAAAACCATCAAAAACCATGATACTTTCAATAGTGAAAGGGGATGTTATTAATAATTATTGCAGGACAACAGGCATAAACCAGGACTGTCCTTAGCAAACAGGCTATAGGGTTACCCTACTTATTTGTAGTCTTATGATATCCACTCACCACTATTTATGGGCTGAACTTCTTTCCCTTTCTCATGATACATCTAATTCTACCCATGCCTTTAGAATAAGCCAAATTTTTTTTGTATTATTTGGAGTTGAACATCTTTCATCTGAAAATCTGCCTCTTTCCTTCCCCAGTCAAAGTATCAATTTTGCCCTAACAATTTTCCAGGCAGCAAACCAACCAACTCAGCATGTTGCAAAGCTTTGGCTCTCAGAACAGAATTCAAGCCTACAGATTCACGACCCAAGAATGGAGAAGGTGGTGAATTCATCAGCTGAAGAATATGCCTAAAACCACATGCAGTGGGAGAAAAACCAATGGCCAAGTTGTTGCGTATTCTAAGAAATGATGCCACATGTGAGGCAAAATCTGTAACACCTCTGCTTAGGACATCGCGTCCTCTGTTACAAAGAAGAGAACCAAACTGTCCCCAGCAACACATGATTTCCTATGTAAGCAACAGAGGCTTCTTAGCAAGATACTGAGAAAGACAATGACTTAAACTAGGAAGCAAAGACCACCACACCCCCTACATGTCAGCAAAAACAACCTATAAAATTACCTCTAAACAGAAGAAAGGAAATGCAAAATGCCAACTGCAGGACTCCTGCTTATGGACATTATGGAGTAACCATGACAAGGTTTACCTTCTTACCCTAAAAAATTATAAAACAGACCAAAAATAGGAAACAAAGGTTTCTGACACTGGAAAACAGTGACCCCAAAGATAGGAGAAATAAAATAGGTGAGCCTTAGTTTACTAGCTAGACACAGTTTCAAAGTCACAGAGTAGGGATGGGGATATCAGAACTCAGAGTTTTCAGTTTTCTCTCTTGCTGAGTTGTGAAGACAGAGACTACAGTTTAGAAAGGCCAAGGCAGCAAGGATTTGTAAGGCAGAATACTGGAACAGAAGAACCCACACAGGGAGAGACTAAGCGGACATCTACAGAAGGGTTCCTTCAAGTCTTTGGCTACGTATTCATCTGTGCATGTGTGGATGAAAACTTCCTACAGGCAGGAAAATAAGTTCCAGAAAGCTATAGACTAGACAAAATTCAGACCTCACATAGGGCCAGGAATACGCTGTGTTCTCAGCAGCCAGAATGGTTCCTACTACCTGAGACAATAGAGTCTTTAGAAAAGCATAATCTTATAGTAGGGTTAAATAAGTACTATATTACAGGCTGCCCCAGATCCACTTAAAAGCTTAAAAGCAAGCCTCAAAAGAATCTAACTTAGGGCTTCCCTGGTGGCGCAGTGGTTGAGAGTCGGCCTGCCAATGCAGGGGACATGGGTTCGTGCCCCGGTCTGGGAGGATCCCACATGCCGCAGAGTGGCTGGGCCCGTGGGCCATGGCCATTGGGCCTGCGCATCTGGAGCCTGTGCTCCGTGGCGGGAGAGGCTGCAGTGGTGAGAGGCCCATGTACCGCAAAGAAAAAAAGAATCTAACTTATTCCAAATAATTTAATTACTCACTAGAGCAAAGTCCAACACTACTTAAAAGAATATAACAAAATCAGGCGGGACTTCCCTGGTGGTGCAGTGGTTGAGAATCCGCCTGCCAATGCAGGGGACACGGGTATGAGCCCTGGTCCGGGAAGATCCCACATGCCGCAGAGCAACTAAGCCCATGTGCCACAACTACTGAGGCTGTGCTCTAGAGCCCACGAGCCACAACTACTGAGCCCACGAGCCACAACTACTGAAGCCCGCATGCCTAGAGCCCGTGCTCCACAACAAAGAGTAGAAGCCACCGCAGTGAGAAGCCCACACACCGCAACGAAGAGTAACCCCCGCTCACCGCAACTAAAGTCCGTGTGCAGCAACTAAGACCCAATGCAGCCATAAATAAATAAAAACTTTAAAAAATAAAATAAATAAAGTAAAATAAAAATCACCTATGGCTCTCAGTACCCATAGGTTCAAAAAAAAAAAACCAATAAAAACAAAATCAGGCACCAATAAATAAAATTTGCCATATCCAGCATTCAACCAAAAAGTAGCAGAGAGAAATAAAAGATATATGATATATATGATACACAAGATTAATACATATCTTTCTTTTTTTATGTATATATCTTTCATATATATATAATATGAAGCTTCTAAAGATGAAAAATATAGTAAATGAAATAAAAATCACATTGAAGAGATTAACAGCACTTTAGACACTGCAGAAGAAAAGATAAGTGAAGTAGAATACACAGGAACAGAAACAACCCAAAATGAAGCACACAGAGGAAAAACACTATAAAAAACTGAAAGAGCATCCATGCCCTATGAGACAATATTAAGCATTTTAACATAAATGTAATTTGAGTCTCAGAGGAGGGAGAATGACAGAAAAAAAAAAATTTTTTTAATGATGACCAAAGAGAAAAACAAGAGCAAAGAACAAGGGCAACAAATAGAAAACATTAACAAATAAGATAGATATTAACCTAACTATATCAGTAATCACTTTAAATGTCAATGGCCTATGTATACTAATTAAAAGGCAGAGATGGTCAGAGTAGATGAAAAAAACAAGACCCAACTATATATTGTCTATAAGAAACTCACTTTAAATATGAAGACACATATAGATTAAAAGTAAAGGGATGGAAAAAGATATACCATGGAAACACTAATCAAAAACAAAGCTGGCATACCTATATGAATTTCAGACAGAGCAAAAGCAAGAAAAATTATCAGGGACATAGCAGGGCATTACGTAATGATAAAGGGGTAATTCTCCAAGAAGAGGTAACAATCCTTAACGTATATCTGTCTTATAATAAAGCAACAAAGTATGTGAGGCAAGAACTAATAGAACAGCAAGAAGAAACAGACATATCCACTATTATAGTTAGAGACTTCAACATCCCCTAAAAGAAGTGAATAGATCCATCAGCAGAAAATTAGTAAGGACATAGTGGAACCCAAGAGTACCATCAATCAACTTAATTGACATCTGTAGGTGACTTCATCCAACAACCGCAGATTATGCAATCTTCTCAAGGTCATGTGAAACATTCATCAAAATAGACTACATTCTTGAACAAGAATCGCACCTTTACAAATTTTTTAAAAATTGAAATCATACAATGTCTGCTCTCAGACCACAAAGAAAGTAAACTAGACATCAGTAACAGAAAGATAGCTGGAAAATTCTAAAATACTTAGAGAATAAAGAACACACTTCTAAATAACACATGGTCAAAGAAGAAATCACAAGAGAAATTTTAAAATACTTTTAACCAAATGAAAATAACAATACAAAATAGCAAAATTTGTGTGATGTGTAAAAGCAGTGCCAAGAGGAAAATCTGTAGCATTAAATGCATGTTAGAAAGAAGAAAGATCTAAAATCAACAAGCTTCCACCTTAGGAAACAAGAAAAAGTAGAGCAAGTTAAATTTAAAGTAAGCAGAATAAAAGAAATAATAAAAATAAAAGCAGAAATTAATAAAATCAAAAAAAAATCCATAGAGAAAATCACTGAAATAAAGCTGATTCTTTGAAAAGATCAATAAAATCAATAAGCTTCTATGCAGGCAAAAAACAAAAAGGACAGAACACACAAAAAGAGGATATCACTATAGAACCTATGGATGTTAAAAGGAAAATAAAGTAATAACATGAACAGTTCTATGCTCACAAATTTGATAAGCTAGATGAAATGGACCAATTCCTTGAAAGACACAATCTGCCAAAGCTCACACAAATAGAAATAGACAAACTGAATAGGCCTGTAGCTACTAAGGTAACTGAATCAATAAATAATAGCCTTTCAAAACAGAAACCTCCGGGCCCAAACAGATGCACTGGTGAATTCTACCAAACATTTAGGTAAGAAATAATACCAACTCTTTACAATCTCTTCCAGAAGACTGAAGTGAAGGGAAGACTTCAATAGTCTCTTCAAAAGCGGTGCTGGAACAACTGTACATCTATATGCAAAAAAATACTCAAAATGGATTATAGACCTAAATGTAAAACGTGTACATATAAAACACTTAAGAGGAAATCTAGATGACCTTGAGGGTGACAGTGACTTTCTAGGTGCCACTGAAGGCACAATCCATGAAAGACAAAATTGATAAACCAGACTTCATAAAAATTAAAAACTGTTCTGTGAGAGACACCGTCAGGAGATTAAGAAGACAAGCCTTGGACTCGTACAAAATATTTGCAAAGAACATGTTCGATAAAGAACTGTTATCTAAAATATACAAAGAACTCTTAAAACCCAACAATAAGAAAACAAACAACTCATTAAAAAATGGACAAAAGACCTGAACAACGAAGATAGACAGATTGTAATCAGCACATGAAAAGATGCTCCACTACCTTTCTCATGGAAGTGTAAATTAAAACAAATACCCACTACACAGCTATTAGGATGGCTAAAATCCGAACACCAACAACATCAAATGCTGGTGAGGATGTGGAGCGACAGGAACTCTCATTCACTGCTGGTGTGTATGCGAAATGGTACAGCCACTTTGGAAGACAGTTTGGCAGTTTCTTTCAAAATTAAACACGCTCTTACCATCAGACCCAGCAACCGCACTGCTTGATATTCACCTAAATGAGCTGAAAATGTGTCCCCACAAAAACCTGGTGACAGCAGGGGAGACGGTGAGCAGCGATCAGATGCAGAATGTTTTAGAGGAAAATAATAGGACCTGCTAATGGATGGGTAAGTGAAGGGACGGAAAGAGTGAAATTAAGAGCGACTTTTGGTATTTTCACAGGAACAACAGATTGAAGATGAGTAAGTCACAAAACATTCGGACACTGTATGAACAAACAACACAAGATGCAATGAAAGGTGAGGATAAAAACAGCAGTCATACATTTGGAGTATTAAAAGCAAATGTAAAGACAAGGAAAGCTAATACAGAGGATCAAAACAGATCCAACCTCTGCTGACTTGGGTTCAGAAGTGTAGCTTATGGCCTGAAGAGGACTGAATGTCCATTCTCTTTCCCAGTTTGCTCTCTCTGAGGATTCTGGTTAAGGACACACCTGAGAATTTCTGGTAGATCTGAACTATTTTATCTAAAGGGGGATTCAAAGCCAAACAAACAAACAAAACGAAAACAAAAAGCAGGGGTTGGAGGAGTTTCCCCAGGCCCAGGTGCTCATAAAGGGTTGAAACAATTTCTAAGAAATACATAGATGCTGGGGACTTCCCTGATGGTCCAGCGGTTAAGACTCCACGCTTCCAATGCAGGGGGTGTGGGTTTGATCCCTGGTTGGGGAACTATGATCCCACATGCTGCATGGCACAGCCAAAAATAAAATAAAATTTAAAAAGGAGATCAAACAAACAAACAAAAGAAATACATAGATGCCATTCTCACCTACCCAAATAAAAGCCTTATCACTCCCAGGCTATTAACAGTAGGCTCTAAAGACATCATAAGGAGGAAAACAAATCATCTTAATGAACAGATCTGTTAAGTGCTTTTGTTCCACTGAGGGGCCACTAATCTGAGGCAGGCCAAGTGGCAAACACAACATTAGAAGTAATACTCCAAGGCTTGCACCTTTATTTAAATCCTTGGCAACTCTCTAATCAAACAACTCTTTTGAGATTGCTCCCAAATGTCTCTAATCCTTTATGACTTTTAGAAAGAACCCCGTAATTTTCACTGAAGAGCTTCTAATTTATCTAAAATTCTAAGTCTATGAAAGTGGCTCAAGCCTCATGGATTGTGTATCTCACGTCTTAAAGGATACACTAAAGACATGCCCAGCTTTAAAGACTAATGCTAAAAATTTTTAGAAAGAAAACACTAAAGAATGCCTGTTTTCCAGAGCTATCTCAGAATACAGCTAAAAACTGACTCTCTACTCAACTGGAATCAGAGTTTGTAGAATTTATTGAACAAAACAAATGGAAAAGAAGCTCTTACTCTTTGCAGGCTAAATGCTGCGTGCTCTATCAGTGGGTGAGGGAGAACTCTGGACGTTCACTGTAGCATGAAATCTCATCTCATATATAAGAGACCACAGATGCAGTGGCATAATTGACGCTAGGGTGATCAATTCATGCCCAGGCCTTTCCTGGTTGTAACACTGAAGGCCCGAATCCTGAGATCCCCACTCTCACACCAGACAAACTGGGACAGTTGGTCACGCTAAGTTTAACCCAGCCCTTATTTCCCCAGTTCTGTTGTCCAGTGTGTCACCAGAGGCTACTGCATCCCCAAATTTCTTAAAGTAACAATCAGAAGCTTGCCTAAAGGCACTCCTGAGCTAAATAAGCCCAATACTGAAATCCAATCTTCCCAGGTGCACACGATCACCGAAGCTTTTCATTCTTACTCACCTGTCCATTCTCATCCCTCAATCTTAATATTTATGACCTTATTTTTCCTAGATGTGGGGACATCCATGACTGAGAACGTTCAGAATTTAATAGCCAACGAAAGGGGGGAGGGGACGCTTCCTGGCAAGATGACAGTAGAGACCCAGGCCTCTACCTGCCCCATTCCTAGATTCCCAATGAGATGATCAATGAAGTAGTAAAAGAATTTAAGACTTCCTTCAGTGCTCAACGTTAGGGAAAGGTTCTCAATACACCAGAAATTACAAGGAATTGTGCTGGATACAGTATAAGTGGAATGAGATGAAAGAAGGGCAGCACCCTAATGTAAATCAACTATATTTCAATAAAAAAAAAAAAATACTGACGCCCTGGACCCACAACAGATTAGCTTCGTCAGAATTTCTGGGGTTGGGTTTCCCCGGTGGCGCAGTGGATAGGAATCCACCTGCCAATGCAGGGGACATGGGCTCTAGCCCTGGTCCGGGAAGATCCCACATGCCACAGAGCAACTAAGCCCATGCGCCACAACTACTGAGCCTGCGCTCTAGAGCCTGTGAGCCACAACTACTGAAGCCCACGCACCTAGAGCCCGTGCTCCGCGACAAGAGGAGCCACCGCAATGAGAAGCCCACGCACCTCAACGAAGAGTAGCCCCCGCTCTCCTCAACTAGAGAAAGCCCGCGTGCAGCAAAGAAGACCCAACGCAGCCAAAAAATTAATAATAATTTAAAAATAGAATTTCTAGAGCTGAGGCCCAGGCACTGTATTCTAGAAAGTGCCCCACGGGATTCTCACGCAGGGGAGGGTTGAGGGGCACCGTTCCTGGGTAATGCTGACCAAAGCAGCTGCTTGTGTATCATTTGGGGACCCCAATTCAAGAGTACTCATTTGGCCCTAATTTCTTTATCTGACATCCCTTTATGGCAGAAACTGTACTAAGTTCTGGAGATGCAGAGTTGAATGACATGATCTTGTCCGTAAGGATTTTACCATGAAATGAGTGAGGCGAAACTGGCTAAGTGTTAGAACAGAGCTGGGCATGGGACATAGTGGAGGAACAAAGGGGGACCCAAAAAAAAAAAAAAAAAAAAAAAGAAAAGGGCAGCATCCTGATAAATATATCAAGCAGATCCTGAGAGCAATGCTCCCCCTCTAGCTCAGAAGGTGCAGAGCAGAAGGGCAGGAGAGACTACAGGGCACCCAGAGGCTGTAGCCTCTGCAGGACAGTATTAAATGCACACCACCCACGGGACCCATAGACCCCCAGACGTGTTGCTGGTGCAAGTCATCACTTTGAGAAGAGAACCAGGCATTGTGGAGGTAAGAAACTGGAGCGAGCAGGTATGCCAGGAATGGTCCAAAAGCTGCCAGGGTTTGCTCATACTGTGAGCATCTATACCACCCAAAGACAGAAACAAGTCATTCAGTACACTCCAGTTCATCAACTCTCTCTTCTGGCCCTGCAAAGATACATTTTCTTCCTCCTCCTTCAAGTGAAGGATTTGGTCGGGAACCTATACTAAGTTTTTCAGAACCAACCTTAACACCGACTTGCCTATCAGCCGGTGCTAGTCCTTTTTCTATAAGGAAAAACAGACAAGGAAGAATCACTAGACTCAGGCAAAAGTATTACAGTTCTAAGGAAAGGAACCAGTTTGACAGAAACTGACTCTTCCGAAAAAGTGTTACTCAAATGGACAGAAAAAAATGTTGTAAAATTCTCAATCTTTCAAGAAGCCGCTTGATTCAAGAGGGCACTGCACCTGTGAAAATGCGGCAAGCAGCTGTGAGGATGGAACAGCATGAGATCAGGAAAGGTTGCTTGGAGTTGACTTGTTTTTAATACGTATGGCTTCATTTAAAGTGATGATAGCTGGAGTGAACAACAGAAGGCGTGCTGCAGAAAAATCAAATTACCGAAGTAAATGAGAACCAAGAAATTCTCCCAGAACTCAGAGGGAAAACAAAAACTAGTGACAGAATACATAAGACACGAGGGGCAGATTCTGGAAGCCAAAACAGATGTAACAGAAATCTTAGGGAAGAAAGCAGAAAACAGAGAAATGAAAGAATAGTCAAAGAAATAACAGAAGAATATTTTCCAAAGTTGTGAAAAGGCCTGAGTCTGTACTACAAAATGACTGACCAAATATATAAACATATTCTGTTCAAAAATTAAATATAAAATACTACAAATGTCCAAAGGAAAAAAACACAGTTTGCCACAATATAATCAATTTGAAGATGATCTCAGATATCTTCCTAACATCAAACATCAGAGGTCAAGGGGACAATATCTACAGAGTTTAAAGGTGGAAAGCTTGTTACTCAAGAATCCTATAGCCATTCAAGGAGATATGAATATGTGTAGGTATAGTAATAAGTCACACTCATGTTATTTTCATCATTAAACTGGCAAAAATATTTTTAAATCATAATGCCCAGTGTTGCCTAGGGTGAGATAAATAGGCTAGTAGAAGTAACTAATAACCATGTTTCATACATTGTAGGTAGAAAGGTAAACTGAAAACAATCTTTCTGATTAACCGTCTGACAGTACAATATGTACAGTCTTTACATATCGACACTCTCATCCTCACCAAGGTATCCCACTTCTGGTAACTTTTCCTAGAGAAATACTTACAGGTGCAGACAAAGATGTATATACAAAGATGTTCACAGGGCAATGTATATGATACCAAAGCACTGGAAATGAATGGCATGACAAAACTAGGGGATTACTATTTAAGCCATTTTTTAAAAATCACATTTTCAAAGAATATTTAATAGGGAAAAATGTTCAAGATAGAAAATTACTGGAAAAAACAAGATGTAAAACATTATACCTAACATGATATTAATTTTCTAAAAAAATAAACAAACAAACATATATTCCCAAGTATAGGAAAAAACACTAGAATGAATTAGACCAAACAGTTATGAATGATGTTATCTCTGTGTGGTGATATTATGATGTACTTTTGTTATCCAGTTTATACTTTCTTATAGTTTGTAAATTTTCTACAATGACCATCAATTCTAATTTTTCTTCATATTTAACATCTCTGAATTTGGAACACATCTTAAAATTGATAGCATCTTTGACTGGATGACATATATTATTACTTTTGTACCTAGCAATAAAAACTAGAACAGTAAGTATGATGATTTTTTAAAAATCCAAAGGGAAATGTTCAATGAAGAGATCCTCAGAAAAGAGATATTCATTCCCCAAATAAAAATGACAGAACACTGCAGTCGGTGTGGGTGATGAGAGTTTTGGTTAGTTTTTTAAACGTTCCCCAATATAATTTTCCAGGGGACTAAAAACTCTTTCATAAAAACAGGTACAGAGGTGAAGATGACCTCAGGGTACACACCTTTCTCTCTCTTTTTTTTTTTTTTTGAAATTAACTTTTACGGAATGCTTGGTTTATAGTTAGGCTTCAAAGAGAATACATTCTTGAGGTTAATCATTCATTCTTGCTTTCTAAATAGGCAAAAAGAACTTTAATCCCACTTTGGGAAGGGCTGCCTTTACTCTTCCACGTGGCAACTCTTCCCAAGAGACAGGAGGGCAGAGGGGATTGTGGAAATGGAGAGATGAGAAGGAACAGAGGTTAGGATAACAGAAAATTTGAATGAAGTTTCTTCTCTCCCTAGTTTGTATACACAGCGCCATCACATCACCCTCTACTACAGTGAACTCTGGGCACCAGAACTTCCAAAATGAAGTTAATGAATGAAACAGAAGCAGCCACTTAAACCTCTAAGTTCTGTTCCTTCATATAGCTTTCGATTTCTCTCTTTAGTCACTCCTGTCTCACATCTGATCTTCCACTGACAACTGAGGAAGATAGCTATGGTTTCTGGTTAACACTTAGGGAGGAAAAAAAGACTGTTGTCTCCGGATACTCAGCAAGTTCCTATTCTGCACAAGGTCCTAAGCGCTGTGTATAGTACAAGAATATATATAATACCGCTCTGAATATATATAGTACGGCTCTGAAAAAGCTTAGCTCTAGTAGATAAGACTTCTATATCAATTGCTACAGTCCAGAGGGGAAAGAGAGTTATGGCAAGCACACTGAATAGTTGGTGCCCCTGACATTGTGGGTATTAAATTTTTTTAATGTCACCCCTAAATAGGTGAGTTACACATGTAAACTCACAAGGGGAAAACATGACAAGGTGGAAGGAACAGTATGAACAAATATAAGGAGAAAGGTTTGTGCCAGGATCAATTTTAGGATAAAGCCACTATAATGAACTGACCAAGGACTATAATTTACATCTTTTTAAAAATTTTAAATGGTTATTGGACCTAGAAGAATTATTCCACAGGAAGAGTTTAATGAATCTTCCATCATAGGGTATATAGTCTGACCTTGAAATCTGTTGCAGGGACTGACTGATTCAGGAAAGTCAAATTCATTCCTGGTCTAGTCCTGGGTTCAGTCCCTGGTCAGGGAACTAAGATCGCATAAGCTGCGTGGCATGGCCAAAAAAATAATAAAATAAAATATTTAATTGTAATAAAACTAAATAAAAAATGTTTAAAGGCTTCATTCATGGTCATTCCTCCACTGCCTTTACAGAAGTGGCAAAGAGGGAATACAGGTTATGCAATCAAATTAAAAGCCTAAAAAATTCCTCCCACAGCTCGTGCTTTTAGGAGTTATGTTATAGAGATAACATAATAACCAAAGAGGGCATCTGAAAACTGCCAGCCAAAGGGGAAAACTCCACCTACCCAACCCAGATGTAGAATTACGTCAATACAGTGTGACTGATTGAATGAACCATAGAAAATAAAAGGACCTCATAATTCATAGTAATACATCCATCCTCAGTTTAAAAAAAAACAAAACATTTTTGTTACCTTTGGTGGTTTTCTTATAAAAAAACGTGAAGGAGAATGTACAGATTGATCCAGACACTGTGTCATTTTGGAAAACTCTGTGTTGCCACATGGTTATTTGGATTAGCCACAAGGAAGTAAAGCATGGGTCGCTGAAGGAATACACTGTCATGGAAGATTCTAAAAGCTGTCTCTGGAGACCCCAGAGTATTAGATGAATGGCCATCTGTTTTGCAGAGGGTCTTCAAAACCCTTTCCAGCCAGGAGCTTTCAAGGATAGAATAAGTATTTCCTTTTGCCTGTATTGCCATGAATGAAGAGGAGAAAAGCCAATCCTTGGTTCGTTCATTTCACTCATTGATTCAATATTCATTAAAGAACCTACCATATTCAAAGTACTGTATTAGGTACTGTAGAAGGTACACATTTTCTGGAATCTAAAGTAGACAGAAGGCATTTTTAGAAAATTCCGAAAAAGACAAAAGACACAGGACCCAAGTAAAAATGGAATTTGCCAAGGAG
The DNA here is from genome assembly GCF_003031525.2 of Neophocaena asiaeorientalis asiaeorientalis. Classification (NCBI taxonomy): domain Eukaryota; kingdom Metazoa; phylum Chordata; class Mammalia; order Artiodactyla; family Phocoenidae; genus Neophocaena; species Neophocaena asiaeorientalis. The sequence goes on along the minus strand of NW_020173491.1, from coordinate 5,097,239 downwards.
TGCAATGAGAAGAAATCTCAATATGATAACTGTGCCAGGTGGGTTTGAAGAAGCCAGTGTTTATCAAAGCATTAAATAAGTAGTGTGACAAAACACCTAGTGGCACAGAGCTATCACTATGGCATGATTCTTCCAGCAGTAAGAATACAGAGAGGCAATGATGAATTCCCGGGGAAAGGGAGAGCTACACAAGGAAGTCATGGTTCAAATACAAAGCTAGCTAAAGAATGGAGCATGATTCCGAGCTTTTGATGAGGTATAAAATTTCGACCTGACATTTGCAACGTGTCCTCTCATCTGAAGGAGGTTTAATAATTACAGTGGATGACAACTTCTATGTGTGCAACCAGTCACTCCATTTGGTTCTACAGTTAATAACACACACATTAGCACTGTGAGGTACTGGCTTTCAAAGTTCAGAATCCATATACAAAGGAAGCATCAAAATTACAGATCAGTACGTAATCGTTATGAACTTCAAAAATGTGAAAGTAATGTTACGACTGAAATACCAGAAGTCAAGAGAGAGCATCTGTATCTTGGTACAAAGGTAATCAATTAACAGAAAAAAACCTAAAACGTTAACTAACAAAAGTTAGCAAGAGTAAGAAAGAGTATAAGAGAGCCGATTCCACATTTCTTTTCATGAAAAAACTGACAGTCCTTAAAGTTGCTGGATGAAAAAACTGAAGTATTAAGCATATTTTATGAGTTAAGAGGGAGAGAATCACTAAAAGAATAAAATGCAAATACAGTGAAAAGTAGTTACTTCTAAGAAATGGAACTTAGGGGTAGATGGCAAAGAGCTTTTCGCTTTACATTTTAGATCAACCTCCACTGTTTGAATTTTTATTTCCTAGTATATGTATTATCTTTAATACATTACTAACAATAATATGAATGAGGTACTGACAGGAAAGATCTCCAGGACATATTAAGTTCAAAAAAAAGTATTCTAGTAATATACCTATACATACTCACACACACACACACACACACACACACACACACACACACACGTATAAAGTCCCATTTGTGTTATTTTAAAAAAGCAGCAGTAACATAGATGTAAATATTTTAAGATTACTATATTTATGTTAAGGCTTACAAAAGGACCAGATAGAGGAAGGTGAAAGAGTAGTTCCACATTTTATTCTATACACTTCCATATTGTTTGAATCTAAGAATATATGTGCAGAATATATGTGCATTCATCTATTAATCATTCAATTAATATTATTTTTTCCACACTTTTAACGAAAAAAGATTCCATGACTATATAATTAGTAGAGCTAGCCAAATGGAAGAAAGAACAGCTTTGGTCTCAGAAAAACCTGGATTCAAACACAAGCTTCACTAGGTATGTCACCTTGAACAAGTGGTTTTACCTCTCTGAGCCTCAATTTCCTTTTTTAAAGAAGTCTTCATGGAACTGTAATCCACATACCAAACAACTCACTGCCTGCTAGTGTGTTCACAGGACTGGGCAACCACAACAGACTAATTTCAGAGTATTTTCATGCCCCTGAAAGAAACCAGGTACCCACGAGCAGTCAATCCCCATCGATTTTCTTTGCTGGGAAAAAAAATGGGGCTCAGAAGGGGATAACTACCTACATGACAGGCTTGTTACGAGAAATAAATGAAATATATCAAAGCCTCCAGCACAGTGCCTGACCCTCAGTAGGTACTCATCACATGCGCTTCAAGTAAAGTTCACAACATAAATACTACAGAAATAAGCAAAAAGACTGGATATGATAAGAAAGTGTAAGAGAGGCAAATCCTTCCAAGTACCTAGGAACACACTCAGGTTCCTATCCTCAGAGCCTATGACACCAGCTATGCCCTCTCCCCAATTCAACTGAATACCAAAAAACCCGGTATCAAGTCAAAAAAGCCCAAGTTTGAAAACGTCAGCCTTTAGGGGCATATTCTAGAGCGAAAGTTTCAGAAGAGACACATCCTCAACCCTGTAAAACGTGAACAGCAAGAAGCAAATACTGCAGTTGCTGAGCAGGGAAGGAGAACACAGTAAGTTCACGTTGGACAAGCGTTTGAAACCATACTGTCGTGTTCCTACTTTTCAAAGCGAAAATAAACATGGTACATGCTCACCTGGCTGTTCAAGCACTTTCCACCTAAATGGCAATTCCTCAAGCCTACTGACTGCAGTCTGAAGTTATAATTTATTACCGTTTCTGTATGATTCCCGTGCCTCGGCAGAAAGCAGAACGTAGCACCTACGGTTTCAAGACTCGTGAGAGGTAATAAAGTATAATTATCCAGAATTTATGATTACGCCATATATTAGAGGTACTTTTTACTTCAGTTGGTCAGTCAGAGGTTGGAGGAGCAAGGGAATGGGGTCAGAGGAAGAAATAACAAAAGCCTTTTCCTTTGAGTAAAAGGTCTAAATCAGGGCAGGATTGAGGGACACCTGGAGGAATTACAAAGATACTATGGTCTGCAAACGAAGTCCCAGAGGAGCCCCAGGTAAACTCCTGGAGGCCTCTCTTCTTCCTGCTCACAGAGCTACGGGCTCCAACTCGAGGGCTCGGGTTGGCTCCAGAAATAGAAGCGTGGCATATTTTCAGGTTATACCACATCAAACATTCACAGTGCGCTGGGACTTGCTGCTCTAAGACATAGGTATTTCAGAGAAGGTGAACCTCATCTAGAAAAATCCACGGGCCAGGCTCTGTAAATAAACCTGGCCCCCACCAATCTTCATAATGAGTCGCCATGTTCAAGTCGTAGTTTACAAAGCACTTTCCCATATACTTTCTGATTTGGCCTCACAATGACCCTGGGAAGCAAGTATCGTGAAGCACTAGTTTTGCAGTGGCGGCAGAGGTTCAGAGGGGAACTAACAATGCACAGCCGATGGACAAGAGGGGAGTCTGGAACCTGGTCACCTGATGGGAAATGGCCTTTCCATTATTCTACCCTGAACTGCTGGTGAGGGAATGCCAACCCAAAAAAGAAATACTGTGCTTTTCAATTTATATTGCTGTTTTCTTTTTTTGCCATGGAATTTTTACTTGGCAACTAAAGCATTGAAATAGCTGATGGGTATAGTAATGACACATATGTGAAAATGAGATGTAGTTGGATTTAAGGAAATGAAAGTAAAGAGAGGAGACTGACAGAGTCTTGAAGAATGACATGTAAAAAATAATAACAAGGGGAGGGGGCATTGCCCAAAATGTTTACCTAGCACTCACCTTTGTCCTGCACCATCCCACCTCCACACTCAGCTCCTGGTTAATGAACATAATTTGGCTGATGTCCCTTGAACTGTATAATTTGTTCCACAAAAAAACAAACCCACAGTTTGTCTCCAAGCCACCTTTAAGTCCCTAACTCCCTGGTTGCATTCAGTCTATGGAAAACATCTGTGGCAAAGTAAATCATCCTACTCTGAGAAAAACCAGAGTGTGTTTTTTTTCCTTCTCTAAGTGTGTTTTGAAGTCCTGGTTGGAAAATTAGTAAAAATTGTAAATCTGTTTGCAAATCTGGTCATGTCTAACTCTGAGATTAGGGCAAAGATTCCAATTTAAAAGTAAAACCGTGACAACCCCAGTTAAGCGTGTCCTCAGGCACTGCAAGCAGGGCCTTCACTCAATTCCACAGGCAGTGGATTTATTACAGGCACCTGACACGTTCCCCATCAGACACCCCTGGAGTATTTACTTGAGACAGCAGGGTTCAGTCTGCACTTCCTCTGCAGACCAATATATTATTATAAATTGAGCTAAACTGTTTCCTTTTCATAAGTGCTATGAAGTTCAGATTTCAGATATCAGCACAGGGCTGAGGTCTCTCCACAAGGCTCTTTATAGTATTTGCCTTTTAAAAAGTAAAGAGAAAAGGTAGCTTTTGACCATGGTTGCTTTTATCTTTGTCTTGTTTTGGCTAAGAGGAGGTGTGGGAAAATTCATTTTAGAAATCAAACATGACATCTTAATAAGAAAATAGATTCTAAATACAAACTTTGGGTACAGTGGGCTATGCTTGGCCCAGTTCAGTAGGTTATCAGTTATTTAACCTATATCTGAGGGCAGGAGTTGGGAAACCAGGACTAGATAGTATGTCTTGGATATCAGCTCCTATAAAATAATAACACACTTCTTCTGTTTATCACCTACAACAGGAAAAGGGAACCAGTGTATATTTTAAAATGTATATTCATTATAATATATAAGTCAAAGGACAACATAATTATTTAATATTTTCATTTTTAATGTTTTTCTGAGCCAAGAAGAACATAACTTTGAAAAGAAATGCAAAGCTGCTACGAAGTGAAAGAATGGCATGGACATACATACACTACCAAATGTAAAACAGATAGCTAGTGGGAAGCAGCCTCATAGCACAGGGAGATCAGCTTGGTGCTTTGTGACCACCTAGAGGGGTGGGATAGGGAGGGAGGGTGGGCGTGAGACGTAAAAGGGAGGGGATATGGGGATATAGTATGCATATAGCTGATTCACTTTGTTATACAGCAGGAACTAACACACCATTGTAAAACAATTATACTCCAATAAAGATGTTAAAAAAAATTTTTTAATTAAAAAGATTTTTTTAAAAAAGGAAATGGAAAAGAAAGAAGCAAACACACCACCACTGTCACCTTCTTTTCTGCCCTTCTGAACAACTTAGGCATCACGCTGAGGGAGGCGGAGGAAGGCACAGAAGCCCAGAGCAGGGGGCAGCGCTGCAGTGGGGTGAGGAGGGACTCCAGGTGGTGGGGAGGGGATGGCCTGACACAGGTGTCAGAGCCCAAGTGGGCTAAAGTGACAAGTTCCAATCCACGCCTCTTACCTGCTGTGTAACCACGGCTAAGTAACGACATGGATCTAACCTTAAATTTTTCTTTCTCAATATAGCTAACATCTACTTCTCAGGGTTACTGAGAAGATTCCAAGAAGGTCTGACTTGTCATTAGTCCCCAATAAACATAGCTGTTATTCATATACTATTGTTATTCCAGATACGTATATATGCACACGTAGGAAAAAGACTGAAAAGGAATGTACTAAAGTAGGCATAAACCTGATTTTTATATCCTTTCATTTTATACTTTTCAGAGTTTCTTTTCTCTACAATGAGCATGTATTACTTTTTCAATCAGAAGAGAACACATGAGATGTTATTAAATAAATAGAAAGTAGCTGAGCCTTTACCATGTGTATTTACTACTTTTGTATACAGAAAATTAATAAAGCTATTAAAAATAGCACCCTTCTGACTCTCACTTCCTTTAAAAGGTGCAAAATAGTCATAGAAACTCCAACAGAGTATCCAAAAGGAAAGTGGTTTACTGGCTGAAACTATCACCCATTTATACTCACGGTAAATATCCACATCGGGTGGTCTATTAAAAAACGAATTAATAATCTGTTCTACCTACAAATAATGCTCAAAATAATGGGGTAAAGACTTCAGAATAGAAACTCAGACGCTGAGGCAAGCAGGGGAGGGACAGGCAAAGAGATGACCTTAACCCTAAAAGCGTTCCCACCTAGAGATTTCAGTGAATTGGGATCCAATCTAAACGGTCCCTTTTAGAGCAAGAAAAGCACCATATATGAAACCTGCAACCCACACTGGTCCCAGTTCTGCCTCACATGAAGTGAGTGACTTTCAGCAAATTAAGAAAGAACAGAACAATCCCTGCCGCCCCCCGCCACCACCGGCAAGGCTGTTTGGAGACTGAATGAAATTGCTTATGTGAAATTGATCTGTAAACTGGAAAGCAACATGCAAATGGAAGGCAAGAGATTTAGGGTTTACTTAGATCAGTGTGTAACAAACGCAGGACTCATCCATGAGAAGAACTGAAGAATTTACCACTGAATCGTACCAGGAGAAAGTAATTCCCTACGTAATGATCTTCCAATCTCCCTGCTGACATGAAGGACAAAGTCCAAGACTGGTACCATGATCCAGTTAACACCTCTTCATAACAGTTACTAAGGACAGAACAGGACTGAGGCTCAGGACCTGCAGCAAACAAAAGCGGTGGGCACTTAATTCTGTTTGACTTTCTTTCTATAAACTCTCTTCTTTTTTTAACAACACTTCTAATTATGTCAAGTGATACTGGTTTTCCATTTAAGATAGTGATATAAAATCTCCCCCACAAAATTTATTTTGACGAAAGAAAAAAAACTGAGTTAATCTAGAGAGAAATGTTACATAAGTAATAATAACATGGGTAGCACATGGATATGGCAAAAACCATGAAGCTGATGTGTGAATGACTGAAATTTGGAAAACAATGACGAAATGTCCGAAAAGGCCACTCCAAACTCATAATTCCTAGAAGGCAAGGACCAAGTTTTCTCCATCTCCAGTACTCCAGAACATTATGCAACACACAGAAACACTCCATAAATTGGGAGACAATTCTTATTATAAATACTCGGTTTGAGCCTTGGTGCTTCCTGGCTCTAAAACCAAACACATGAGTAGACTCCCCCAGGCAGGTAAGAGTGAGAGCAACCCTAAATAATCAGGAGATCAGAGCCAAGGACGGAATAAACCCTGAGAAGCTGTTCGAGGAAAAAAGGATACTGTTTGCACACTGTGTGTCAGAAAACAAAGAGAAAGTCTAAAAATAAAACAAAAAACTTAGAGCAAAGAAACAAAAAGCAAAGCTCCACAAACTCCACAGCTTCAGTTAGCCTGACCACAGCTGAATTACTGCTTCCCAAAGAACTAAATGAGGGAAATGAGGGAAACTCAATTGGGGTGGGGGGTGAGGGGTGGGAGGGAAGCTGTGTTGTCAGGTCAGCTATTTTTGAGAAGAACCTAAATTCAAAACTAGAAAAAACTTTCACTAAAAACCTATATAGATAGGGAAATATTTTTAAAACTTCACACTGATAAGTTGACTTAGATGATTTAGTAGCACTGATGAAAAATCTTGAAAACTGTTTAGCATATTTGGGGAACTCCATGAACACTGGGAATGAAAAGAAAAGCAATTCTAAAAATTAGCAGTATCGGAGAGATTGGTTCAAGATGGCGGAGTAGAAGGACGTGCTCTCACTTCCTCTTGTGACAGCACCAGAATCACAACTAATTGCTGAACAATCATCGACAGGAAGACACTGGAACTCACCAAAAAGATACCCCACATCCAAAGACAAAGGAGAAGCCACAATGAGACGGTAGGAGGGGCGCAATCACAGTAAAATCAAATCCCATAACTGCTGGGTGGGTGACTCACAGACTGGAGAACACTTATACCACAGAAGTCCACCCACTGGAGCGAAGGTTCTGAGCCCCACGCCAGGCTTCCCAACCTGGAGGTCGGAAAATGGGAGGAGGAATTCCCAGAGAATCAGACTTTAAAAGATAGCAGGATTTGATTTCAGGACTTCGACAGAACTGGGAGAGACAGAAACTCCACTCTTGGAGGGCACACACAAAGCAGTGGACCCAGTGGAAGGAGCAGTGACCCCACAGGAGACTGAACCAGACCTACCTGCTAGTGTTGGAGGGTCTCCTGCAGAGGCAGGGGGTGGCTGTGGCTCACAATGGGGACAAGGACACTGGCAGCAGAAGTTCTGGGAAGTACTCCTTGGCGTGAGCCCTCCTGGAGTCCACCATTAGCCCCACCAAAGAGCCTGCAGCCTCCAGTACTGGGTCGCCTCAGGCCAAACAACCAACAGGGAGGGAACTCAGCCCCACCCATCAGCAGACAAGCAGATTAAAGTTTTACTGAGCTCTGCCCACCAGAGCAACACCCAGCTCTACCCACCACCAGTCCCTCCCATCAGGAAGCTTGTACAAGACTCTTAGATAGCCTCATCCACCAGAGAGCAGCCAGCAGAAGCAAGAAGAACTACAATCCTTCAGCCTGTGGAATGAAAACCACATTCACAGAAAGACAGACAAAATGAAAAGGCAGAGGACAATGTACCAGATGAAGGAACAAGATAAAGTCCCAGAAAAACAACTAAATGAACTGGAGATAGGCAACCTTCCAGAAAAAGAATTCAAAATAATGATAGTGAAGATGATCCAGGACCTCGGAAAAAGAATGGAGGCAAAGATCGAGACCATGCAAGAAATGTTTAACAAAGACCTAGAAGAATTAACGAACAAACACCTAGAACAATTAAAGAACAAACAAAGAGATGAACAATACAATAACTGAAATGAAAAATACACTAGACGGAATCAACAGCAGAATAACTAAGGCAGAAGAATGGATAAGTGACCTGGAACACAGAACAGCGGAATTCACTGCCATGGAACAGGATAAAGAAAAAAGAATGAAAAGAAATGAGGACAGTTTAAGAGACCTCTGGGACAACATTAAACATACCAATATTCGCATGATAGAGTCCCAGAAAGAGAAGAGAGAGAGAAAGGACCTGAGGAGATATTTGAAGAGATTATAGTCGAAAAACTTCCCTAACATGGGAAAGGAAACAGCCACCCAAGTCCAGGAAGTGCAGAGAGTCCCAGGCAGGATAAACCCAAGGAGAAACACACTGAAACACATAGTAACCACCTAAAAAAAAAAGCAACAAGGGAAAAACGACAAGTAAAATACAAGGGAACTCCCATAAGGTTAACAGCTGATTTCTCAGCAGAAACTCTAAAAGCCAGAAGGGAGTGGCATGACATATTTAAACTGAGGAAAGGGAAGAACCTACAACCAAGATTGCTCTACCCGGCAAGGATCTCATTCAGATTCAACAGAGAAATCAAAAGCTTTACAGACAAGCAAAAGATAAGAGAATACAACACCACCAAAGCAGCTCTACAACAAATGCTAAAGCAACTTCTCTAAGTGGGAAACACAAGAGAAGAAAAGGACCTACAAAAACAAACCCAAAACAATTAAGAAAATGGTAATAGGAACATACATATCAATAATTACCTTAAACGTGAATGGATTAAATGCTCCAACCAAAAAACACAGGTTCACTGAATGGATACAAAAACAATACCCATATATATGCTGTCTACAAGAGACCCACTTCAGACATAGGGACACATACAGACTGAAAGTGAGGGGATGGAAAAAGATATTCCATGCAAATGGAAACCAAAAGAAAGCTGGAGTAGCAATACTCATATCAGATAAAACAGACTTTATTAAAATAAAGAATGTTACAAGAGACAAGGAAGGACACTACATAATGACCAAGGGTTCAATCCAAGAAGAAGATATCACAATTATAAATATATATGCACCTAACATAGGAGCACCTCAATACATAAGGAAAATGCTAATGGCTATAAAAGAGGAAATCAACAGTAACACAGTAATAGTGGGGGACTTTAACACCTCACTTACGCCAATGGACAGATCATCCAGACAGAAAATTAATAAGGAAACACACACTTTAAATGACACAACAGACCAGATAGATTTAATTGATATTTATAGGACATTCCACCCAAAAACAGCAGATTACACTTTCTTCTCAAGTGCACACGGAACATTCTCCAGAAGAGATCACATCTTGCGTCATAAATCAAGCCTTGGTAAATTTAAGAAAACTGAAATCATATCAAGCATCTCTTCCAACCACAATGCTATAAGATTAGAAATCAATTACAGGGAAAAAAATGTAAAAAACACAAACACATGCAGACTAAACAATACGTTACTAAATAACCAAGAGATCACTGAAGAAATCAAAGAAGAAATCAAAAAATACCTACAGATAAATGACAATGAAAACTCGACGATCCATAACCTATGGGATGCAGCAAAAGCAGACCTAAGAGGGAAGTTTATAGCAATACAATCCTACCTCAAGAAACAAGAAAAATCTCAAATAAACAATCTAACCTTACACCTAAAGGAACTAGAGAAAGAAGAACAAACAAAACCCAAAGTTAGTAGAAGAAAAGAAATCATAAAGATCAGAGCAGAAATAAATGAAATAGAACCAAAGAAAACAATAGCAAAGATCAATAAAACTAAAAGCTGGTTCTTTGAGAAGATAAACAAAATTGATAAACCTTTAGCCAGACTCATCAAGAAAAAGAGAACCCTCCCAAACTCATTTTATGAGGTCACCATCCCCCTGATACCAAAACCAGACAAAGATACTATAAAAAAAGAAAATTACAGACCAATATCACTGATGAATATAGATGCAAAAACCTCAACAAAATACTAGCAAACAGAATCCAACAACACATTAAAAGGATCATACACCATGATCAAGTGGGATTTATCCCAGGGATGCAAGGATTCTTCAATATATGCAAATCAATCAATGTAATACACCATGTCAACAACTGAAGGATAAAAACCATATGATCACCTCAACAGATGCAGAAAAAGCTTTTGACAAAATTTAACATCCATTTATGATAAAAACTATCCAGAAAGTGGGTATAGAGGGAACCTACCTCAACATAATAAAGGCCATATATGACAAACCCACAGCAAACATCATTCTCAAAGGTGAAAAACTGAAAGCATTTCCTCTAAGATCAGGAAGAAGACAAGGATGTCCACTCTCACCACTATCATTCAACATAGTTTTGGAAGTCCTAGCCACAGCAATCAGAGAAGAAAAAGAAATAAAATGAATCCAGTTGGAAAAGAAGAAGTAAAACTGTCACTGCTGATGACATGATATTTTACATAGAGAATCCTAAAGATGCCACTAGAAAACTACTAGAGCTAATCAATGAATCTGGTAAAGTTGCAGGATACAAATTTAATGCACAGAAATCTCTGGCATTCCTATACACTAACAACACAAGATCAGAAAGAGAAATTAAGGAAACAATCCCATTTACCATTGCAACAAAAAGAATAAAATACCTAGGAATAAACCTACCTAAGGAGGTAAAAGACCTGTACTCAGAAAACTATAAGACACTGGTGAAAGAAATCAAAGATGACACAAACAGACAGAGAGATATACGATGTCCTTGGATTGGAAGAATCAATACTGTGAAAATGACTGTACTATCCAAAGTAACTTACAGATTCGGTGCAATCCCTATCAAATTACCAATGGCATTTTTTTACAGAACTAGAACAAAAAAATCTTAAAATTTGTATGGAGACACAAAAGACCCCGAATAGCCAAAGCAGTCTTGAGGGAAAAAAACGGAGCTGGAGGAATCACACTCCCTGACTTCAGACTATACTACAAAGCTACAGTAATCAAGACAATATGGGACTGGCACAAAAACAGAAATATAAATCAATGGAACAGTATAGAAAGCCCAGAGATAAACCCACGCACCTATGGTCAACTATTCTATGACAAAGGAGGCAAGGATATACAATGGAGAAAAGACGGTCTCTTCAATAAGTGGTGCTGGGAAAACTGGACAGCTACATGTAAACGAATGAAATTAGAACACTCCCTAACACCTTACACAAAAATAAACTCAAAAAGGATTAAAGAGTTAAATGTAAGACTGGACACTATAAAACTCTTAGAGGAAAACATAGGAAGAACACTCTTTGACATAAATCACAGCAAGATCTTTTTTGATCCACCTCCTAGAGTAATGGAAATAAAAACAAAAATAAACAAATGGGACCTAATGAAACTTAAAAGCTTTTGCAAAGCAAAGGAAACTACAAATGACGAAAAAACAGCCCTCAGGGTGGGAGAAAATATTTGCAAACAAACCAATGGACAAAGGATTATTCTCCAAAATGTATAAACAGCTCATGCAGCTTAATATTAAAAAAACAAACAACCCAATCAGAAAATGGGCAGAAGACCTAAATAGACATTTCTCCAAAGGAGACATACAGATGGCCAAGACATACATGAAAAGCTGCTCAACATCACGAATTATTAGAGAAATGCAAATCAAAACTACAGTGAGGTATCACCTCACACCAGTTAGAATGGGCATCATCAGAAAATCTACAAACAACAAATGCTGGAGAGGGTGTGGAGAAAAGGGAACCCTCTTGCACTGTTGATGGGAATGTAAATTGATACAACCACTACGGAGAACAGTATGGAGGTCCTTAAAAAACTAAAATAGAATTACCATACGACCTAGCAATCCCACTCCTGGGCATATACCCTGAGAAACCCATAATTCAAAGAGACACATGCACCCCAATGTTCATTGCAGCAGTATTTCCAATAGCCAGGTCATGGAAGCAACCTAAATGCCCATAGACAGACGAATGGATAAAGAAGATGTGGTACATATATACAATGGAGTATTACTCAGCCATAAAAGGGAACGAAATTGGGTCATTTGTAGAGACGTGGATGGATCTAGAGACTGTCCTACAAAGTGAAGTAAGTCAGAGAAAGAAAAACAAATATCGTATATTAATGCATATATGTGGAATCTAGAAAAATGGTACAGATGAACCGGTTTGCAAGGCAGAAATAGAGACACAGATGTAGAGAAGAAACGTATGGACACCAAGGGGGGAAAGTGACGGGGTGGTGGTGGTGGTGGAGAACTGGGAGATCAGGATTGACATATATACACTAATATGTATAAAATAGATAACTAATAAGAACCTGCTGTATAAAAAATAAAATAAAATTGAAAAAGATGAAAATAAAAATTAGCAGTATATTTTAAGAAAACCTAGTCACATGTAGATGTTTTATTATCACTATAAAAAACCTGAAAAGTTTATTTCAAAAGACGTATGCAAAATATGTACCCAATAACCTAAAACCTAGACACTAGAGCATCAGTATAGCTTTGATCCCCCCAATTACCAAGCATAAAGTAGCAGTCTCCTTGGTGAAGGGGTATCGCCAAACCAGGTGTCTCTATGTCCCATGAGATCTTAAAACCAACGTGCCAAATATCAGGATCTCTGCCTTCGAGTTGAGGGTCATCCTCACTTTCCTCTTCAGGGTCTGTCAAAAGAGGAGACAGTTGTCAGAATGGAAATGTTTCATCTAAAGTTCTGGGTTTCATAACAGTTACCTTAGGAATAACTGAGGTTTTAATAAAATATGGATAAGTGAACTATATATTCTTTTTACGTCATATTTTTTTTAAAAACACATTCTTTAGAATATTGTTAACATGTCATTTATTTTTTAATCCAAAAAATCTGAAAATGGTGAGGAAATAACCACACATACCAAAGAAAATGAAAGAAGATTATTTTGTTCAATTCCGTGTAACTAAATTAGAAAATCTGGATAGGTTTTTAGGAAAACATTAATGACCAAAATTCACCCCAGAAGAGGTAGAAAAGCTAAAAAAAAGCCAAAGAAGGTATAGGGGTAGTTGTCAAAGAACACAGGAGTAGAGAGCTGCAAAGGAGAATTCTATCAAAAAATTAAGAAGTGGGTAATTTCAATCCACTGTAAACTGTTCAAGAGCACAGAAAAAGAAAAGTGTTCAAATTCTTGTCATAAAGACAAAATACGTATCAAACTCCAAAGCAAGCACACGCACGTGTGTGCGCACACACACACACACACACACACACACACACCAGCCTCACGTCTGAAAAATCAATGCATATTTCTTAAATACAGTACAGATGGTCCCCAACTTAACGATTTTTCAACTTTACAATGGTGTGAAAGCAACATTCATTCAGTCAAAACCATACTTCGAATTTTGAATTTCATCCTATCCCAGGCTAGCGACATGCAGAATACTCTCTTGTGATGTTGGGCACAGGAAGCTCCAAGTCAGCCACGTGATCAGAAGGGTGGAGAACTAATACATTTACAACCATTCTTTACCCATACAACCATTCTCATTTTCACTTTCAGTACAATATTCAATAAGTTACATGAGATATTCAACACTCTGTTACAATATACTTTGTGTCTGATGATTTGCTCAGCTGTGGGCTAATGTAAGCGTTCTGAGCAGGTTTAAGGCAGGCTAGGCTAAGCTATGATGTTCGGTAGGTTAGGTGTATGAAATGCAGCTGTGACTTATATTTTCAACTTACAATGGGCTTATTGGGAGATAACCCCAGTAGGTCATGGAAGATCTATATAAGAAAACAGAATCCAAATCCAGCAGCATATTAAAAGGATAACTTTCCATGACCAAGTAGAACTTATTCCATGAGTACAAGGATAGTTCAATATGCAAAAGTCTATACTTAAAATGCATCATACTCATAGATGAAAACAAACAAACAACAGATATATGAGTCACCAGAATTACACAAATGTATGTGACAAAATATATCCTTTCGCGGTAAAAACCTCAATAAGATAGCAATGGGTGGCTAGTTCCTTAACATGATACAATACAGATCTATCTCAATCCCAAAGCCAGCATATTTTAATAGGGAAACATTAGAAACAGTCCCAAAGTTAAGACAATGCCCTTTATCACAACAATGACTCACTTAAACAAATGTAAAGACATATTATGTTCCTGGGAAATAAGACGGTTCTCCCTAAATGGAAATGCCGGTTCTCCCTAAATCACCTATAAATTTGACACAAACACAACAAAAATACCAACAGGATTGATTTTTTAGGTGTGTTGGGCAGGTCACTAGACAAGCTGATTCTCTAATTCACATAGAAATATAAACAAGCAAGCACAGACGCGGAATTTTTTTTTTTTAACTATACAAAGAGCTCCTACACATCAATAAGATAAAGATCAATTATCACATAGAAAAATGGGCAAAAGTTATAACGACAGAACACATAAAATGAAATGAGTTTGTAAACATATAAAATGATGTTCAAACTTATGTAAGAGAAATACAAAGCCATAATAGATATTTTTCACCTATCAGATCCCAAAAAAATCAAGCACTTTGATAAAATATGGTGTTAGAGTGCAGCAAAATGGCACATTCATATTCTCTGTAGAAGACTGTTTGGCAATTCCTATCAAAATTACAAATACATAAACCCTTTGAACTTATAAGAATTCCACACTTCCACTTTTAGGAATGTATACTAAAATTCCTACTTGCAGAGGTCACAACTTGAGTGAGGATATTTATCGTAATGCTGTGTATAAGAGCAAAAGATCAGAATAACCTAAATACCCATCAATAAGTTTCTGGTTTAATAAATTATGAAATGTCCGAGTAATCAATACTATACAGCCACTAAAAGTAACATGAGTATGCACTGATAGAGAACTATCTGATATATTTTAAGGGAAAGAAAGGCATAGCCTATAATTTGTGTAAGAAGTACAAACACACACATGTACGTATACGCACATATAATATTTCTGGAAGGAGAGTCAAGGCTGACTTTTCTGGTCAGAGAACTACGTGGCTGGGATGAGGAGTGGGAGAGACGTAAAGGAAGTGGAAGGCAGACACTATGGTTCACCTAAGAGTCCTGCACTTACATAAAAACTTGTAAAAGTTCACCTAAGAAATATTTACTGAGCAGTTACTGTATACAAGGCACTGACCTGGGCACTTGGGGTATATCAGTAAATGAAACAAAGACCTAGGCCCAGGGGAGCTTTCCTTCCAGGGGAGCTGTAAATGTTCATCACTGATTACTAAAAAAGGGAACATTTTAAATTCCATTAGACTTTAATCCACTAGACTCTGGCCTTCAAGGGCAGGGTCCATTGTTCTGTTTCATCCACATTTAGAGCCCCAGTGACTGGCATATAAAAAGCATCCAATGAACATCTGTACTAAATTGCCTGCTTAAAAACAAAATGTTCTTTCAGTTCACACCATTCACGGTCCTTACTACGCTAGATGGCAGGAAAAGAAAATGTTAATTATGGGGGGAGGAAACAAATGCAAATTAAATCAAATAATGTAATAAAGCGTGACACTGCTAAATTAGGACAGTTCTCAATATTAAAGAAATCTAGAGAAGAGGCAGGTTCAATGAGGATTAGAATGGGTAGAGCAGAATTCTTGGAGAAGATCAAACTTGAGAGACAAGTACGGTTTAGACTCACAGAGGGCAGAGTACAAAAGATGTAAAGTTTTATGCCATCAAAATGGACAATAAAGCATGTTTTACCTAGGCTGCATCATGTGCATGCCACATACACAATCCAAAAGTATGTGCTCCTAGATGGCACATATTCTCATACAGAGTCCCTAAATTGTGAACATCTTACTCTCCAGTAACTGTGCACCTGGGTCAGAGGCAGTAAGAGAAAGGAAAAAGAAACTCCCCTTTATAACTATTTGTTCCCATTACTTTGCACAGGTATGGCGAAAAAAAAATCAGACCAGAAATCCAAGTTCATGGTCTCTTCAAAGAAGGAATGCTACCAGAACCTTTACGGACACGTGCAACTGTGGAGATCTTCAGTTCTCTAAGTTTGAATCTAAAATCTGGGACTTCCCTGGCAGCACGGTGGTTAAGAATCTGCCTGACAATGCAGGGGACACGGATTCAAGCTCTGGTCTGGGAAGATCCCACATGCCGTGAAGCAACTAAACCTGTGCGCCACAACTACTGAGCCCGCGCACCTAGAGCCTGTGTTCCACAACAAGAGAAGCCACCACGATGTGAAGCCTGCACACCACAATGAAGACCCAATGCAGCCAAAAATAAATAAATTTATTCAATAATATAAAATAAATTCTGCCATAGGAACAGAAGCTTATCTTTTGTCATATGCGTTATTTCTGATACATATTTTCTCAAATACTCTTTAGTTAAGAGCAATTTTTAGCTAGATTTCTTTAAAGTTATAGAATTAAAAAATCCAAAGCCATTTTCTAGGTGAATCCCAAAAAACATTTTAAAGAGAGTCCTCTGGAACAGGAGTGACAAATACCTTATATATCAGAGGACACAACGAATTCACTGGTTGTGGCTTTTCTGAGGACTGGTGTAGAATCACTCTGAAATTTTCTCTAGGCTCAGCAGGAAAGAGTGGTATGATTGATAACTGATATCTGTCACAGGCACTTGAAGGGAGCTAGCAGCATCAGAACTAGATATTTGCTGTCCATGTCTGATGACATTTTCCAGGAAGTTCCTGTACATAATATATAGTTATACATAATACACAGTTACACCTGAAAATACCAGAATTTGCAAAACTAGATCCTATGGACCAGAAAAGAGCTCACGAAGGTATATAGCTTGACCTTTACTATATTTTCTGAACAAATCTAAAGTTAGTTGCCCACTGATAAAAGTGCTTTGTGTAAAAATACCAGTTTCCAGCTACTCTTGAATTATAAGCTCAAATATCACTGGGGCAGTCACAAGTGGCTGTAGGTAAGAAGTAGCTGCCCATTTTAGACAAGGCACTAGTGGCAGTCCCTAGTCAGCCACTTGACTCCTTTGCAGTACCTGCCTAGCCCCGACAGGCATTCAAGTCCATGAACCTTGCTCTAGCCTACAGGCAAATCAGGCCTATCCCCTGCTTTTATAAAGTTTAACAGGAACAGAGTCAGGACCATTCATTTGCATCCTGTCCACAGCTGCTTTCACACATAACAACAAGGTTGAGCAGCTAAGACACAGACCATAAGGCCCATAAAGCTGAAAGTCTTTACTATCTGGCCCTTTATACAGAAAACATTTGCCAGCTGCTGCTCTAGAGTCTTGATATCTGTGATCTGATAGAGGTGCCTACAGCACATATTAGTGAGGAAGCCGAGGCTGAATAAAGTAATAATGATGCAATGTGACTCACACCTACTAATGTTGAAACCGAGCAGGGCCCTATGGGGCTCCCAGGCATGGAGGCCTTTTTGTCCCCCATTTCTTATAGGCAAGACTCCAGCCTCCATGACCTTCCCCGAGTTCCAAAGGGCAGATTCGAACAGTTGATAGTCAAGGGAGGAGCGGCCAGGAAGCCACCTGAGGCAAGATTAAAGGGACCAGAGAAGCGCTTCAAGATTAGGAGACCCTGCACACACCCTAATCTTGTCAGCAACCCCACCCTTTAGAAACTCCGCAGAAGAAAGAGCAATGCAAGACTGTTACTGCCTTGATCCTTATTGCACACCCCTGACCACTGAGCCCCGACTATAAGACCCCTCCCTATTCCCCAAGGAGGGGGCACACTTGAGGCGCTAGCCTGCTGTGTTCCCCCCTTTGCCTGGCAAAGAATAAAGCCACCCTTTCTTTCCCCTCCAAAACTCTGTCTCTGTATCTCATTTCGGCACTGGTGTACAGGGAGCCAAGATTTTGGGAGCAGTGTCATGTGACTAATACCAGCATACAACATAATAAAGCAATTAATGCTAAATTATTTGATAAGATCAATTTAACAAAAGAATATTGATATGAGAACTCAATATTTATATGTGTGATACCCCAAGGCTTTCAGGCTGCTTCATTCTAGAGGGTCCTAATGATAACAGATGTAGCAAGTAGCCCAAGAAAAAAGAATAGAGACATTTTAAGAAGACTATGTCCCTCCCTGGTCAAATCCACGATAACTTAACTTTAAAAAGAAATGAGTTTTAAACTACAAAGACAATGATTTTCAGGTAGCTTTAATGCCACCAAGTATGGACGTTCTAATAAGGGATCATCTTTATAGGCTAACAGACTGGTTGACTACTTTCCCCTCTAAATTTCATCCTCACACTCTTCTCAATATGGAACCAATAAAGTCTTGAACAACAAACAGAGACAGTAATTGCAATCAGTGTTGCCTGATGCCTCCCATAAATCCAGCACCTCTGCAATGTGCTCATTAAAATAATGTTTTGTTGAAAGTTTGTTTCCTCCGTCAGCTGGGTAGGGAGGAGGGAAGCTGTATGTCCGATAAGTTTTTTATTGCATAAATACAGTGTTGCCCACTTTCTCAATAAAATCAACTTGTAATTACCTATAGCAACTGCAACTGATTACTGCTCCCCTATGTTATTTTGGAAACAAGCAGAGGCAATTGGCTCCTACTTGCCTTTGAACTTCAGTAACGTTGAAATGATTTTAAGTATCTCAATGTGTTTGGTGCATTCCCAGCTCCCACTAACCAAACTACTAAAGAAGTGAAAGATGTGACAAAGTACAAAAGAAGACTAAGTTTAAAGGTCAAGTTTAAAATGTCCAAAACTGCCCCCGCCAAGTTAACCAATTTGATTTATTTATACTAACTAGTTTTTGAGAAAAAATTAATTCCATTTAATAAAAGATAAATGCCATCAAATATTTTGTTTCCATTCACAAAGCTGTATGCAAACAGCGTCGCATAGAAAACAAAGATAGAAGCCTGAGCACGGAAGAAGAGATGACAGTTCTAATCAAGTAAAATATATCACTTGAAATTTTCTACCATATTTAACAGCATATACCATTAATAATGTATGTCAATAATTTCCCTGATATGTAAATATATATTCATCATCACCACACATTAAAAAATAGCCCTGGGCTTCCCTGGTGGCGCAGTGGTTGAGAATCTGCCGGCCAGTGCAGGGAACACGGGTTCAAGCCCTGGTTTGGGAAGATCCCACGTGCCGCGGAGCAACTAGGCCCATGAGCCACAGTTACTGAGCCTGCGCGTCTGGAGCCTGTGCTCTGCAACAAGAGAGGCCGCGATAGTGAGAGGCCCGCGCACCGCGATGAAGAGTGGCCCCCACTTGCCGCAACTAGAGAAAGCCCTCGCACAGAAACGAAGACCCAACACAGCCATAAATAAATAAATAAATAAATAAATAAATAAATAAATAAAATTAAAAACAAACAAAAAAAACTATTCCCTTAAAAAAAAAAATAGCCCTATTTCCTATTCCCTATTCCCTTAGCCAAGTGCTAAAATTCTAAGACTCTGGATCTGGCAACTATTTTCTGTTTCCTTAACCCTGTACCTAGAGGGGCTTAAATAGCAGGTACCTTCCTATCCATGTCACAGATACTGAGGCAGGAGAAACCCAGAAGTTGCAGAGGGTCAGCTGGTATACAGAGCCTAAGGATGCTTTCTCTGTCCAGCAGTGATCTATGACATTCCAGCACCTTGGACAAGAAATCATTTTTAAAAATGGAGACAGAAAGTGAAAGGAGAAGGTATGAGGTTGGGAAGACACATTCTAGAAGGGAAATGGCATGGTGGGTGTTTAGGAACATAACTGATTCTGAGTTGTAAGAGTACTACATGAATGACATGGATTTGCAAGTGAAGAGGCTGGAGAGGTAGCGAGAGGCCAGGACACGGTGGGTTTTGTGACTCATGGTAAGCAAGCTAGACTTATCCTGAGGGCAGTGGCAGACACTGATAATGACTTTTTCATAGGGTCAGATCTGTTTTTCAGAATGATCCCCCGGGGGAGGTACATGCTTCTGTGTGCAGACGTTGCATAATTTTCCTGGATAGGTTTCCAAAGTAATGGCAAATGGCCTAAGCCAGAGAACATTTGGGAAACACTCCTGAAGGACTCTATCCCTTAGAAAGAAGGGTGGGTCAGGAAGAAGCCTTCCTCAAAGAGCTCTACCTGGCTTCCCTGGTGGCGCAGTGGTTGAGAGTCCGCCTGCCGATGCAGGGGACACGGGTTCGTGCCCCGGTCTGGGAAGATCCCACATGCCATGAAGCGGCTGGGCCCGTGAGCCATGGCCGCTGAGTCTGTGCATCCGGAGCCTGTGCTCCGCAACGGGAGACGCCACAACAGTGAGAGGCCATCGTACCGCAAAAAAAAAAAAAGAGCTCTACCATTTAAAAATGCTTTCCTGGATTGGTTGTGAGGAACAAGCAGTCAAGCTGGCGGCTAACACAGAGCACGCTACTCAGCCACTGAGGAATGAATGGTCCGAAGAAATGGAGAATTCAGAAGTTGGAAGAAAAAAAAAAAAACCACCCTCATCAGTCTCAGCTTAGAATCTATAACAAGAAGCTGCTCTAACATGTCTCGAAACAAGCAATCAGGACAAACATAGTCCCCTGACACACATAAATTATAAAATTAATTATAAGTTTTCTAGGATTTCAGGAGAAATACTGAAAACTCTTTACTGAAAAATCTGAAGCCTTTCAACATGATGTCTGTCCCTGTCAGCTTTCAGATAAAGCATTTGAAAAAAAAAGTTTTTTTAAGATATCACTATTCACATACATAGGAGAATCTCATTATATCATGCTTCATGGACTTGGGGGAATAAAAGGAAAGTGAGAAAAGGAGAGAAAAACTGCTCTGGGGGCTCTTGGCTAAAGCTTTAAGACCACGACATTATTTGAAATAAAATATGAAATGAGGAGAGGAAGCAGAAAGATTTCTCAAATAATACATTCCCCGAACCAAAGCTTCGAACAATAGAGGTTGCGATTCTGTGGGCAACCTCAGGAAAGTACAGAGTGTGTCATGGAGCCTTAGAGGAAACCCTGATGTTGTAAACAGCATAGAAGACCAGATCAAAGTGGATTAATCAAAAAAGAATAATGGTTTGTTAACCCAGCTTCAGGCAAAGCTTTATCCAGGGTTCAAAATACATGTCCAAGACCCGGTTTCTCTCCTTCCCAAAGCTCCTGAAAAAGAGAGTGGCCACAAAAGCTGGAGGTGGTCATTTGGGGACCACGAGAAGTTTGTTTTCCTCAAGAAAAGAAAGCTACAGTGCAAAAAGAGCCAAAATAGGAAGGGGAAGAAGTTTGAAAGTGACCACACATCACTGTCAAAATAAGGTCCACTTGAAGCCCGTGAGACTTAGTATTAAATAAAAGAATTCCTCATCTTCTTAAATTAAGCTTGTTTAGGTCAAGTATCTGCTATCTGCAATCAAAAGAATCCTAATACTAGAGATCATAGTTGCATAAATCAAAAGAGCGATGGGACAGTGGCCACAATGTAGCTGAACAGCACAAACTACTCAAGAACAAAAGATACCTACTGATTTTGGGGCAAAAAAATACTTACTGATTTTGCGTTATATGCACATACAAAGAAGGATCAAGACACAAGTCATGCCTTCAAAGAGCTTACAATTCTAATTCAAATATGTGTAAAGCTAATGCATGGCTTTAGAAGTCAAGACAATGGGTACTGTTGGGGAAAGAATATGCTGGAAGGGACCATTTCTGGGGTACTAATGTTTTCTTTATTGATCTGGGAGCTAGTGACACAGATATATTTGGTCTGTGACAATTCACCAAGCTACATGTTTATGATGTTTGTAATATTTCAATAATTTAAAAAAGAAAAACCTCAATAGACCAGTTGGAAGATAAAGTTAAGAAAACCTCTGAGATTATATCAGAAAAATACAAAAAGATTAAAAACAAGAGAATAAGTAAGAAAATTAGAGGAAACAGTCCAGAAGGTTCGAGAACCAAACCATATGGATTCTAGAGAGAAGAGAAAACTGGAGAGAAAGAAACCATTAACACAGTGATTCAAGAAAATATCCCACATTGAAGGACCTGAGTTTCCAGATGGAAAGGACCTACCAAATGCCAGTAAAATGGATAAAAAAATATCACTGCAAACTTATAAAACATTAGGAAAAAAATCCAACCAAAAAAGTCACATAAAGGACAAACAAAAAAATCAGAGCTCTCAACATGAACACTGGAAGATAAAAGACACTGGTACAATGCCCGCAAAATTCTGAAGGAAAATTATTTCCTGTCAAGATTTCCATACCTAAAGTATCTACACATGTTAATGTAGAATAAAGATAATTTAAGACATTCAAGGTCTCAAAAATTTACCTTCTAAGCACCCTTTCTCAAGAAGCCATTAGAGGATATGCTCCACCAAAATAAAGAAACAAATCAGGAAAGAGACGGACAGGGGATGCAGGAATCTGAAAACTCCAACAGAGGAGACTGGATTATGATGAAGGGATAAAACCAGATGGAACACCTGGGCTGCTCTTTTCTGATGAGCCACCGCTAACTTCACATCCCACTTCTAAAACTGTAAACTTTAAATATGTGCAGTTCATCGTATGTAAATTTTACCCCAATAAAGATATGGAGAGAGGGAAAAAAAGTTCAGCCATTCTTATTGGCCTAGCCTTCTCTTGACAATTAGGAGATGTCATTGCTAGCCTTCTTTTCTCACGGGCACTGGACACTGTCACTCTTTGCTGGTGAAAAGATATGGGACTCGATATAACCATCTCTCATCACCTCTGCCTCTTCTAACCTGGTCCGCCATCTCTAGTCTGGATTACCCAATGGCCTCTCGCAGCTCCCCTGCTTCCACTGCTGCCTCCCTTCTGCTCCAAACTGCAATGGTTCTCCATCTCACTCCAAGTATAAGCCCAGTATTTGTATTACAGCAGCCTCTCCTTATCTGCGGTTTCACTTTCTGTGGTTTCAGTTACCCGCAGTCAACTGCAGTCTGAAAATATTAAATGGAAAGTTACAGAAATAAACAATTCATAAGTTTTTAAGTTGCGCGCCGTTCTGAGCGGCATGATGAAATCGTGCACCATCTGGCTCTGTCCTGCCTGGAAAGTAACTCACCCCTTTGTCCAGTGTAGCCTGCTTAGTGGCCCTCTAGTTATCAGATCAACCGTCACAGTATCAAAGTGCTTGCATTCCAGTAACCCTTCTTTTACTTAGCAATGGCCCCAAAGCATAACAGTAGTGATGCTGGCAATTCCAATATGCCAAAGAGAAGCTGTAAAGTTCTTCCTTTGCCTGAAAAGGTGAAGGTTCTCGACTTAGTGTGGAAAGAAAAAGAATTGTACGCTGAGGTTGCTAACATCTATGGTAAGAACAAATCTTCTATCTGTGAAATTGTGAAGAAGGAAAAAGAAATTTGCACTAGTTTTGCTGTTGCACCGCAAACTGCAAAAGTTACGGCGACAGTATATGATAAATGTTTAGTTAAGACAGGCAAGGTATTAAATTTGTACAATACGAAATTTTGCGACAGAGGCCACAGTCACAGAGTTTTTATTACAGTATACTGTCATAACTGTTCTATTTTATTATTAGTTATTGTTGTTAATCCCTTACTGTGCCTAATTTATAAATTCAACTTCATCATGGGTATTTAGGCATAGGAGAAAACATAGTCTACATAGGGTTCAGTACTATCCGCGGTTTCAGGCATCCACTGGGGGTCTTGGAATGCATCCCCCGTGGATAAGGGGAGGGACTTCTGTACAATATTAGAAGGTCCTATCTTCCGCCCCACCCCGCCCTGGTCTTCCCTATCTGTCTTCACTTCTGTTACTTTTCTTTTTCTCTGCCTCTATTCTATTCACACTTGTTGCTTCTGAAACATCCCAAAGTCATGTCCCATCTCTGAGCCTCAATATCCACCCACTCGCTCCTTCCAGTCTTTGCTCCAGTGTTACCTAATTAAAGGAAGCTTGACTTTCCTATTTAAAACTGTAAGCCTGTGCCTCACCCTTATTATACAAGCTTATTTGTTTCTTTCCTGTCTCGCTTTGCTAAAACATAAGCTCCATGAGGGCAGGGATTTTTGTTCATTGCTGCATGCTCAGCATCTAGAAGAGTGCTTGGCAAACACTAGATGCTTCCTGTTAATTGAATAAATATCAATAGTTGCACAGGGGTAAAAAAAAAAATGTGACTTATCAAACAAGTTTTACTGAGCAGTGTAAGTGACTTCAAAAATAACAAAGATAAGGCATGACACACTGAAACAAACAAGATCAAATGAGCTTTGGGACCACAGACAGGGCTGCTGGGAAACTAATAAAAACATTAAAAAGCATTTTCTTAAATTATGAGTGCTCTAAGGCTTCTAGCTGCAATCTAGCTTTTCATAGTCTCAAAGGCTGCTAAGAAACATAAAGCTACTCATTTAGAAATAGAGCTAAGAATTATAGAAACAAATTTCCATCCTTCAGTGGAATCAACTTTTCCGGAGTCAGAGACATAAACGGGAATCCTAGAGTTCCAAGAAAATTATTGCAAAGTCCCTGCCTTCTAGCCTATTGCATACTCAACAGGAGTCATGGGCCTCTTCTTCCGTTTCCTCCTTTGTCCTTCATGGGAAACCTGGGAAATTATACCAAAAATCTGCAATAGTTGGCACTAGTTAAAATTCTTAAGAATTGTGGGGTTTTTTCTATGAAGACCATATCACAGAAAATATTTCCTTCCAAACAAACAAAAATAGTAACCGACAGTAAGTGTTTCAGTGATCCTTTTGAAGGGGTTCGAATCAAAGAACAAGGTGTAGGACTATATTAAACCATGGGTTGTTAATACCTTCCCTGCAAGATTTGTTTTTTTATATCTAGGAGGAACAAGCAATTGCCCACAAAGCTAGAATAGGAAAAATCAAATACTCTGCCTATTTACACACGGTTCCCTAAAGCCATTCCTGATTAAAAACTGTACTATTTCAATCCTCCTACTGGAGACAGCCATTAACTAGCACTGCTTGGGAAGTCAATGAATTTAGTATATAATTAATGATACATGTATCCTATACCAATCACTTCTCAATGACCTCTACTGGCAGAAATAAATCAAGGAGGGATGACTGGCTCATTATAAATCTACGTGAACATTTCACTGGGAAAAGGTATTGCGAGCAAAGTCCTGAGAGATCTTAAGCTTCAACTGAATTTAACTTCAGCAGGAAGTAATCACTTCTGTTTCTGGATACCTAGTGCATTTTACATGAACCTCTCCTGTGGCTGTAACACTCCCTTTTCACTAAGTAACCATGTGACCTTGGACAAATCACTCCCATTCTCCCTGCCTCAGTGCTTTCACCTGTAAAATGAGAGGCTGAACTAGCTGAGTTCAAAAGTCCCTTCCGGATCTGACATTTCATCATTTCATAATTATAACCACCAGAGCACACCTTACTTCACCTATCCTCTCAAGGCAAGAAGGGCACTTGATTCACCTTTGGTGTTTCCATACTGTCTAGCACAGCTACCTGAACCTCCCTTAGCAACCGTTCAACCAACATGTTCAAGGATGCAGAAAACAGTACAGTTGTCTGAAATTTCCATTCTCTTTGCCCCCTTTAGGCCCTTCCCAACCCCAATCATGATTTTAACTGAAGTGGTTCCCTTCGAGCTCACCCTTACCATACCTCTGGCAGGATTCTAAAGAGGCCAGAGAATTAAACATAGCACTTGTCACCTGGAAGAAATGCACCCAGCAAAACGTTTCAAGGCACATGCTTTTTAAACCATCTGACCCAACATGACACACACAGCCAGAGACCTAGAGAGGTTCCCTTTCCTAGTCTAATGCATCCCGGTCATCTGAGAGGAGGTACAGAAAGCTACAGCAGATGTTGTGGGGAGAGGGCAGTGAGGTGGCAGGGAGAAGGGAGAGCATCAGGACTTGCAAACAAGAGAAAGTAGAATATTCCCGTAACCTTTCCAGAGTGGACATTTTAAAAACCAAACTCCCACAGGTAACTATACTGCAGGGGCAGGAAATACCTGCTCATAAGGCATTTAGCCTTAGCTAAATTCTGAAACCAGAATGTCTGCATTCAAATCCTAGTTATGCTAATTCATAGCTGTATAACCGTGGAAAAGTTCATCATCCTTCTGTGTCTCAGTTTCCTCATCTGTAAAATGAGGATAACAGTAGTGCTTCGTTCATAGGGTTGTTGTAAAAATAAAATGGGTTAATACATGTAAAATGCTGCTACCAGTGCCTGGCACATAGTAGGTGCTCAATAAATGAGAGCTTCCAGTACTGCTATTATTATGGGATAGAGTTCTGGGAACCTCGGGGTAAGAGAACGAAGGAATTACCCTGCTCCTACAGATTCAAATTCTGCAGTTCCCTCATCTAGGTGATAACCGCAAAGATAAAGCTTTATGTATTTATGTATATTTGTATACTTTATCAATCTTAACTACTCCCGACCACAGAAACTATTCATTAAAAATTTTCATTCCTTTCTGCAAGATATTCCAGGTTTCAAAAACTATTTGATCACCCACGCTCTGGAAGTACAATAGGACTATTAAACAGAAGGGCTGAAAGTCTGTGGGAGCACAAAGACATCTTTGTAGCTGTTTGAGCTATCACATACCACCACCTCGGTTTCAGAGAGTTGCCTCCTTAAGAAAGAAACTAACAAACTCCATTGTTCGTTCACATCAGAGTTCTTGGATGTGATAGTTCTTAAATCCCTGGCAAGGCCTTATTAAAGATCAGAGGATCGCGGTTCTTTCCATTAGGACAGCATCAAATCCCCTTCAAGCAATTTTCTTGGGTCAGCATCATTATTTGAGATGCCAGAGAAGCTGGTTAAATTTCTAACTGCTAAACTAGTTCCTTGTTTCCGGCTGAAGACATAAGGTAGAGTTAGAAAACATTTTAGCTATCCAGAGGAAATTTTTGAGACTGGGAAATGGTAAGATATTTAGAGAGAGCCAGGAGAGTTTCTTATTTAAAAATCCCTTTTCCAAAACAGTCATTTTAGTAAATAAGAGTCAAATAACAACAAAATCCAATTAAAAACTAGCTTTCAGAAAACAATGACCCTTAAAAGTTCCAGTTGATTCCCTGATGGGATGTCTATTGGGTTGGCCAAAAAGTTCATTCGGGTCTTTCCACAAGATGTTACGGAAAAACCCAAACGAACTTTTTGGCCAACCCAACAGAGCTCTGCTTTTCCAATCACCTTTTAATAAACAGGAAGAGATTAAACAGGCAAAAGAGCCAATATTACGTCTTGTATTCCTTTGCCAAATGATCAGGCAGAGAAAATCAGCAATGGTCACTCTGTCTTTGACGTGTTCACCTACCTTTTTTATAACCCTATTCTGAAAAGCAATGGGGACCTTAAACACACACAAACTGAGCAAGCAAAGAAGGAAAATTTGGGCAGACCATAAAAAAGGTAGCCTGTGACCTCTGTTCCAAGGGCACCAGATTTCAGAAACTGCAAGAACGAGTTGGCCACAGCAACCCTCTCAGGCCTAAAACTGCAGAACTGAGGGGGGCCTGGAGAGTTTCCTGAAAATAGAGGCCTGTCGGCTTATAAAACCCACCTCAGCTGCTTCCGGCGAGTAAGGACAGTAGTCAAAACTGTAGGAAGCCAAGAACAAGTCCACATTTGACAAATCACTCCCTTCAAGACAGTGATGTCGACCGTAATAAAATATTTTGGCAAGGCTGGAAATGTACACCTGTGGGAATCTGGAAGGATTTGACAGATTTTTGTTTTCCCGGCCCTTTATCAGCAAGTTAATTATAGCACCTGTACGATCTATTCTGGGCTTCAGAGACAGGCAGCTGGCTGTGTGAAACCAAGATGCTGCTCTCCTGGGCCTGGAAAAGACAATGACAGTAGTGCTTACGCATGAAAATGCGCTATCTGAGCACAGTATAACGATGAGCCAGACAGCACAGCTGGATGAGAAAGAGGCATATTCTGTAGATATATGGGCGTGGCAAACCTTAGAAGGACACACAACACCTATGTACACAAACACACACACACACATGACCACATGTATCTCCAGAGCCTGTGCAACTCTGGTCATGTTACGTTCGGGGCTGCTTCTTCACAGAGCAGACTGTACCTTCACAGCTATAACTGTACACTGCCACCGCTGACCTGTCCACCAGATTTTCATCGTGATGCCAGCTCACGGCCATTTTCCCCATGCCAAAATACGGTTCCTCTTTCAGGTATGGCATTTTCGGAGGATCCATGAAATTCAACAGAGTTACGTTGTAGGCTGCTCGGTTCTTCATGTCTATCTCATCTTGTCCATCAAAGGATGACCCCATGCCAACCCTGGGGAAATCCGGACCTATACACACTGGCACGGCATCGATATTGGCCTTCTCCTTAGCAGCGAGTTCTTCCAAAGCCTGGATGGTCTCTACCTGCAGGTAGTCGTTGAGCTTGAGGAAGGTTTGACAGGCGGCAGCTACTTCGGCCTCGTGGTACTTTGCATCAGAGCCTTTCACTGGCCAGGGTACCGTAAAGAGCCTGGTGTTCAGGTACTTGTAGGTGCAGCCGGGGTTACCAATGAGGATGCGAGAGACTGGAGTGAGCAGATCTTTGCCTTGGATCCTCACCAGGTCCCGAAATAAGCAGCCGTGCTTGTGCAGCGTGAGAAAGGCTTCTTGAACCTCTTTATGGAGCTCCTCAGGGACGCTGGCGGCTTCTCGGAGAACTAGTTTAGGATATTTCAGCTGCCACTAAAACAAAAGTGAAGCAAAATATGCATTTATGGACAGCTATAATTTTACTATTTCCAAAAGTATGTGTTTCTTTGTAAGCTTTAGGAGAAAAAAAGACTGTC
This sequence comes from Neophocaena asiaeorientalis asiaeorientalis, assembly GCF_003031525.2. NCBI lineage: Eukaryota > Metazoa > Chordata > Mammalia > Artiodactyla > Phocoenidae > Neophocaena > Neophocaena asiaeorientalis. The sequence goes on along the minus strand of NW_020173491.1, from coordinate 5,068,185 downwards.
GGGGGCTATTTCTAAACAGGATTCATACCTCTCTAGCCTAAAATAGAAAACTAAATAAAACAAATGTCATCAACTCTCCAGCCAAGAGTTTTCAGTCCAAGCTCGGACAATTGCAAACAATTATAAACAAAATGATAATAATTTGGTCTTTGGTCTCCCCAGCTCCCACCATGACCACTTCTCCCCAACCTCAACCTGTCTTCCAGCCTTTGGTCCTCCAGAAAACACAACATTATTCATTAACTGCTTGATACCTATTTTCTAAGTGCTTACTGAGTGCTGTGTACTCTTCTAAATGATTTATACACACTAACTCACTTACTTCTTACAACCTTACGTGGTGGTACTATTATTATCTCCAGTTCATAGATGAGAATACTGAAGCAGAGAGACATTCTAAAAACTTGCCCAAAGTCACACGTAGCTGAGAAATAGGAGAGCTGGAATTTGAAGCCCCGGGGCCCCAGAGTCGAGCTCCAGAGCATGAGTTCTTAACCACAAGATCGCACGGCCTCTCAGTAAATGACGAACTGGTTTCTGCTTCAACGCTTCCACTGAAATAGAAATCACTTCACTTGGCGAGTTAGACACTGAGTCCCATGAACACAACAGCCGTGATAATTTTGCTCCCAGCTATAATACTAGTGCCCAGAATGTACTTGGTAAATGCTGGATGGATGAATGAATGAATGAATGAATGAGGTATCCCACTGCAATTTACAAAGTTGTAATAATTCTACTGGTGTCACTGGAGGAGAGTACTATAAGATAATGCCCTCCTCTAATACAGAAATACAGGGATTTATCGATGCAGTTTAGGACTTCATTAACTTTTGAGCTACCACTTCTGGCTCTAACATGTGAATTGGCATCAAGCCAGAGTTCCCTGATTCTACACAATGAAACTGAGTTTTTATAAAACCAAAGCACAGGATTTCACAGTTACCCCTATAAAGTGTAATCTGACTGGTACCTTTTTAGTACTGTGCTGCCTACCAGTTTTCACACTTTTCTTCTATATCTTCATTCAATAATCGTGCATATGATAAACAGGGCAAGACCATTATTCTTCCATACATTTTTTTTTCATTCAACTATGTCTACAGAGCACCTACCAAACACTAGACAGAGACAAGGTTCCTGTCCTCACAGAGCTTTCTACCAAATCAGGTAAATAAAGAAAAGCAACCCCAAGTTGTGTTAAGCACTGGGACAGAAACAAACCAGTGGGAAATCCGTCATTAGAGTAGAAAACTCTCACTTGGAGCTGGCGTTTAGGCTGAGCTTTTCAGGAAAAGAAGGCACCAGCCACATGATGAACTAGAGAAAGACCTTCCAAGAAAAGGGACCAAAAAATACAAAGGCACTGAGGATGGAGACCAGCCTATTCTAGAGACAAAAAGAAGACCAGTTTTACCAGAGCAAAAGAGCCAAAGGCAGAGTGACATGCAATGAGGATGGAGAAGAAGGCAGAGCTGGATCACACAGAGCCTGGGAGGTCAAAGTAAGGAATCTGGATTTGACTCCAGATTCAGTGCAGTGGAGGACTTCAAAGGGCGAAGAGCAATTTGATTTACATTTTATAAAAATCACTCAGTTAAAATATTGGGCATGGATTGGAAAGAGACAAATGTCAAAGTGGAAAATTCTATCAGCTGCTATTACAACCATCCAGGAGAAAAGTGATGATGGTCTGAAATAGAAACAGAAATAAACAGACAGGTAAAATACGTATTTTATAGGCAGAGCAAATAGACAGACACATTATGAATTAGATGTGAGGGATGAAGAAGGGAAAGAAATTACAGATGACTTCCAGATCTCTGGACTTAATAACTGAACAAACAATTCACTATTTTTTAAATTAATTTATTTTATTTACTATTTTTTATTTTTGGTTGCACTGGGTCTTTGTTGCTGTGTGTGGTCTTTCTCTAGTTGTGATGAGCGGGGGCTACTCTTTGGTGTGGTGCGAGGGCTTCTCGTTGCGGTGGCTCCTCTTGTTGTGGAGCACGGGCTCTAGAGCGCAGGCTCAGTAGTTGTGGCTCACGGGCTTAGTTGGTCCACGGCATGTGGGATCTTCCCGGATGAGGGCTTGAACCCGTGTCCCCTGCATTGGCAGGTGGGTTCTTAACCACTGTGCCACCAGGGAAGCCCTACTATTTTTAAAATAAGAAAGACTGGGGCAAAACAAAACAGGTAGAAGAACAGGAAGGAATGAGGAGCTCCATTTTGAAGCTGTAGCCATGAAGATGGCAATGAAATCTTCAGATGGAGATGAGGAGGCATCTGGAGCCCAGAGGAGACAGTGGGGCTAGGGAAACCAAGGTGGGAGCTGTCAGCACAGCACACAGTTGATATTTAAGACCTGGGAATGGCTGAGATCTCCTAGGGGAACAGCACAAACACAGAAGCGAACCCAAAGCCATTTTCTGAGTCACGGAGGAAGGCTCAACAGAGGAAACCTTTGAGGTGGAAAACCAGGAGAGTGTATTATCGCAGAAGCCGATGGAGACGAGCATCTCAAGAAGGATGGAGGAGTCAGCGATGTCAGCTGCCCCTGAGAAGCCAAGTGAGATGGGGACAGAAATTATCCACTAGATTTGGCAGCACAGAAACCACTGATGACAATGACAAGGGCAACTTCAGCAGAGTGAGGGGGATGAGAGTCGGACGGGACTCAGCTGATGACGGAACGAAAGAGGAGGCGGTGGAGATGGCATTTATATGTCTGTTGGCATGGTTCTGCTATGAAAGGGAAGAGAAAAATGGAGCTGTTGATGCAAGGGAATGCTAGACCAAGGGACGATCTTTAACAGTGCAAGACGGAAGGGTACTCTAGGGTTTGTCAGCATACTCATGGGGATGATACCAGAAGAAGAGGTTGATGGTACAGAAGAGACAGTGATTAACTACAGAAGCAAAGTCCTTGAGTGTCTCAAGCAGGGGGATAACTATTTGAGGCTGGAAATTCAGGGAAGGTTTCTTTGAGAAAGTGACCAGGAGGATGCGAAGGACCTGCCAGGTATGGAGTTGAGGGGGGAAAGCCTGCCTTGAAGATGAAGTACTGAATTGCTGGGCCCTTGAGGCCGATAGGAAAAGAAGCAGATGTGGTCAGAGGTGAGAGGGACATGAGTTATCAGTGAAAAAAAGATTTTTTTGAATACTTTCCCATGTCATTATTATTGTTTTATTTTTAGAGTATTGTTTTTAACGTTAAGGTATTTACATGTGATATTCGTATGGTTATGTGAATTTCCCAGGTCCTTGGAGTTACAATTCCCCTGTATTAAATATATCTTCACTAGTCTCCAGGCTCAGTCTATATTGAACAACAATAGCGGCAAGAGTGTATGTATATGTGTCTGTATTATTTCCAGGCTTCTTCCTCTCTCAGTCCCAGAGGGAGTATGCTTCAAAACCAAGTTCTTGGGAATTATCTTACTTTTCTTTAATATTTTATACTAAGGATTATTTAAAGAACACTGGAATTGTTAAGAAAGTACGGAGAAATTTCCTTTTAATCACTGCTGCTAGTGAGATGTGCCTTCAAGTATACTGAGGCCTCAGGGACCTGCTCCGAGAATCGCCAGTTCAGTGACAAAATTAGAGTTACTGCTCATGGCTCCAGAATGTTCTGTCTCTTGCTTACTAGATTACATTGTACTCTTCATGAGTTGTGTAAACAGAGAGTGTATTTCTGCCTCTGTTGTTCTACTGGGATGAAAGAGGTATAGAAACCAGAAATCCTAAATGGATCCCTGGTGGTCTCAATGACAGGTGAGAGTGGTGCCACCTAACTGCTTTTTGTCACTTTATGATCACACACCTCACACAGGCACTCTGAGAAGCAGGGCAGTCCTACTATGCTTTCCTAGTAAAGTCATTTTCCCACATTCAGACTTGACTAACTCATTTCTCCTCTTTGTACTTCCTCAAACTTACTGCATCCTTTCTACTATTTCTTGCATTCTGGATCAGGCAGAATAGGCTGTAGTAGCAACCCTCAAATCTCAGTGGCTTCACCCAACAATATTTCTTGTTCACTTCACATATTATTTGTGGGTTGGCAGAGAGTCACTAACCATTAAAGTAGTAACGCAGGGGTCCAAGCTGCCGCCAGATGGTTACAATGCAAACGGAAAAAGAGTGTGCTGGAGGGCCTGGCACTGGCAATGAAACACTCCAAGCTAGAAGTGACGGCTATCATTTTTCATTGGACAGATATAGTCACGTGTTTCATCCAATATGAGAGGGCCCAAAACTGTAATCCTACTTTGGGACCCAAAAGCTGGGTGACAGGGGAGGGATGGAGAACCATTTGGCAAACAGCCCTAATGATCGGCACACATTCTTAGCTAGTGATTCGTTTATTTTCACTTAAGTGTCCCCCCTTCACCCCTGCAAGACCCCCTGAAACTCAGTCATCTACCTATTATCAAATTTACAATCTTATCTGAATTTAAATCTGCTTTCGCCTTCCAGCCTATTCCAGCATAGGAAGGATCTTTTCTCCCGTCCAAATGTTTTTCATCATATACTCCCGCCAGTAACAAATTTTGAGCATATACAGTAGTGTCCAAATCTTTAGCAATTGGCTCTCTGGGGGGGAAAAAAAAAAATCAGCCTTGATTTTTAGTGTTTCCTGATTTCTCTGATGTAAATATATAGATTTATATCAACAGAAAAAAATCACACATAAATTGAGAAGGCTCTCAATTAAATACAGAAAAAAAAAAAACTGCACCAGGTCAGAAAAAACACAAATTAACATTATGTTTGTATTATATTACATTTAGTTTAGTTTTACCTATCAAGTTTGCAAAAAACAAAATTTTATCATGGTAATACACATTGTTGCTGAGAACAAAATCAAATACTCTGATAGTCTGCAATTAGGAAGGCAAATTATTACAAACCTTGCTTAAGGCCAATTGGACAAGATCTACCAGAACCTAAACATGTTCATATCTTTTCATCTAGTTATTCTACTTCCAAGAATTTGTCATAGGGAAATAATTAGAGAAATGTACCAAGACTATAAGGATATTCACCATACTGTTATCTATAATAATTAAAAACTGAAAACCACCCAAAATGCCCAAAGAGAGGAAAATGGTACATTCATGTGATGAAATACTAACGTAACACATTTTTGAATAATTTTTATATGTTTTTATGAAAAACGTTAAGTAACAAACTACTGCTATACAAGAAATCAGTAATAAGATACTTAGACAACAAAGTCATAGTTTCATAAAAAGAAAAAAAAAGTATATATGTAAATACTCATAGAAAGTATATATGTAAATACTCATAGAAAAGAAGATTTGGGAAAAAAAATACAGCCAAAAGTTTCTGGTGGTTATCTCTGGGTAATGCACTTGGGTGTAATTTTAATTTTCTTCTTTAGACATCTGTATAATTTTCAAATTTTCCAAAATAAGTGTAGAATATTTTTTAAATCAGAAAAGATGTTACATTAGAAAATTCTTAATTTCACGACATCTCTCGTATGTGCCAAGAGATTCTTTCTGATGGCTCCAAATTTAAAAAATTTTCAAGATAACTTCTGGTACTGTCTAAATGTGACTTGGAATGTTGCTCAGTGCTCTAGGAAATTCTGATTTTACCACAGGGAACACCAATAACAATAACTAGATAATTTTGTCATAATCTCCAAAAACTGCAAGAGAGAAAATCCCCAAGCCTAAATGCCCTTTACTGTATATAAAGTTATTAGATTAGTGCCTGGCACATAAAAGTGCCACGTGGTGGGCTTCCCTGGTGGCGCAGTTGTTGAGAGTCCGCCTGCTGATGCAGGGGACACGGGTTCATGCCCCGGTCTGGGAAGATCCCACATGCCGCAGAGTGGCTGGGCCTGTGAGCCATGGCCGCTGAGCCTGCACGTCCGGAGCCTGTGCTCCGCTACAGGAGAGGCCACAACAGTGAGAGGCCCGCGTACCGGAAAAAAAAAAAAAAAAAAAAGGCCCAGAGGGGTCTGTTTTATTTTTTTTTAAA